>NC_091284.1:830017508-830337178 GCF_032444005.1 Ranitomeya imitator
TCAATTTTTTCATTTTCACATGGGCAACAGGATAAAATGGATCCTAAAATTTGTTGGGCAATTTCTCCTGAGTACACCAATACCTCACATGTGGGGGTAAACCACTGTTTGGGCACATGGTAAGGCTCGGAAGGGAAGGAGCGCCATTTGACTTTTTGAATGAAAAATTATCTCCATCGTTAGCGGACACCATGTCGCGTTTGGAGAGCCCCTGTGTGCCTAAACATTGGCGCTCCCCCACAAGTAACCCCATTTTGGAAACTAGACCCCCCAAGGAACTTATCTAGATGCCTAGTGAGCACTTTAAACCCTCAGGTGCTTCACAAATTGATCTGTAAAAATGAAAAAGTACTTTTTTTTCACAAAAAAATTCTTTTCGCCTCAATTTTTTCATTTTCACATGGGCAATAGGATAAAATGGATCCTAAAATTTGTTGGGCAATTTCTCCCGAGTACGCCGATACCTCATATGTGGGGGTAAACCACTGTTTGGGCACACGGCAGGGCTCGGAAGGGAAGGCGCGCCATTTGACTTTTTGAATGGAAAATTAGCTCCAATTGTTAGTGGACACCATGTCGCGTTTGGAGAGCCCCTGTGTGCCTAAACATTGGAGCTCCCCCACAAGTGACCCCATTTTGGAAACTAGACCCCCCAAGGAACTTATCTAGATGCATATTGAGCACTTTAAACCCCCAGGTGCTTCACAGAAGTTTATAACGCAGAGCCATGAAAATAAAAAATAATTTTTCTTTCCTCAAAAATGATTTTTTAGCCTGGAATTTCCTATTTTGCCAAGGGTAATAGGAGAAATTGGACCCAAAATGTTGTTGTCCAGTTTGTCCTGAGTACGCTGATACCCCATATGTGGGGGTAAACCACTGTTTGGGCGCACGGCAGGGCTCAGAAGGGAAGGCACGCCATTTGGCTTTTTAAATGGAAAATTAGCTCCAATCATTAGCGGACACCATGTCACGTTTGGAGAGCCCCTGTGTGCCTAAACATTGGAGATCCCCCACAAATGACCCCATTTTGGAAACTAGACCCCCAAAGGAACTAATCTAGATGTGTGGTGAGGACTTTGAACCCCCAAGTGCTTCACAGAAGTTTATAACGCAGAGCCATGAAAATAAAAAAAAATATATTTTCTCAAAAATGATCTTTTAGCCTGCAATTTTTTATTTTCCCAAGGGTAACAGGAGAAATTTGACCCCAAAAGTTGTTGTCCAGTTTCTCCTGAGTACGCTGATACCCCATGTGTGGGGGTAAACCACTGTTTGGGCACACGTCGGGGCTCAGAAGGGAAGTAGTGACTTTTGAAATGCAGACTTTGATGGAATGGTCTGCGGGCGTCACGTTGCGTTTGCAGAGCCCCTGGTGTGCCTAAACAGTAGAAACCCCCCACAAGTGACCCCATTTTAGAAACTAGACCCCCCAAGGAACTTATCTAGATATGTGGTGAGCACTTTGAACCCCCAAGTGCTTCACAGACGTTTACAACGCAGAGCCGTGAAAATAAAAAATCATTTTTCTTTCCTCAAAAATGATGTTTTAGCAAGCAATTTTTTATTTTCACAAGGGTAACAGGAGAATTTGGACCCCAGTAATTGTTGCGCAGTTTATCCTGAGTATGCTGGTACCCCATATGTAGGGTAAACCACTGTTTGGGCACATGTCGGGGCTCGGAGTTGAGGGAGCACCATTTGACTTTTTGAATACAAGATTGGCTGGAATCAATGGTGGCGCCATGTTGCGTTTGGAGACCCCTTATGTGCCTAAACAGTGGAAACCCCTCAATTCTACCTCCAACACACCCCTAACTCTAATCCCAACTGTAGCCATAACCCTAATCACAACCCTAATTCCAACCCTAACCCTAAGGCTATGTGCCCACGTTGCGGATTCGTGTGAGATTTTTCAGCATCATTTTTGAAAAATCCGCGGGTAAAAGGCACTGCGTTTTACCTGCGGATTTTCCGCGGATTTCCAGTGTTTTTTGTGCGGATTTCACCTGCGGATCCTATTGAGGAACAGGTGTAAAACGCTGCGGAATCCGCACAAAGAATTGACATGCTGCGGAAAATACAACGCAGCGTTTCCGCGCGGTATTTTCCGCACCATGGGCACAGCGGATTTGGTTTTCCATAGGTTTACATGGTACTGTAAACCTGATGGAACACTGCTGCGAATCCGCAGCGGCCAATCCGCTGCGGATCCGCAGCCAAATCCGCACCGTGTGCACATAGCCTAATTCTAAGGGTATGTGCACACGCTGCGGAAAACACTGCGGATCCGCCATAAATCCGCAGCGGTTTAGCACTGCGGATTTATCAAATCCGCAGCGGAAAAATCCGCAGAGGACCAGAATACGTGTGCACATACCGAAAATCTAACCCTAGCCCTAACCCTAACCCTACCCCTAACCCTACCCCTAACCCTACCCCTATTCTAACATTAGTGGAAAAAAAAATTCTTTATTTTTTTATTGTCCCTACCTATGGGGGTGACAAAGGGGGGGGGGGGGGTCATTTATTATTTTTTTTATATTGATCACTGTGATAGATTATATCTCAGTGATCAAAATGCACTTTGGAACGAATCTGCCGGCCGGCAGATTCGGCGGGCGCACTGCACATGCGCCCGCCATTTTGGAAGATGGCGGCGCCCAGGGAGAAGACGGACGGACTCCGGCAGGATCGGTAAGTATGATGGGGTGGGGGGGAGCACGGGGGGGGGGGGGGATCGGAGCATGGGGGGGTGGATCGGAGCGCGGGGGGGTGGAA
This sequence comes from Ranitomeya imitator, assembly GCF_032444005.1. NCBI lineage: Eukaryota > Metazoa > Chordata > Amphibia > Anura > Dendrobatidae > Ranitomeya > Ranitomeya imitator. Next base: position 830,020,290 of record NC_091284.1, read on the forward strand.
CGGAGCACGGGGGTGGTGGAACGGAGCACGGGGGGGTGGAACGGAGCACGGGGGGGTGGAACGGAGCACGGGGGGGTGGATCGGAGTGCAGGGGGGTGATTGGAGCACGGGGGGGTGATTGGAGCACGGGGGGAGCGGACAAGAGCACAGGGGGAGCGGAGCACAGGACGGAGGGGAGCCGGAGCAGTGTACCGGACAGATCGGGGGGCTGGGGGGGGCGATCGGTGGGGTGGGGTGGGGGCACATTAGTGTTTCCAGCCATGGCCGATGATATTGCAGCATCGGCCACGGCTGGATTGTAATATTTCACCAGTTTTAATAGGTGAAATATTACAAATCGCTCTGATTGGCAGTTTCACTTTCAACAGCCAATCAGAGCGATCGTAGCCACGGGGGGTGAAGCCACCCCCCCTAGGCTAAACTACCACTCCCCCTGTCCCTGCAGATCGGGTGAAATGGGAGTTAACCCTTTCACCCGATCTGCAGGGACGCGATCTTTACATGACGCCACATAGGCGTCATGGGTCGGATTGGCACCGACTTTCATGACGCCTACGTGGCGTCATGGGTCGGGAAGGGGTTATAGTCTTGCACTGTTTGCCTTTTGTATGTTCTTGTTTTGTCAAAGGGCACGAGAACGCTGACGGAGCAGAGAGACAAAGAGTCTGTGAAAGCCAAACGGCGCAAAATGTTTAATGAAACCCAACTGTAAAAATTATTTTTAGGCCAAATTATATTGAATTGTGCTTCTAAATCATATTGCACTTTGTGTTATTGCGCTTTGTGTTTTCACTCCCCAACATTTTCACTTTAGTGTATGATGAGTGCAGCAGTCTGCCGAGCTCGATCTTTCCTACATTGCACTGGGTTATGGGGCCAAAGGAGAAGTCGGATTATGGGGCTTTGGATCGCCTTGTATTGCCTTGTTTGGATGATAGGCGGCGACCGAAAAACAGCAATTTTGACTTTTTTATTGTATTTTTCATTACGGCATTTACCTTATGGGTTAAATAATTTTATACTTTGAAGCCCAATATGTTTATTTTATTTATTTATTACTTTTGGTTTAGAAAAAGGGTGGAATGTGGTACAAATTGTTATGTTTTTTTCTTTTTACTACATTTTCAATAAATTTTATCTGTAGCATGTCAATTCTTTTTCTGCAGTGTTTCCGCACTCCTTGACTTCAATTGAGTCAGTCCAATCTGCAGCAAAAACGCAGGTATAAAAATGTTTGTGGATTTGTCATCTGTGTGACAGCATGGGAAACACCATGCGGTGGTTCTAACAGGCAGTAACGCTACCTCCGCTAAGACCATCGATGGGTCAGAGCGCTGCGGGATCATGCTGGCAGTTGTCAAGATTGATCCCGCAGCTCACTGTGACCTGCGGTAAAAATATGGCGTGGGCCGATGAGACTACTGCTCCCTTCGGGCTGTGTCTGCTGTTACTGATAACAGTGACAGCAGGTGCCGCTGATCGGAGAAGTAGTATCATCTACTGACACCTGTGGTCACAGTTGAAAAAGTAAAATTACATACATATTCACATAAAAAAAAAAATACAATCAACTAACACCAAATCCCCGATGCCCTCGTCTCCTAGAAATAACTAGAAATAACTAGAAATAATAAACCAACATATTTTCACCTGTCCGCCGTAGTCCATGTAATCCAGATTGTCCCACGGCGACCTCACGTGTAGAACAGTCACATTGGGAGATACACTGACTGCTCTACCCAGCCACCAGCGATACACTGAATGGAGGTAATCGCTCACGCAGTGTAAGGCTGAGCTGCAGTGAGAGTTCATCGGAGTTCATCAGCTGATCAGCTCCGGTGCTCTTACTTACGGGACCGCTGCGTGAGAACTTTCACGCAGCAGTAGTGCTGTAAGGGAGATCACTGGAGCTGATCACCTGATGAACTCTCACTGCAGCTCAGCCATACACTGCGTGAGCGATTACCTCCATTCAGTGTATCGCCGGCTGCCTTTGAGAGCAGTCACATCACTGATGTGACTGCTCTCAAAGTGATCTGGATCGTAGTGGGACATTATGGATTACCTTCTCTGCGGACAGGTGAGGAATATTGTGGTTTATTATTTTATTTTTGTTGCAGGAGACGTTGGCTTCGGTGGATTAGTCATTCGGTAAGTAAGATTTATTAAAGGAGTCAAATAAAGGACTTTTTTCTGGATGTCTGTGTTTTTATACAATTTCACTATAAGGTTACTAATGGATAGCTGTCTTATAGACGTCTGTGGGCTTGATGTCACCTGACAATACAAAGGTGACATCAACCCCACAAATATGAACACCACTTGCCACCGATACAGGGAAAGTGGGAAGAGTGAGGTTAAGCGCCAGATTTGCCGCATCTTATAGATGCGCCTTTTCTGGGGCAGCTGAGAGCTGATGTTTTTAGTCTGGGAAGGGTCAATATCCATGGCCCCTTCCTATGCTATTAATATCAGGCCACAGCTGTCTGCATAGCCTTTGCTGGTTATTAATTATAGGGGAAACCCACATCATTTTGGGAGGTCCCCCATTTTAATAGCCAGTAAAAGGCTAAGTATACAGCTGTGAGCTGATATTAATAGACTGGGAAGCTCCATGGGTATTACCCCCTTCCCAGGCTATAAACATCTGCCCCCAGCCATAGGCTTTTCCTCTGCTGGTTATTAAAATTACGCAGGAGCCCACGCAATTTTTTTTCTTTAAAATTAACAGTTGCTGTCTGGTTACAGCCTATGAACGTTCCTTCTGTTAATGCTCCTACTTAGGCTAGTGACAATGTGTGTGTGTAGGTATGTGTGTGTTTGTGTTTACTTATCGGCTTAGTAATGAGGGTGTTGGGTTGACAGCTGCCGACACCAAGCCCTAATTCCATTACCCTCATGCCACACTGCGTCAGCATGAAAAAGGTGATGTTGAGCCAAGAAATTACATAACAAAACTTTTTTTTTCAAATATCTCTATTTAGCTCAAAAAAGCCTTCATTGCTGTACAAAAATGCATGCAAAAACGCATATAAAAACGTGGCAAAAACGAGCATTTTTGCCGCAGCGTTTTTCCTGCCAAGGGATGCAGAAACCTTGCAGAAATTTCTGCAAGCAAATACTCAACGAGCGCACATATCCTAAATGGGTGCAGAGAAACTGCAACATCAGAAACTCATCGAAAACTCATGGTGGGAACGTAGCCTAAAACAGCTGCACACAATACTCTTCCCACTACACTTCCTGACAGAAGTTATGTACTTATCCATGTTATGTAAATAAAAGCTTATAACCTGATGTTAAATTCATCCATTGGTTCTATAAATTATTCTTTTGAAAGCTGAAACCATCAGAAATGTGGTTTAGGTTAAGAAAATAAATTGGCATCAATGCAGAAATATTCATCATTTAATGGACACAGAAGGGTCAGATTTTGGCAAGACAAAAGTTTTGTCGCCCACAGAAAGTAATGTCATTTTCAAACAAATAATTTAATTAAAATACAAATATATGTTGCATAACATTGGTGAATTAAGTTGTGGGGCTATTAGAGTCATATTTAATATTTTGTGTGACTTCCATGAGCTTGAAGGACTGCATCCATGCGGTTCAACAATGATTCCTACAACAACAGCCCGAAACACCGTGTCTGCGAATTGAGATACTGATTTGGCTTTTATGCTAAGTCATATTGCACGACTCGTTAAAGGGTTGATTGTGACTTGTAGGATCGCTGCTTCCAACAGGTGGCGCTATAGAGTTTAAGTCCTCTTTTTCTCTGAAGAGGCAATTTGCAGATACAATTTATTAATGAAGTCATCAGGAATAGCACAGAATGCAGTCTTCCATGCCTCCCAGAGTTCATCTAGATTCTTTGGTTTTGTCATCCAAGCTTCCTCTTTCATCCTACCCCAAACATGCTCAATGATGTTCATGTCTGGTGACTGGGCTGGCCAGTCCTTGAGCACCTTGATCTTTTTTGATGGAGGAACTTTGTTGTAGAGATGGATGTAGGAGATGGAGCACCATCCTGCTGCAGAATTTGACCCCTTTTATGATTTGGACTATAAGAGGTAGCTAATACTTCTTGATATTTTAGGCTATTGCTATTGCCTTCCACCTTGCACATGTTTCACCCCCCCCCATACTGAATATAACCCCAGACCATGATCTTTCCACCATCAAATGTAACTGTTTTCTGGGCGTATTTTGGATCCATGCGGGCTCCAGTAGGTCTCCTGCAGTATTTATACATACATAAAACAACTCGGCACAGACGGCAACAACCGTGGCACACGCTGCAAACACGTTTCCTGCAGCGGTGCTCCAGGTGCGCAGAACGTCTGTGGAGAAAATCTAATCTACCCGAAGATTTCATCCATTATAAGTTCATGCTAAAGACATACAATTCTGCCCTTCACCTCTCCAAACAAACCTACTTCAACACCCTCATCACCTCCCTGTCCAATAACCCTAAACGTCTCTTTGACACGTTCCAGTCCCTACTCAACCCAAGAGCGCAGGCCCCAACCACGGATCTCCGTGCTGACAATCTGGCCAATTACTTCAAAGAAAAAATTGACCATATTCGACAGGAAATCATCTCCCAATCTCTTCATACCATGCACTGTCCTCCCTCCCCCACTGCATCTAGTTCACTCTCTGACTTTGAACCAGTTACAGAAGAAGAAGTAAGCAGGCTCCTTGCATCTTCTCGCCCGACCACTTGCACCAGTGACCCCATTCCGTCACATTTCCTCCAGTCCCTTTCCCCGGCTGTCACCTCTCACCTAACAAAAATATTCAACCTTTCCCTCACTTCCGGTATTTTTCCCTCCTCATTTAAGCATGCCATCATACATCCATTACTTAAAAAACCATCCCTCGACCAAAACTGTGCCGCTAATTATAGACCTGTCTCTAATCTTCCCTTCATCTCTAAACTCCTCGAACGCCTGGTCCACTCCCGTCTTACCCGCTATCTCTCAGATAACTCTCTTCTCGACCCTCTTCAATCTGGTTTCCGCTCTTTACACTCTACTGAAACTGCCCTCACTAAAGTCTCTAATGACCTACTAACAGCTAAATCTAATGGTCACTACTCCATGCTAATTCTCTTGGATCTCTCTGCAGCATTTGATACTGTGGATCATCAGCTCCTCCTCACTATGCTCCGCTCCATCGGCCTCAAGGACACCGTTCTCTCCTGGTTCTCCTCCTATCTCTCTGACCGATCCTTCACTGTATGTTTCGCTGGTTCCTCCTCCTCTCACCTTCCCCTTACTGTTGGGGTTCCTCAAGGATCAGTCCTAGGCCCCCTCCTCTTCTCTTTGTATACTGCCCCTATTGGACAAACAATCAGTAGATTTGGCTTCCAGTACCATCTCTATGCTGACGACACCCAACTATACACTTCTTCTCCTGATCTCACGCCTGCCTTATTAGAAAACACCAGTGATTGTCTTACCGCTGTCTCTAGCATCATGTCCTCCCTCTATCTGAAACTAAACCTGTCAAAAACTGAACTCCTCGTGTTTTCTCCCTCTACTAACCTACCTTTGCCTGACATTGCCATCTCCGTTTGCGGTTCCACCATTACTCCAAAGCAACATGCCCGCTGCCTTGGGGTCATCCTTGATTCTGACCTTTCATTCACCCCCCACATCCGATCACTGGCTCGCTCTTCTTACCTGCATCTCAAAAACATTTCTAGAATTCGCCCTTTTCTTACTTTCGACTCTGCAAAAACTCTTACTGTTTCACTTATTCATTCTCGTCTGGACTATTGTAACTCTCTACTAATCGGCCTCCCTCTTACCAAACTCTCCCCGCTCCAATCTGTCCTGAATGCTGCTGCCAGGATCATATTCCTCACCAACCGTTACACCGATGCCTCTACCTTGTGCCAGTCATTACACTGGTTACCCATCCACTCAAGAATCCAGTACAAAACTACTACCCTCATCCACAAAGCACTCCATGGCTCAGCACCACCCTACATCTCCTCTCTGGTCTCAGTCTACCACCCTACCCGTGCCCTCCGCTCCGCTGATGACCTCAGGTTAGCATCCTCAATAATCAGAACCTCCCACTCCCGTCTCCAAGACTTTACACGTGCTGCGCCGATTCTTTGGAATGCACTACCTAGGATAATACGATTAATCCCCAATCCCCACAGTTTTAAGCGTGCCCTAAAAACTCATTTGTTCAGACTGGCCTACCGCCTCAATGCATTAACCTAACAATCCCTGTGTGGCCTATATTAAAAAAAAAAAAAAAAAATTAATTAACTGGTTCATGCAGCTTTACATGAACACCCAAGCCTTACACTATGGCTGGTCCGAATAACTATAGCAATTGTTACCATCCACCTCTCGTGTCTCCCCTTTTCCTCATAGTATGTAAGCTTACGAGCAGGGCCCTCACTCCTCTTGGTATCTGTTTTGAACTGTATTTCTGTTATGCTGTAATGTCTATTGTATGTACAAGTCCCCTCTATAATTTGTAAAGCGCTGCGGAATATGTTGGCGCTATATAAATAAAAATTATTATTATTATTATTATTATTATTATTTGCGGCGGCTGTGGTGTAATTCCTACAACAACAGCCCGAAACACCGTGTCTGCGAATTGAGATACTGATTTGGCTTTTATGCTAAGTCATATTGCACGACTCGTTAAAGGGTTGATTGTGACTTGTAGGATCGCTGCTTCCAACAGGTGGCGCTATAGAGTTTAAGTCCTCTTTTTCTCTGAAGAGGCAATTTGCAGATACAATTTATTAATGAAGTCATCAGGAATAGCACAGAATGCAGTCTTCCATGCCTCCCAGAGTTCATCTAGATTCTTTGGTTTTGTCATCCAAGCTTCCTCTTTCATCCTACCCCAAACATGCTCAATGATGTTCATGTCTGGTGACTGGGCTGGCCAGTCCTTGAGCACCTTGATCTTTTTTGATGGAGGAACTTTGTTGTAGAGATGGATGTAGGAGATGGAGCACCATCCTGCTGCAGAATTTGACCCCTTTTATGATTTGGACTATAAGAGGTAGCTAATACTTCTTGATATTTTAGGCTATTGCTATTGCCTTCCACCTTGCACATGTTTCACCCCCCCCCCATACTGAATATAGCCCCAGACCATGATCTTTCCACCATCAAATGTAACTGTTTTCTGGGTGTATTTTGGATCCATACGGGCTCCAGTAGGTCTCCTGCAGTATTTGCGGCGGCTGTGGTGTAATTCTACTGAAAATTCATTAGAGAAATCCACCTTCTGCCACTTTTCCGGGGTCCATCTGTTTAGCAGGCTGTGGGACTTTGCAAATGCCACACGGTTTTCTATTTGCCTTTTGTTTAGTGCTGGCTTCTGGGCACTGATTCGACCATGGAGGCCATTTCGAGACAGAATCCTACAAACTGTTCTAGTTGACACAGGGACTTGTGGTGACCAGGCCTGTTGGAGACCTGCTGTAGTGGAAGAGGGGCTTGCTTTGGATTTTCTAACCAACAAAAGTTCCTCCTGAGCAGTTGTCTTGCGGGGTCTGCCAGACCTGGGCTTATCAAACACATCTCCAGTCTATTCAAATCTATTTTAATTCTTTGTACTTGACGCTGAGACACATTAAAGGTGCCAGCCACCTCTGCAGTGGATCTGGTCTTCAGCCTCTTGATAATCCAGGCTTTGGTTGCAGCGTGGATTTTTTGAATGTTGTCAGAACTCAAGTTGCAGTTCATGTGAAGGTCTGGGGTGCTGGATTTCTTTTTATACACACACACACTAATTAACCGATCATTTACTGAGCACAGGTGAGGCTGTAAACTAGGATTGGGTGCATTATATTACCAGGCCACAAAACTTTTGGCTTGCCAAAATCTGACCATTCTGTGTCCATTAACTGATCAATATTTCTTGATTGATGCCAATTTATTTTCTTAACCTAAACCAAATTGCGGAAGGTTTCAGCTTTCAAAAGAATAATTTATACAACCAATGGATGAATTTAACATCAGTTTATAAGCTTTTATTTACATAACATGGATAAGCGACATAACTTCTGTCTGGGAGTGTACACAGACCCCCTATCTGGAGAGCTAGGCTGGTTTTCCAGGAACCCCCATATCCTAATGCTGTGATCATAGGTTGGTTGTAAATTACCTTCGCTTGTCCGGGTCACCAGCCGGAAATGTTCTGCATCTTGCTTAAAGTCCTGTTTTGCCACTTTTTTAATCTGGATTAAGTGGAAAATTCCTGCAGGGAAAAAAAATTTACAGGAAAATGAAATCTAATTGTTGCACATAAACCACAAATCACGTTCCATCCCAGAGGAAAATACGGTTTCTGCAAACTCCTCAACCACTTTCACCATCTTCAATATCTCTGGTTGCTGTCAGTGAAACAGGACATTTGTTACATAGGCTAAAAATTATCATATAAACTTTTTACAGTCATGAAATTGCTCCAGAAAATTAAGTATTTCTCCAAGAACATTATCACATTTTCCCATGGTTTGTTATACACAGGTTTGTTCCCTTTATGTTTTTTGTAACAATACAAAAAAAAACTGAAAAAAAGGCAAATTGGGCATAACTTACACAAAACACCAAAAGTGGGCAGGACAAAATTGTTAGCACCCTCCTTAATATTTGGTTGCACCCTTCGGAATAAATAACTGGAATTGATCGCTTCCTATAACCATCCACAAGCTTCTTCCTCCTCTCAGCCGGGATCTTGGCCCATTCTTCATACAATCTGCTCCCGATCTCAGATTTCGCCTTCTCCCAACATCGATTGTAAGATCTCTCCACAGGTGATCAGTGGGGTTTAGATCTGGACTCATTGCTGCCACTTCAGAACTCTCCAGCACTTTGCTTCCATCCATATCTGGGTGATTCCTGAAGTATGTTTGGAATCATTGTTCTGCTGGAAGACCCATGACCTAGGACACAAGCCCAGCTTTCTGACACTGGGCTCTACATTGCCACCCAAAATCCTTAGGTAATCTTCAGACTTCATGATGCCTTGCACAGCAACCAACTGTAAAACATCTATGAACCTCCACCATATCTGACTGTAGGTACTGTGATTTTTTTCTTTGTACGCCTCATTCCATTTTCAGTAAACAGTTGATTGATGTGCTTTACCAGAAAGCTCTATCGTGGTCTCATCTGTCCACAAGACTCTTTCCCAGAAGGATTTTGGCTTACTCACGAACATTTTAGCCAACTCCAGTCTAGCTTTTTTATGTCTCTGTGTCAGGAGTGGGGTCCTCCGTGGTCTCCTGCCATAATGTTTCATCTCATTCACATGTGGATGGATAGTTCGCGCTGACACTGATGCGCCCTAAGCCTGCAGGACAACTTGAATTTCTTTGGAACTTGATTGGGGCTGCATATTTAAGAGAAATTCTGGAAAAAATACTTTGTTTTCTGGAACAATTTCAAGGGTGCCAACACTTCCGGCCATGACTGTATATCTCACAGCTGAGGGTTTGTTACAATTGTAAACACAGCAGCAGTACAAATCTCTCCTCCTTACAGATTGTTATAATTTATCAGGCCGCAGACACAGCTGGAAACATCTGTAACAGAAGCCCAGCTGTGGGAAGCATGTGATAGGGTCGGGTTTTCACCTTCTGTAATAACTTCCGCTTTCATTCACTGACAGCAAGCAGGGATCTTGGAATGGAGACATAGAATACTTTAGAAAGCTGTAGAACTTTTCGTACTGCTTTAATTTCCCATTGGGGGATTCACCTTTCACCATCTTCCAGACATAAATCTCCACATCCTCCGAGGCTTCCTTCTCGATGGCGATTTTCCGGAGGTTTTCCTTCTGGGTGGCAGAGTTGGGGGACATGTACATGTAGACCAGGATCTTATTGGGGTTCTTCACGCATCTGGTGGAGACGACCTCGGCCGTGGGCTGCACTTTATCATCTGGAGGGGGGAGGAGAGGGCACATGTGAGACGCGAGGTTATTGTAATGTTACCCCATGAATCATATAGAACCCACATATTTAACCCGTTAAGGACCACTTGTCATTATTGCGCTTTGATTACGGCGTTCATTGTGCTGAAATGATGAAGGTCGGTACGACTGTGGCAAGACCGAACTTGTATCATTTTTATTAATTATTATTATTTTGGGGATAAAAAAAAAATCAGCACATCGTTTAAAAAAAAAAAAAAAAAAAAAAAAAAAATGTCGCTATTTTCCGAGACCCGTAATATTTTTTTTTATTTTTCCGGTTTGGTGTTTTTGTTTTTTTTCCCCAGCTGCGCAGATGTTTTTATTGCTACCACATTGGGTTAAATAAGACTTTTTATTACATTTTTACAGTGCGGCAAATGGAAAACGGCAATTTGGGCGTTTCGTTATTTTTTTTTTAATATTCTCTGCGTGTAACTGACGGGATGAATAATTGTATATTTTCATAGACTGGATTGTGACAGACAAGAAGAAACCATTTCTTTCTTTATTTCATTGGGAAAGTTTACACCGTGTTCCAAATTATTATGCAAATTGGCTTTAAGTGTCATAAAGATTTAAATGTTTTGTTTTTCATGTAAACTCGTGGATGGTTCTGTGTCTCAGGGCTCAATGGATCACTGAAATCAATCTTAAAACATGTGATAATTAGCTTTCCAGGTGATTCTAATTAAAGGAAAACTACTTAAAGATGATGTTCCACATTATTAAGCAGCCAGAGGTTTCAGGGAATATGGGAAATAAAAAAGATCTCTCTGCTGCTGAAAAGCATTAAATAGTGCAATGCCTTGGACAAAATATGAAAACATTAGATATTCCACGAAAACTTAAGAGTGATCATCAGACTGTGAAGAGATTAGTGACGAAATTCCTCTGGCCTCATCTTCAGCGATCCCCAGAGACCGCAAATCTGTTCATCTCCATGTTACCAATCAACACTCAGCTTTCATTTTACCAAGAGAACCAATCAGAGCTCAGCTTTCATTTTACCAAGCAGAGAGCAGCTCTTATTCTACCAATCAGAGCTCAGCTTTCATTTTACCAGGAGAACCAATTACAACTCACCTTTCATTTTAACAATCAACATTCAGCTTTCATTTTACCAGAGGAACCAATCAGAGCTCGGCTTTCATTTTACCTCCACTCACACAGGACTTTGATGCTTGCGCTCTCAGGATCAGGCACGGTCCCATACGTATTATCTATCCCATGGACATGTTGTTTATAGGAGAACCCCTCTTAGTGGCGGTGGTCCAGTACAACCCCTCTTAGTGGCGGTGGTCCAGTACAACCCCTCTTAGTGGCGGTGGACCAGTACAACCCCTCTGAGTAACGGTGGTCCAGTACAACCCCTCTTAGTGGCGGTGGACCAGTACAACCCCTCTGAGTAACGGTGGTCCAGTACAACCCCTCTTAGTGGCGGTGGACCAGTACAACCCCTCTTAGTGGCGGTGGACCAGTACAACCCCTCTTAGTGGCGGTGGACCAGTACAACCCCTCTGAGTAACGGTGGTCCAGTACAACCCCTCTTAGTGGCGGTGGACCAGTACAACCCCTCTGAGTAACGGTGGTCCAGTACAACCCCTCTTAGTGGCGGTGGACCAGTACAACCCCTCTGAGTAACGGTGGTCCAGTACAACCCCTCTTAGTGGTGGTGGTCCAGTACAACCCCTTTTAGTGGAGGTGGACCAGTACAACCCCTCTTAGTGGCGGTGGACCAGTACAACCCCTCTGAGTAACGGTGGACCAGTACAACCCCTCTTAGTGGCGGTGGACCAGTACAACCCCTCTGAGTAACGGTGGTCCAGTACAACCCCTCTTAGTGGAGGTGGTCCAGTACAACCCCTTTTAGTGGAGGTGGACCAGTACAACCCCTCTTAGTGGCGGTGTTCCAGTACAACCCCTCTTAGTGGCGGTGGACCAGTACAACCCCTCTTAGTGGCGGTGGACCAGTACAACCCCTCTTAGTGGCGGTGGTCCAGTACAACCCCTTTTAGTGGAGGTGGACCAGTACAACCCCTCTTAGTGGCGGTGGACCAGTACAACCCCTCTTAGTGGCGGTGGTCCAGTGCAACCCCTCTTAGTGGCGGTGGTCGAGTGTGCCCTCACACCCGCAGTTCTCGCGGCCTGTGGCAGCCCTTACCCGGGCAGACCTTGCAGCACTTCCCCTCCACCTTCTCCGGATTGTCGCAGGGATATTCCTCCGGGCAGGTGACGCGCTGACAGTCCTGGGCTCCATCTTTACACGTGCACACGATACAGGGGATCGCTCCGAAATTCCGGAAGACGGGATGCCAGACCTCGCCGTGGGAATACGTCTTCCCATTATACACGCAGGCTGGGGGGAGACAATCAGCAAGGATTACACAGGGGGTGCAGAGGTCACATGTGGGCCCTGGAGGGTCCCGATGGCTCCTGTCGCATGAGAGGCCCCCAGTATTATACACATGGCAGCCGGGAGGACGGTTATAGATTTTGCCTCCAGCTACGGCAGTTTCTGGCTGAGCTCCAGGAAGCAACCACTGCAAATAAGCAGAGATGCAGTGTAAAGCAAGGGGGGATTTTCGGTTGTTCACAGTCCAACAGTTGATGCCGCCAAGATGGCATCGCTGATAGAGCAGTGTGGCAGTGTAAAGTATGGGGAGGTGAGGTGTGAAGCAGCCAGAAACCCATGAGACATCAGGAGACGATGGCGCTAATTTTCTTTGGGTGATCGTAGCGGAGTATTAATGGATCGGAGCTGTAGTATAAAGTATGGGGAATGGCAAAACAGCAAAGCCAAGCCTCTCACCTTTCTTATGCTTCTCCTTCATCAGAATCTTCACCGTCGTCCCCCCGCCCCCTCCTTTCTGCTTGAAGCTGCGGGGGTTAAACCCCAGGGAGGGGCTGACCATGGTGGATTCTGTGGCCCCCAGGTTCTTCTTACTGAGCAGCTCGCTCAGACACTGGTCCTGGGAATGTCTCTGCGGGACACAAAACACACAGCACTTCACAAACTACACAACCAGGACCCCTGTATAAGCCCTATTCCATCTGTGGCGCCCCCCAGAGGTGAGATGTGAGGGATCCTACATTTCATCCACTTTGCTAGAACATTACGACGCTGCGTTGTTTTTGTGCAGCAAAAACTTAGCCCAAGCCTTCTGCTGGTCGGCCACCAGCTAACAATGGAGCAGATCAGAGGAGACAGGATTCCTATAGGGCCGACTGTTTTAGGATCGTGCAGAAAATGCAGCAAACGACTATACTCCTTGATCATGTCTAAGTTTAGTTTTCTTTCAAGGAGTTTTTATGTACAGATCTTTGGACAGGTGTCATAGACATGGGGCACATATTGTGGCTGATATCACCTTAAAAAAGTAATAACACAGTTAATGCAAGAAGCAGGATGTGTTGTGTGTGTATGTGCGTGCCTGTATGTGTATGCGCGTGCCTGTGTGTGTATGTGCCTGTGTGTGCCTGTATGTGCGTGCTTGTATGTGTATATAGATGCATGCCTGTATGTGCGTATGTGTGTGCCTGTATGTGTATGCGCGTGCCTGTATGTGTGTGTATGTGCCTGTATGTGTGTGCCTGTATGTGCGTGCCTGTATGTGTATGCACATGCCTGTGTGTATGTGTGCCTGTATGTGCGTGTATGCGTGTGCCTGTATGTGTTTGTATGTGTGTGCCTGTATGTGTGTGTGCGCGCGTCTGTATGCCTGTGTGTGTGCGCATGTGCATGCCTATATGTGTGTGTGTGTGTATGTGCATGACTATATGTGCGTGTGCATGCCTGTACTGTATGTATGTGTGCATGTGCGTGCCTGTCTGTGTGTGTGTGCGTGCCTGTATGTGTGTGTATGTACGTGCCTGTAGGTGTGTGTGTGCATGTGCATGCCTGAATATGTGTGTGTGTGTGTGTGTGCGCATGTGTATGCCTGTATGTGTGTGTGCATGTGCGTGCCTGTATGTGTGTGTATGAGCATGCCTGCATGTATGTGTATGTGCGTGCCTGTATGTGTGTGTGCATGTGCGTGCCTGTATGTGTGTGTATGTCTGTATATGTGTTGTGCATGTGTGTGCCTGTATGTGTGTTGTGCATGTGCGTGAATGTATGTGTGTGTATGCGTGTGCCTGTATGTGTGTGTGCATGTGTGCGCCTGTATGTGTATGCGCGCGCCTGTATGTGTCTATGTGCGCGCCTGTATGTGTGTGTATGCGCGTGCCTGTATGTGTGTGTATGTATGTGTGTGCGTGCCTGTATGAGTGTATGCGCATGCCTGTATGTGTGTGTGTGCATGTGCGTGCCTGTATGTGCGTATTTATGCGTGCCTGTATGTGTGTGTGTGTGTGTGTGTGTGCGTGCCTGTATGTGTATATACTGTAGATGCATGCCTGTATGTGTGTGTATGTGCGTGCCTGTATGTGTATATAGATGCATGCCTGTATGTGTATGTGCGTGCCTTTATGTGTGTGCTTGTATGTGCGTGCATGTGGGTGTGTGTGTACGTGCGTGCCTATATGTGTGTACAGTTGTGCTCAAAAGTTTACATACCCCGGCAGAATTTTTGCTTTCTTGGCCTTTTTTCAGAGAATATGAATGATAACACCAAAACATTTTCTCCACTCATGATTAGTGGTTGGGTGAAGCCATTTCACTATGGCTGGTCCGAATAACTATAGCAATTGTTACCATCCACCTCTTGTGTCTCCCCTTTTCCTCATAGTTTGTAAGCTTGCGAGCAGGGCCCTCATTCCTCTGGTATCTGTTTTGAACTGTATTTCTGTTATGCTGTAATGTCTATTGTATGTACAAGTCCCCTCTATAATTTGTAAAGCGCTGCGGAATATGTTGGCGCTATATAAATAAAAATTATTATTATTATTATTATTATTTATTGTCACTACTGTGTTTTCTCTTTATAAATCATAATGACAACCCAAAACATCCAAATGATCCTGATCAAAAGTTCACATATCCATTTCTTAATACCGTGTATTGCCCCCTCTAACATCAATGACAGCTTGAATTCTTTTGTGGTAGTTGTGGTTGAGGTTCTTTATTTTCTCAGATAGTAAAGCTGCCCACTCTTCTTGGTAAATGCCTCCAGTTCCTGCAAATTCCTGGGCTGTGTAGCATGAACTGCACTGTTGAAATCTCCCCAGAGTGGCTCAATGATATTGAGGTCAGGAGATTGAGATGGCCACTCCAGAACATTCACTTTCTTCTGCTGTAGCCAATGACAGGTCGACTTGGCCTTGTGCTTTGGATCGTTGTCATGTTGGAACGTCCAAGTACGTCACATGTGCAGCTTCTGGGCTGATGAGTGCAAATTTGCCTCCAGTGTTTACTGATAACGTGCTGCATTCATCTTTCCTTCAACTTTGACCAAGTTTCCTGTGCCTTTGTAGCTCACACATCCCCAAAACATCAGCGATCCACCTCCATGCTTTACAGTAGGAATGGTGCTGCTTTCATCATAGGCCTTGTTGACCTCTCTCCAAATGTAATGTTTATGGTTGTGGCCAAAAAGTTCAATTTTTGTCTCATCACTCCAGATTACCTTGTTCCAGAAGTTTTGCGGCTTGTCTCTGTGCTGTTCTGCATATTGTAGGTGAGATACTTTGTGGCATTTGCACAGTAATGGCTTTCTTCTGGCGACTCGACCATGCTGCCCATTTTTCTTCAAGTGCCTCCTTATTGTGCATCTTGATCCAGCCACTCCACTAGTTTTCAGAGAGTCCTGTATTTCAGTGATGTTATTTGTGGGTTTTTCTTTGCATCCCGAACAATTTTCCTGGCAGTTGTGGACGACATTTTTGTTGGTCTACCTGACCGTGGTTTTGTTTTTACAGAACCCCTGATTTTTCATTGGTTAATCACAGTGTGAATTGTTGTGAATTCTGTGGCCATGCTCCCTCCTGTGGTCGTGAGTGGTACTTCGGCTGGTTCTGTCTATGTGCTTCCTTTGGTGGATGGGAGTGGTACTGCGGCTTCTGAGTTTCCTTCCTCAGGTTATGAGGTTAAGTCGTTAGGTGCTGCTCTATTTAACTCCACCTAGTGCTTTGATCCTGGCCTCCAGTCAATGTTCTAGTATTGGTCTTGCTTCCTCCTGGATCGTTCCTGTGGCCTGTCTATCCTGCATAAGCTAAGTTTTGCTTGTGTTATTTTTGTTTGCTACTTTTTCTGTCCAGCTTGCTATATTGGTTTTTCTTGCTTGCTGGAAGCTCTGGGACGCAGAGGGAGCACCTCCGTACCGTTAGTCGGTGCGGAGGGTCTTTTTGCCCCCTCTGCGTGGTTGTTTGTAGGGTTTTGTGTTGACCGCAAAGCAATCTTTCCGATCTTCGGTCTGTTCAGTAAGTTGGGCCTCACTTTGCTAAATCTATTTCATCTCTGCGTTTGTATTTTCATCTCAACTCACAGTCATTATATGTGGGGGCTGCCTTTTCCTTTGGGGTATTTCTCTGAGGCAAGGTAGGCTTATTTTTCTTTCTTAGGGCTAGCTAGTTTCTCAGGCTGTGCTCGAGGCGCATAGGACTGGTCAGGAGCGCTCCACGGCTACCTTTAGTGTGGTTGGATAGGATTAGGGATTGCGGTCAGCAGAGTTCCCACGTCTCAGAGCTCATCCTATGTTTTTGGTAATTGTCAGGTCACTTTGTGTGCTCTGAACTTCAAGGTCTATTGTGGTTCTGAATTACCTATTTATAACAGTACTGGAGGCCCAAAGTACTAATGCTTCTCAATAGAGGGAAAAGAGAAGTTCTGAGACCATTTTTTTTCTTTGCACTGTGTTCTGTCTTTCTTTTCCCCTTTACATCAGGGTGGTTCAGAACACAGGTGTGGACATGGACATTCAAGGTCTGTCCTCTTTGATGGATAATCTCGCTATAAATGTACAGAATATTCAAGATTTAGTGGTTCAGAATCCTATGTTAGAACCTAAAATTCCTATTCCTGAGTTATTTTCTGGAGATAGAGCTAAGTTTTTGAATTTTAAAAATAATTGTAAACTATTTCTGGCCTTGAAACCCCGCTCCTCTGGTGACCCAGTTCAACAAGTTAAGATCATTATTTCTTTATTACGTGGCGACCCTCAAGACTGGGCATTTTCCCTTGCACCAGGAGATCCTGCATTATGTAATATTGATGCGTTTTTTCTGGCGCTCGGATTGCTGTACGATGAGCCTAATTCAGTGGATCAGGCAGAGAAAAATTTGCTGGCTCTGTGTCAGGGTCAGGATGAGATAGAGATTTATTGTCAGAAGTTTAGAAAGTGGTCCGTGCTCACTCAATGGAATGAATGTGCGCTGGCAGCTATTTTCAGAAAGGGTCTCTCTGAAGCCCTTAAAGATGTCATGGTGGGATTTCCTATGCCTGCTGGTCTGAATGAGTCTATGTCTTTGGCCATTCAGATCGGTCGACGCTTGCGTGAGCGTAAATCTGTGCACCATTTGGCGGTATTATCTGAGCATAAACCTGAGGCTATGCAGTGCGATAGGACTTTGACCAGAGCTGAAAGGCAAGAACACAGACGTCAGAATGGGCTGTGTTTCTACTGTGGTGATTCCACTCATGCTATCTCCGATTGTCCTAAGCACACTAAGCGGTTCGCTAGGTCTGCCACCATTGGTACGGTACAGTCGAAATTTCTTTTATCCGTTACTTTGATCTGCTCTTTGTCGTCCTATTCGGTCATGGCATTTGTGGATTCAGGCGCTGCCCTGAATTTGATGGACTTGGAGTATGCTAGGCGCTGTGGGTTTGTCTTGGAGCCCTTGCAGTGTCCTATTCCATTGAGAGGAATTGATGCTACGCCTTTGGCCAAGAATAAGCCTCAGTATTGGACCCAGCTGACCATGTGCATGGCTCCTGCTCATCAGGAGGATATTCGCTTTCTGGTGTTGCATAATCTGCATGATGTGGTCGTGTTGGGGTTGCCATGGCTACAAGTCCATAACCCAGTATTAGATTGGAAATCAATGTCTGTGTCCAGCTGGGGTTGTCAGGGGGTGCATGGTGATGTTCCATTTCTCTCTATTTCGTCATCCACCCCTTCTGAGGTCCCAGAGTTCTTGTCTGATTACCGGGATGTATTCGATGAGCCCAAGTCCAATGCCCTACCTCCGCATAGGGATTGTGATTGTGCTATCGATTTGATTCTTGGTAGTAAGTTTCCTAAGGGTCGACTGTTTAATTTATCTGTACCTGAGCACGCCGCTATGCGGATTTATATAAAGGAATCCTTGGAGAAGGGTCATATTCGCCCGTCATCGTCGCCATTGGGAGCGGGGTTCTTTTTTGTGGCCAAGAAGGATGGTTCGCTGAGACCTTGTATTGATTACCGCCTTCTAAATAAAATTACGGTCAAATTTCAGTACCCCTTGCCGCTGCTGTCTGATTTGTTTGCTCGGATTAAGGGGGCTAGTTGGTTCACCAATATAGATCTTCGTGGTGCATATAATCTTGTGCGTATTAAACGGGGCGATGAATGGAAGACAGCATTTAATACGCCCGAAGGCCATTTTGAGTACCTGGTTATGCCATTCGGGCTTTCTAATGCTCCATCAGTGTTTCAGTCCTTTATGCATGACATCTTCCGAGAGTACCTGGATAAATTCCTGATTGTATACTTGGATGATATTTTGGTCTTCTCGGATGATTGGGAGTCTCATGTGAAGCAGGTCAGAATGGTGTTCCAGGTCCTGCGTGCTAATTCTTTGTTTGTGAAGGGGTCAAAGTGTCTCTTTGGTGTTCAGAAGGTTTCATTTTTGGGTTTCATTTTTTCCCCTTCTACTATCGAGATGGACCCTGTTAAAGTTCAAGCCATTTATGATTGGACTCAGCCAACATCTCTGAAGAGTCTGCAGAAGTTCCTGGGCTTTGCTAATTTTTATCGTCGCTTCATCAATAATTTTTCTAGTATTGCTAAACCGTTGACTGATTTAACCAAGAAGGGTGCTGATGTGGTCAATTGGTCTTCTGCTGCTGTGGAAGCTTTTCAGGAGTTGAAGCGTCGTTTTTCTTCTGCCCCTGTGTTGTGTCAACCAGATGTTTCGCTTCCATTCCAGGTCGAGGTTGATGCTTCTGAGATTGAAGCAGGGGCTTTTTTGTCGCAGAGAAGTTCTGATTGCTCGGTGATGAAACCATGTGCCTTCTTTTCCAGGAAATTTTCGCCTGCTGAGCGAAATTATGATGTTGGCAATCGAGAGTTGCTAGCCATGAAGTGGGCATTCGAGGAGTGGCGTCATTGGCTTGAAGGAGCTAAGCATCGCGTGGTGGTCTGGACTGATCACAAGAACTTGACTTATCTTGAGTCTGCCAAACGGTTGAATCCCAGACAGGCTCGTTGGTCGCTGTTTTTCTCCCGTTTTGACTTTGTGGTTTCGTACCTTCCGGGCTCTAAAAATGTGAAGGCGGATGCCCTGTCTAGGAGTTTTTTGCCCGATTCTCCGGGTTTGCCTGAGCCGGCGGGTATTCTCAAAGAGGGGGTAATTTTGTCTGCCATCTTCCCTGATTTGCGGCGGGTGCTGCAAAAATTTCAGGCTAATAGACCTGACCGTTGCCCAGCGGAGAGGCTGTTTGTCCCTGATAGGTGGACGAATAAAGTTATCTCTGAGGTTCATTGTTCGGTGTTGGCTGGTCATCCTGGAATCTTTGGTACCAGAGATTTGGTGGCTAGATCCTTTTGGTGGCCGTCTCTGTCGCGGGATGTGCGTTCTTTTGTGCAGTCCTGTGGGACTTGTGCTCGGGCTAAGCCCTGCTGTTCTCGTGCCAGTGGGTTGCTTTTGCCCTTGCCGGTCCCAAAGAGGCCTTGGACACATATCTCTATGGATTTTATTTCGGATCTCCCCGTCTCTCAAAGAATGTCGGTCATTTGGGTGGTCTGTGATCGCTTCTCTAAGATGGTCCATTTGGTGCCCTTGTCTAAATTACCTTCCTCCTCTGATTTGGTGCCATTGTTCTTCCAGCATGTGGTTCGTTTACATGGCATTCCAGAGAACATCGTTTCTGACAGAGGTTCCCGGTTTGTTTCGAGGTTTTGGCGAGCCTTTTGTGCTAGGATGGGCATTGATTTGTCTTTTTCCTCGGCTTTCCATCCTCAGACAAATGGCCAGACTGAACGAACCAATCAGACCTTGGAAACATATCTGAGATGTTTTGTTTCTGCTGATCAGGATGATTGGGTGTCCTTTTTGCCTTTGGCTGAGTTCGCCCTTAATAATCGGGCCAGCTCGGCTACTTTGGTTTCGCCGTTTTTCTGCAATTCTGGGTTCCATCTTCGTTTCTCTTCAGGACAGGTTGAGTCTTCGGACTGTCCTGGTGTGGATACTGTGGTGGATAGGTTGCAGCAGATTTGGACTCATGTAGTGGACAATTTGACTTTGTCCCAGGAGAAGGCTCAACGTTTTGCTAACCGCAGGCGCTGTGTGGGTCCCCGACTTCGTGTTGGGGATTTGGTTTGGTTGTCATCTCGTTATATGTTCCTATGAAGGATTCCTCTCCTAAGTTTAAGCCTCGTTTCATTGGTCCATATAGGATTTCTGAGGTTCTTAATCCTGTGTCTTTTCGTTTGACTCTTCCAGCTTCTTTTTCCATCCATAACGTGTTCCATAGGTCATTGTTGCGGAGATACGTGGCACCTGTGGTTCCATCTATTGATCCTCCTGCTCCGGTTTTGGTTGAAGCGGAGTTGGAGTATATAGTGGAGAAGATTTTGGATTCTCGTGTTTCGAGACGGAAACTCCAGTATCTGGTTAAGTGGAAAGGTTATGGTCAGGAAGATAATTCCTGGGTCTTTGCCTCTGATGTCCATGCTGCCGATCTGGTTCGTGCCTTTCATGTGGCTCATCCTGGTCGGCCTGGGGGCTCTGGTGAGGGTTCGGTGACCCCTCCTCAAGGGGGGGTACTGTTGTGAATTCTGTGGCCAAGCTCCCTCCTGTGGTCGTGAGTGGTACTTCGGCTGGTTCTGTCTATGAGCTTCCTTTGGTGGATGGGAGTGGTACTGCGGCTTCTGAGTTTCCTTCCTCAGGTCATGAGGTTAAGTCGTTAAGTGCTGCTCTATTTAACTCCACCTAGTGTTTTGATCCTGGCCTCCAGTCAATGTTCCAGTATTGGTCTTGCTTCCTCCTGGATCGTTCCTGTGGCCTGTCTTCCTGCATAAGCTAAGTTTTGCTTGTGTTATTTTTGTTTGCTATTTTTTCTGTCCAGTTGCTATATTGGTTTGGTCTTTGCCCCCTCTGCGTGGTTGTTTGTAGGGTTTTGTGTTGACCGCAAAGCAATCTTTCCTATCTTTGGTCTGTTCAGTAAGTTGGGCCTCACTTTGCTAAATCTATTTCATCTCTGCGTTTGTATTTTCATCTCAACTCACAGTCATTATATGTGGGGGGCTGCCTTTTCCTTTGGGGTATTTCTCTGAGGCAAGGTAGGCTTATTTTTCTTTCTTAGGGCTAGCTAGTTTCTCAGGCTGTGCTCGAGGCGCATAGGACTGGTCAGGAGCGCTCCACGGCTACCTTTAGTGTGGTTGGATAGGATTAGGGATTGCAGTCAGCATAGTTCCCACGTCTCAGAGCTCGTCCTATGTTTTTGGTAATTGTCAGGTCACTTTGTGTGCTCTGAACTTCAAGGTCTATTGTGGTTCTGAATTACCTATTTATAACAGTGAATGCTGCTGACTGGCATTATCAATTGCTTGGATATCTTTTTGTATTCCTTTCCTGTTTTATACAATTTAACTACCTTTTGCCGCAGATCCGCTGACAATTCTTTTGCTTTCCCCATGACTCACAATCCAGAACTGTCAGTGGCTGGATGAAAGATGCAAGAGTCTGTCTGGATCCCAGAAACTCACTTAACTTTTATGCACACACTGATTACAAGCAAACAGGTCACAGGTGAGGATGTTCCCTTTAGTAGCCAGTCACATCCATTTGTATCAACTTCTGTGCATGTTATCAGGCCAAAATCACCAGGGGATGTGAACTTCTGATCAGGGTCATTTGGATGTTTTGGGTTGTCATTATGATTTAAAAAGAGAAAACACAGTAGTTTGACAATAAATGGCTTCACCCAACCATTAACCATGAGTGGATAAAAAGTTTTGGTGTTATCATTCATATTCTCTGAAAAAAGGCCAAGAAAGCAAAAATTCTGCCGGGGTGTGTAAACTTTTGAGCACAACTGTATATGTGCGTGTCTGTATGTGCGTGCCTGTATGTGTGTATATGTACGTGCCTGTATGTGTGTGTCTGTGTGCGTGCCTGCATGTGTGGGTATGTGCGCGCCTGTACGTGTGTGATAAATTGGCATGTAAAAATTTTGAACAGTTAAGCAAGTTGAAGATGAAATTATCTCTAAAAGGCCTAATGTTACAGATGACACATTTCATTTGTATTTTAGGCAAAAATATATACGGTATATATTTTTATCTTTTACATTTTAAAAATAAAAAAAAAGAAAATGAGCAGATGCAAAAGTTTGGGCACCCTGCATGGTTAGTACCTAGTAGTGCCCCCTCTTACAAGTATCACAGCTTGTAAACTCTTTTTGTAGCCAGAAAAGAGTCTTTCAGTTCTTGTTTGAGGGATTTTCCTCCGTTCTTCCTTGGAGAATTCCTCCAGTTCTGTGAGATTCCTGGACGTTTTGCTTCCTCTGCTATTTTGAGGTCTAGTCACAGATTTCCAATGATGTTCAGATCAGGGGACTGTGAGGGCCATTGTAAAACCTTCAGCTTGCGCCTTTAGAGGTCGTCTATTGTGGAATGTGACATGTTTAGGATCATTCTCCATTTGTAGCAGTCATCCTCTTCCTCTTCTTCTCTTCACCTTCAGCTTTTTTACAGATGGTGTTAGGTTTGCATTAAGAATTTGTTGAAATTTAATTGAATCCATTCTTCCTTCTACCCGTGAAATGTTCCCCATGCCATTGGCCGCAACACAACCCCAAAGCATGATTGAGCCACCCCCATGCTTAATGGCTGGCGAGATGTTTTTTTTTTTCCCTGAAATTCTGTGCCCTGTTTTATCCACACATACTGTACCTTTGATCATTGTGGCCACAGATTTCTATTTAACTTCATCAGTCCACAGGACTTGTTTCCAAAATGCATCAGGTTTGTTTAGATGTTCTTTTGCATACTTCTGATGCTGAGTTTTATGGTGAGGATGCAGGAGAGGTTTTCTTCTGATGACTCTTCCATGTAAGTGTCTCTGAACAGTAGAACAATGTACCACAACTCCAGAGTCTGCTAAATCTTTCTGAACATCTTTTGCAGTCAAGAGAGGAATCTGATTTTCATCTTTAGCAATCCTACAAGCAGCTCTCACTGAAATTTTTCTTGGGTCTTTCAGACCTTATCTTGACCTCCACTGTTCCTGGTAACAGCCATTTCTGAATTACATTTTGAACTGAGGTAAGGACAACGTGAACGCTTTGCTCTCTTCTTATAACCTCCTGCTTTGTGGGCCTCCACCATTCTCATTCTCAGAGTGCTCGGCAGCTGCTTAGAAGAACCCATGGCTGCTGTTTTCGGCACAAGGTTAGAGGCAGATGGTTTTTATAAAGCTGTAAATTTGCATCACCTGCCCTTTCCTAACAATGATGGTGAACAAGTCATTACCCTTACAGGCTAATTAAGGGCTGAAACCTCGGTCAAAGTTATCTGAGCACACAAATCTCCAAGGGTGCCTCATATATATATATATATATATATATATATATATATATATCTATCTATATATCTATAATATAACGCTGGGAGCGTCACTCTGTCCGAAGCCTCTATAGACTGCGCAAGCGCAAGCGCCGGCGCAGTCTGGGCCTCACAGAGCGATGCTCCCGGGAGATCGCGGTGTGCGTTCACACTGAACGCACACCGCGATCTCCAACAGAGAAGCAGGGACCGCCAGGAGGGTGAGTATCGGACATATTCACCTGTCCCCGTTCCATCGCTGAGCGCCGCCATCTTCCCGGTCTTCTGGCTGTGAGTGTTCAGTCAGAGGGCGGCGCCGGCGCCGGCGCCGCCCTCTGACTGAACACTCACAGCCAGAAGACCGGGAAGATGGCGGCGCTCAGCGATGGAACGGGGACAGGTGAATATAGTAAGTGCTGGGGAGCCTGAGCTGGAGGCGATACCGGCACCTGACCCCCACAGCGCGCCGGTGTCCCCGCCTGCTCCGGCCCCCCAGCACTCGGCGCCGAGCGGGTCAGAGGCAGTATGGGGACGCAGGATGGAGCAGCAGGATGGAGCAGCAGGATGGGGACGCAGGATGGAGCAGCAGGATGGGGACGCAGGATGGAGCAGCAGGATGGGGACGCAGGATGGAGCAGCAGGATGGGGACGCAGGATGGAGCAGCAGGATGGGGACGCAGGATGGAGCAGCAGGATGGGGACGCAGGATGGAGCAGCACATAAGGATGGGGACGCAGGATGGAGCAGCACATGACAGGATGGGGACGCAGGACGGAGCAGCGCATGACAGGATGGGGACGCAGGATGGAGCAGCACATGACAGGATGGGGACGCAGGACGGAGCAGCGCATGACAGGATGGGGGCGCAGGATGGAGCAGCGCATGACAGGATGGGGACGCAGGATGGGAGCAGCGCATGACAGGAAGGGGAACGCAGGATGGAGCAGCACATGACAGGATGGGGACGCAGGACGGAGCAGCACATGACAGGATGGGGGCGCAGGATGGAGCAGCGCATGACAGGATGGGGACGCAGGATGGGAGCAGCGCATGACAGGAAGGGGAACGCAGGATGGAGCAGCACATGACAGGATGGGGACGCAGGATGGGAGCAGCGCATGACAGGAAGGGGAACGCAGGATGGAGCAGCACATGACAGGATGGGGACGCAGGACGGAGCAGCACATGACAGGATGGGGGCGCAGGATGGAGCAGCACATGACAGGATGGGGGCGCAGGATGGAGCAGCACATGACAGGATGGGGACGCAGGATGGGAGCAGCGCATGACAGGAAGGGGAACGCAGGATGGAGCAGCACATGACAGGATGGGGACGCAGGACGGAGCAGCGCATGACAGGATGGGGACGCAGGATGGAGCAGCACATACCAAGATGGAGACAATATACCAATATAAATGCTCGCCACCCAGGCGTAGAACGGGTTCAATAGCTAGTATATATATATATATCTGTGTCATCTGTAACTTTAGGCCTTTTATAGATCATTTCACCTTCAACTTGCTTAACTGTTCACAATAACAGTGATTTTGACCGGGGGTGCACAAACTTTTACATGTCACTGTATGTGCCTGCCTGTATGTGTGTACATATGTGTGTCTGTATCTTGCGGAGCACTTCAGAACTTGGCAGTAAATGTATGAAGATATAGAGAGAAAAGAGCAGAATGTCACGTACAACACCTCTGTTTAACTGCAGCGGCTCTTCCTCCACCGAACGATCGAATGACCCGTCTGAAAAACACAAGTCACAGTGAAAGCTGCACCGTCGTATGTAGCCAAACCATAGTGGCTGTAAAATGTGGAAGTCAGCAAGTTTAGAATGTACGCTGCGTATTATGAGGTTCTGCAGCAGCAGAGGTGTACTATGAGGTTCTGCAGCAGCAGAGGTGTACTATGAGGTTCTGCAGCAGCTGAGGTGTATTATGAGGTTCTGCAGCAGCAGAGGTGTACTATGAGGTTCTGCAGCAGCTGAGGTGTACTATGAGGATCTGCAGCAGCTGAGGTGTATTATGATGTTCTGCAGCGGCTGAAGTGTACTATGAGGTTCTGCATCAGCTGAGGTGTATTATGAGGTTCTGCAGCAGCTGAGGTGTATTATGAGATTCTGCAGCAGCTGAGGTGTATTATGAGATTCTGCAGGAGCTGAGGTGTGTAGCATGAGGTTCTGCAGCAGCTGAAGTGTATTATGAGGTTCTGCAACAGCTGAGGTGTATTACGAGATTCTGCGGGAGCTGAGGTGTAATATAAGGTTCTGCGGCAGCTGAGGTGTATTACGAGGTTCTGCGGCAGCTGAGGTGTATTATGAGGTTCTGCAACAACTGAGGTGTATTACGGGGTTCTGCGGCAGCTGAGGTGTATTATGAGGTTCTGCAACAGCTGAGGTGTATCACGAGGTTCTGCGGCAGCTGAGGTGTAATATGAGGTTCTGCGGCAGCTGAGGTGTAATATGAGGTTCTGCGGCAGCTGAGGTGTATTATGAGGTTCTGCAACAGCTGAGGTGTACTACGAGGTTCTGCGGCAGCTGAGGTGTAATATGAGGTTCTGCAGCAGCTGAGGTGTATTATGAGGTTCTGCGGCAGCTGAGGTGTTTTATGAGGTTCTGCAACAGCTGAGGTGTATTACGGGGTTCTGCGGCAGCTGAGGTGTATTACGAGGTTCTGCGGCAGCTGAGGTGTAATATGAGGTTCTGTGGCAGCTGAGGTGTATTATGAGGTTCTGCAACAGCTGAGGTGTATTACGAGGTTCTGCGGCAGCTGAGGTGTAATATGAGGTTCTGCAGCAGCTGAGGTGTATTATGAGGTTCTGCGGCAGCTGAGGTGTTTTATGAGGTTCTGCAACAGCTGAGGTGTATTACGGGGTTCTGCGGCAGCTGAGGTGTATTACGAGGTTCTGCGGCAGCTGAGGTGTAATATGAGGTTCTGCGGCAGCGGAGGTGTATTACGAGGTTCTGCGGCAGCTGAGGTGAATCATGAGGTTCTGCGGCAGCTGAGGTGTATGAGGTTCCGCAGCAGCGGAGGTGTATTACGAGGTTCTGCAGCAGCTGAAGTGTTTTATGAGGTTCTGCAACAGCTGAGGTGTATTACGGGGTTCTGCGGCAGCTGAGGTGTATTACGAGGTTCTGCGGCAGCTGAGGTGTAATATGAGGTTCTGCGGCAGCAGAGGTGTATTACGAGGTTCTGCGGCAGCTGAGGTGAATTATGAGGTTCTGCGGCAGCTGAGGTGTATGAGGTTCCGCAGCAGCGGAGGTGTATTACGAGGTTCTGCAGCAGCTGAGATGTATTATGAGGTTCTGCAGCAGCTGAGGCATGGCTAAAGTTTTCAGACTTACACATATTTTGGTTTTCACATTTCACTGTTCAGTTCTTATACTGGTTATTAGCATTAACTCCAGATTGTCATGAAGAACAATTAGATAAACTGCAGTCGTTTCTTGCCATGAAAATTAACTTAATCACAAATCCCCATTATCACTGAATTTCAGCCCTGATATGCCATCACCTGCTCACACCATTTCAGTCATCTTGTTAGCTCAGGAGAAAATGTTATCAAGGACAAGGACAACTTTATAATGATGCTGGTGCTTGAAACCATTGTCTTCTGTTAACCTTGCCTTGCATCCAAAGGGCTTTACAGGCCAGGTCATTGCTACTTGTAAGATTGCCCCTAAATCAACCATGTATTGGATCATTAAGAACCTTAAAGGGAACCTGTCACCCCGAAAATCGCGCGTGAGGTAAGCCCACCGGCATCAGGGGCTTATCTACAGCATTCTGTAATGCATTCTGTAATGCTGTAGATAAGCCCCCGATGTTACCTGAAAAAGGAAAAAAAGACGTTATATTATACTCACCCAGGGGCGGTCCCGCTGCTGGTCAGGTCAGATGGGCGTCTCCGGTCCGCTGCGGCACCTCCTATCTTCTTTCCATGACGTCCTCTTCTGATCTTCAGCCACGGCTCCGGCACAGGCGTATTTTGCTCTGCCCTGTTGAGGGCAGAAGATAGTACTGCAGTGCGCAGGCGCCGAGCCTCTGACCTTTCCGGCGCCTGCGCACTGCAGTACTTTGTCTGCCCTCAACAGGGCAGAGCAAAGTACGCCTGCGCCGGAGCCGTGGCTGAAGATCAGAAGAGGACGTCATGGAAAGAAGATAGGAGGCGCCGCAGCGGACCGGAGACGCCCATCTGACCTGACCAGCAGCGGGACCGCCCCTGGGTGAGTATAATATAACGTCTTTTTCTCCTCTTTCAGGTAACATCGGGGGCTTATCTACAGCATTACAGAATGCTGTAGATAAGCCCCTGATGCCGGTGGGCTTACCTCACCCGCGAATTTCGGGGTGACAGGTTCCCTTTAAAGAGAGAAAATAAATTGCTGTTAAGAAGCTCCAGGACGCCCAAGAAATTCCTGCAAGTGCCAGGACCATCTCTTAAAGTAGACTCAGCTAAGAGAGCACTTCAACACCAGTGCAGAGCTTGCTCAGGAATAGCAGCACGCAGGTAATGCGCAGCAAGGCAAAAGCTGTTGGAGACTTCCTGGTGTCAAGAAGAGCAGCAAAGAAGTCACTTCTCTTCAAGAAAACATCATAGAAAGACTGACATTCTGCAGTAAGTGCAAAGATTGGACTGCAGACGCCCAGAACCAGATATCCAAATGCTGAGGAGAAGAACAGAAGTCTGGAGAATAAGGAGCCGGAGTCTGGAGAATAAGGGGCAGGAGTCTGGAGAATGAGGGGCAGGAGTCTGGAGAATAAGGGGCAGGAGTCTGGAGAATGAGGGGCAGGAGTCTGGAGAATGAGGGGCAGGAGTCTGGAGAATAAGGGGCCGGAGTCTGGAGAATGAGGGGCAGGAGTCTGCAGAATAAGGGGCAGGAGTCTGGAGAATAAGGGGCCGGAGTCTGGAGAATAAGGGGCAGGAGTCTGGAGAATAAGGGGCAGGAGTCTGGAGAATAAGGGGTAGGAGTCTGGAGAATAAGGGGCAGGAGTCTGGAGAATAAGGGGCAGGAGTCTGGAGAATAAGGGGCAGGAGTCTGCAGAATAAGGGGCAGGAGTCTGGAGAATAAGGGGCAGAAGTCTGGAGAATAAGGGGCAGGAGTGTGGAGAATAAGAGGCAGGAGTGTGGGAAATAAGGGGCATGAGTGTGGAGAATAAGGGGCAGGAGTGTGGAGAATAAGGGGCAGGAGTGTGGAGAATAAGAGGCAGGAGTCTGCAGAATAAGGGGCAGGAGAGTGCAGAATAAGGGGCAGGAGTCTTCAGAATAAGGGACAGGAGTCTGCAGAATAAGGGGCAGGAGTCTGGAGAATAAGGGGCAGGAGTCTGGAGAATAAGGGGCAGGAGTCTGGAGAATAAGGGGCAGGAGTCTGGAGATTAAGGGGCAGGAGTGTGGAGAATAAGGGGCAGGAGTGTGGAGAATGAGGGGCAGGAGTGTGGAGAATGAGGGGCAGGAGTGTGGAGAATGAGGGGCAGGAGTGTGGAGAATGAGGGGCAGGAGTGTGGAGAATGAGGGGCAGGAGTGTGGAGAATGAGGGGCAGGAGTGTGGAGAATGAGGGGCAGGAGTCTGGAGAATGAGGGGCAGGAGTCTGGAGAATAAGGGGCAGGAGTCTGGAGAATAAGGGGCAGGAGTGTGGAGAATAAGAGGCAGGAGTGTGGAGAATAAGGACAGGAGTGTGGAGAATAAGGGGCAGGAGTGTGGAGAATAAGGGGCAGGAGTCTGGAGAATAAGGGGCAGGAGTCTGGAGAATAAGAAACAGGAGTGTGGTGAATAAGGGGCAGGAGTGTGGAGAATAAAGGGGCAGGAGTGTGGAGAAAAGGGGCAGGAGTGTGGAGAATAAGGGGCAGGAGTGTGGAGAATAAGGGGCAGGAGTGTGGAGAATAAGGGGCAGGAGTCTGGAGAATAAGGGGCAGGAGTCTGGAGAATAAGGGGCAGGAGTGTGGAGAATAAGGGGCAGGAGTGTGGAGAATAAGGGGCAGGAGTGTGGAGAATAAGGGGCAGGAGTGTGGAGAATAAGGAGCAGATGTCTGGAGAATCAGGGGCAGGAGTGTGGGGAATCAGGGGCAGGAGTCTGGAGAATAAGGGGCAGGAGTGTGGAAAATAAGGGGCAGGAGTGTGGGCAATAAGGGGCAGGAGTGTGGGGAATCAGGGGCAGGAGTGTGGAGAATAAGGGGCAGGAGTCTGGAGAATAAGGGGCAGGAGTCTGGAGAATAAGGGGCAGGAGTGTGGAGAATAAGGGGCAGGAGTGTGGGGAATAAGGGGCAGGAGTGTGGGGAATAAGGGGCAGGAGTGTGGGGAATAAGGGGCAGGAGTGTGGGGAATCAGGGGCAGGAGTGTGGAGAATAAGGGGCAGGAGTCTGGAGAGTAAGGGGCAGAAGTCTGGAGAATAAGGGGCAGTGCTGGGAATATTGAGGTTTCACATAAACTCTATATATTTGTCAACAGAAGTGTAAGAACATCAGGAATGTTTATAAATGTCCTTCAGGAACCAGAGAAACATCCGACTTAGGCTACTTTCACACTAGCGTTTTTTTAAATCCGTCACAATGCGTCGTTTTGCAGAAAAAACGCATCCTGCAAAAGTGCTTGCAGGATGCGTTTTTTTCCCCATAGACTTCTATTGACGACGCATTTGCGACGGATTGCCACACTTCGGATGCGTCGTGCTTTGGCGGACCGTCGGGAGAAAAAAACGCTACATGTAACGTTTTTTTCTCCTGACGGACCGCTTTTTCCGACCGCGCATGCGCGTCCGGAACTCCACCCCCACCTCCCCGCACCTTACAATGGGGCAGCGGATGCGCCGGAAAAATGCATCCGCTGCCTCCATTGTGCAATGCAGTAAACGCTAGCGTCGGAATCTCTCCCCGACGTATTGCGACGGGGAGATTCCGACGCTAGTGTGAAAGAAGCCTAAGGCTGCCGTCACATGATCAGTATTTGGTCAGTATTTTACATCAGTATTTGTAGCCAAAACCAGGAGTGGGTGATAAATACAGAAGTGGTGCAGATGTTTCTATTATACTTTTCCTCTTATTGTTCCACTAATGGTTTTGGCTACAAATACTGATGTAAAATACTGAGCAAATACTGATAGTGTGACGGCAGCCTAAGAGCGAAAACACTGAAGAGGTGAAATGTGAAAAACAAAATTTGTGTTAGTTTCAAAACTTTTGGCCACAACTGTATTATGAGGTTCTGCAGCAGCTGAGGTGTATTATGAGGTTCTGCAGCAGCAGAGGTGTACTATGAGATTCTACAGCAGCTGAGGTGTATTATGAGGTTCTGCATCAGCAGGGGTGTAGCATGAGGTTCTGCAGCAGCTGAGGTGTATTATGAGGTTCTGCAGCAGCAGAGGTGTAGCATAAGGTTCTGCAGCAGCTGAGGTGTATTATGAGGTTCTGCTGCAGCTGAGGTGTACTATGAGGTTCTGCAGCAGCAGAGGTGTTGCATGAGGTTCTGCAGCAGCTGAGGTGTATTATGAGGTTCTGCTGCAGCTGAGGTGTATTATGAGGTTCTGCTGCAGATGAGGTGTATTGCGAAGTTACGAGGTTCTGCAACAGCTGAGGTGTATTACGAGATTCTGCGGCAGCTGAGGTATATTAAGAGGTTGTGCAGCAGCTGAGATGTCTTATGAGGTTCTGCAGCAGCTGAGATGTATTATGAGGTTCTGCAGCAGTTGAGGTATACTATGAGGTTCTGCAGCAGCTGCAGTGTCTCATGAGGTTCTGCAGCAGGTGAGATGTCTCATGAGGTTCTGCAGCAGCTTAGGTGTCTCATGAGGTTCTGCAGCAGGTGAGATGTCTTATGAGGTTCTGCAGCAGCTGAGGTGTCTGATGAGGTTCTGCAGCAGCTGAGGTGTATTACGAGATTCTGCGGCAGCTGAGGTGTATTAAGAGGTTGTGCAGCAGCTGAGATATCTTATGAGGTTCTGCAGCAGCTGAAGTGTATTATGAGGTTCTGCAGCAGTTGAGGTATATTATGAAATTCTGCAGCAGCTGCAGTGTCTCATGAGGTTCTGCAGCAGGTGAGATGTCTCATGAGGTTCTGCAGCAGGTGAGATGTCTTATGAGGTTCTGCAGCAGCTGAGGTGTCTCCTGAGGTTCTGCAGCAGCTGAGGTGTCTCATGAGGTTCTGCAGCAGCTGAGGTGTCTCATGAGGTTCTGCAGCAGCTGAGGTGTCTCATGAGGTTCTGCAGCAGCTGAGGTGTCTCATGAGGTTCTGCAGCAGGTGAGATGTCTTATGAGGTTCTGCAGCAGCTGAGGTGTCTCCTGAGGTTCTGCAGCAGCTGAGGTGTCTCATGAGGTTCTGCAGCAGCTGAGGTGTCTCATGAGGTTCTGCAGCAGCTGAGGTGTCTCATGAGGTTCTGCAGCAGCTGAGGTGTCTCATGAGGTTCTGCAGCAGGTGAGATGTCTTATGAGGTTCTGCAGCAGCTGAGGTGTATCATGAGGTTCTGCAGCAGCTGAGGTGTGCCCTGTGGGCGGCAGCCTCTTACCTCTGCACACTGGGCAGCAGGAGTCCGGTACGGTCAGTGGGGAGGCGCAGACCAGCTCAGGACAGGTCACCAGGCCGCAGTAGATCTGCCCGTCCTGAAATAGGAGCCAATCACAGGAGATCTCATTATAATACTACAACGATGGTTTCCAGACCTCTGCTGCTGCCACTGAATGGGAACATTGTGGACAAGTCAGACTCTCACAGAGGACTTGGTACATTTGTATCATGACCCCAGACTGATACATTGTAACAGACTATCAGGACGTGGGGGCCGGGGGGGGATTTGTTCTCAGAGAGGAAACATTGCAACAAACCCTCAGCTATGAAAAGTACAAGATCTAAGCCTGTAAATGTCAATATTGAATGTTCACAGTAACGACAGCAAGCAGAGATCCTAGAACAGCGAGAAATGAAAGCACTGAATACACTGGCAGCTGAATATGGGGGTCAGCGCAGAGACCCCACAGACACATTGGAGGGTGATGTGAGCCGTCCCTCGGGCCCCCGCTCCGCACCTCTGGGGTCCGCCATATTATTCTTCCCCTCCCATATACAGTAAAAACCACATCAAATCTCCCACAAAATCCACCGAGAGCGGAAAAAAGTGAAGCAGAACATAAAAGCTGAGGCTTTCCTGGAACAGACTGACATCGGCTGCTGCCAGGAACCCCCCACCACCTGAGACAGGGGGTCAAGTCAGAGAAGTCAGGATCATGGACGCTGGGGAACTACAACTCTCAGCAAATTCCTTTAAGGCCATTTCTGGAAGATGATAGTGGTTGTAGTATGAATGGAAGAAGCGTGCACTTCATTTCCAAGAACTCTGCTTTCTGTTCACATTCAGAGGCTGTATGGCCCCGATACTTGTCACAGCTGAGGGTTTGTCACAGTTGCGTCCAGCGTAGACAATAAACTAAGCACTGAAGCACATATTGTGTCCCGATGGTTTGTTACAATGTGTCGTCTAGTCTGGATACAATGCAACAAACCCTCAGCTGTGAGTAGGGTTAGAAAGCCATGGTGGCTTGCTTTCAGAAACAGCGCCACCCCTGACTACGGGTTGCACGTGGTATTGCAGCTCAGTGCCAGATGCAACCCATGGTCAGGGGGGACGCTATTTTTTTGGGGGAAAATAGCAGCTATGTTTTTCTAAAAGTTTATAACCCCTTTAATAGGAAGGTTTCTATTCACTGACAGCAAGATTCTATAAATGTATCACAGCAATTAAAGGGGACAACAATGCAATGGTAGTAGGCCCCTCTCAGAGCGGACGGGAGGGCTCATCTCCGGGAGGCTGACTGGGATCGGCTCCCTATGGGGGGTCTGTCCGCACTATGGGGGTCCGCGGCTGGCACTCACCGAGCAGCTGCACTGCACGCACTGGTTGGACTGTCTGGACGGGAACAGCTCCTGGGTGGTGAACATCTCGCCCTGCTGGTAAGTCGTCCCATTGTGCTGGCAGACCTTCGGAGCGGCCCGCAGACCGGAGGGGGAGTGCGGCTCTGCAGGAAAGAGCACACGGCCTGAGCAGCAGCCTATCACAACCTCTCACAGCTGAAGGTTTGCTACAATTGTATCTCGTCTAGACAGATCAGACTGATACATTGTAACAATCTGAGGATAGGAAGATGTCTACACTGGATACAATTGTCACAAGGAGCGCTCCACAGCTACTATTCACTGACAGCAAGCCACGCTCTTTCCTGTGCCTCAATGCGTCGTGGTCCTTCATTTTGGAACCCAAAAAAAGTTGTCTGCAGGCAATTTAATAAAACCGTGAACGTGATGCAGCAGTCTGACAATATGCATGGGTGGGGTTGCATCCTCCTTCCGGGGGCCACTTACCTACACATCTGGGGCAGCACTGCTGAGGGTCCGTGACAGTGTGGACGCAGTGCAGGACAGGACACTTTATTCTGTAGCAGCTGACGCTGCCGCCCTGCTGGACACACAGAAGAAACGCAAAGGATTATTTGCTGCCTTCTCACAGAGGATTGTCTGGACCGGATACAATTGTAACAAACCCTCTAAATGTTTCCATTCACTGACAGCAAGATGAAGCGAATACTGGATTTCCCTGGTGACGGGACGGGATTGTCATCCGCTCACAGTAAAGTTCTGCAGCTTTATAAGACCCTTATGTCCAGGTCCTTGCTTGCTGTCATTGAATGGAAGCATTCTTGGGTAATTTAGAGACTTGTCAGGCTTTTCCCTCTCGGTGCGCTGCAGACAATAGCGCCATGTCTGCCGAGAATACAGAGAAATAGGCTATGTGCACACGGTGCGGATTTCCTGCGGATCCGCAGCGTTTTTTGCGGTGCAGAAATGCTGCAGATCCGCAAGTGATTTACAGTACAATGTAAATCAATGAGAAAAAAAAACGCTGTGCAGATGGTGCGGAAAATTCCGTGCAGAAACGCTGCGGATTAAAAGAAGTAGCATGTGACTTCTTTTTTGCGGATCTGCAGCGTTTTTGTACCCATTCCATTATAGAAAACCGCAGGGGTAAAAAACGCAGCAAATCCGCAAAAAATCTGCAGCAAATCCGCAACAAGAACGCACAAACTCCGCACAAAAACGAGACAAATCCGCAGCAGAAATTCCTAAGCCTAATCTGCAACGTGTGCACAGAGCCTTATTTTGAGGCGGCCGTAATAAATCTGTCTGCGGAGCGGGGGCCAAGTGATGTCAGTGCCATGTCTGGGGGGTGCAGGGGTGGTCAGTGCCATGTCTGGGGGGTGCAGGAGTGGTCAGTGCCATGTCTGGGGGTGCAGGAGTGGTCAGTGCCATGTCTGGGGGGTGCAGGAGTGGTCAGTGCCATGTCTGGGGGTGCAGGGGTGGTCAGTGCCATGTCTGGGGGGTGCAGGGGTGGTCAGTGCCATGTCTGGGGGGTGCAGGGGTGGTCAGTGCCATGTCTGGGGTGTGCAGGGGTGGTCAGTGCCAAGTCTGGGGGGTGCAGGAGTGGTCAGTGCCATGTCTGGGGGGTGCAGGGGTGGTCAGTGCCATGTCTGGGGGGTGCAGGGGTGGTCAGTGCCATGTCTGGGGGGTGCAGGAGTGGTCAGTGCCATGTCTGGGGGGTGCAGGGGTGGTCAGTGCCATGTCTGGGGGGTGCAGGGGTGGTCAGTGCCATGTCTGTGGGGTGCAGGGGTGGTCAGTGCCATGTCTGGGGGGTGCAGGGGTGGTCGGTGCCATGTCTGGGGGGTGCAGGGGTGGTCGGTGCCATGTCTGGGGGGTGCAGGTGTGGTCGGTGCCATGTCTCGGGGGTGCAGGGGTGGTCGGTGCCATGTCTGGGGGGGTGCAGGGGTGGTCGGTGCCATGTCTGGGGGGTGCAGGAGTGGTCGGTGCCATGTCTGGGGGGTGCAGGGGTGGTCGGTGCCATGTCTGGGGGGTGCAGGGGTGGTCGGTGCCATGTCTGGGGGGTGCAGGGGTGGTCGGTGCCATGTCTGGGGGGTGCAGGGGTGGTCGGTGCCATGTCTGGGGGGTGCAGGGGTGGTCGGTGCCATGTCTGGGGGGGTGCAGGGGTGGTCGGTGCCATGTCTGGGGGGTGTAGGAGTGTCCCCGCTGATCCCGGGGGGCAGGCGGCCGCTGCGGTGTCATGGGCATGTGTGACGTTGTGTCTTTCTCTATCATGGAGCCGGTGAGACACCGCTCTGCAGCTTATGAATGAGGCCTTGTTCGGTTACTGCTCCGGAGCAGCGCTCAATGGGATTAAGAACAAAAATGTTGTGGCTTGTAAAGGGACCGCGCCGCGAAATCCTCCACTGCAGACAAAGAATAGGGCAGTGTTAGTGTGCGCAGCCCCCCGGGGGTTAACGCCGTCACTGGCGGGAATAATTCCCAACATAACAAGGATTCAATTACATTTATGTTAATTTTAGTCATTTATTAAGGACTGCAGGCAGTAAATGCCGGGTCTGCCCCTCCGAGGTGAACACACTGCGCTCCCAAACTCGGGGCGCCCAGGATTAAAAAACAGAGTCTGTACACAGGTGCAGAGAACTACAACCCTCATCATTCTGGTCCTGTTAGGTGGTGGCTTCTATCTATGGGGCCAGTGGCTGTTGGTTTCCGGGCGCAGCGTTGGGACGGGCAGAGGAGCAGTGTCCCGAGTGCAAAATTCTATGGGGAACAATATGGGAAAAGAAAAGAGCAGAAGCATCGCTGGCGGTGAAGATCCGGAGCAGAGCACATGCCCAGGACTTCTAGCCGTGTGTCCCCGATCTTCGAGCGCGCGCTACTTTAAAATGTTTCACTGTCAGCATTACACCAATGTAGATGGACACAATGGCAGAACAGGAGGAATGGACCATTCTCCATCCAAGGACCTCACTGCACTACGACATCTGTGCAGAGCCATGGACCATTCTCCATCCAAGGACCTCACTGCACTACGACATCTGTGCAGAGCCATGGACCATTCTCCATCCAAGGACCTCACTGCGCTACGACATCTGTGCAGAGCCATGGACCATTCTCCATCCAAGGACCTCACTGCGCCACGACATCTGTACAGAGCCATGGACCATTCTCAATCCAAGGACGTAACTGCACCACGACATCTGTGCAGAGCCATGGACCATTCTCCATCCAAGGACCTCACTGCGCCACGACATCTGTACAGAGCCATGGACCATTCTCAATCCAAGGACGTAACTGCAACACGACATCTGTACAGAGCCATGGACCATTCTCAATCCAAGGACGTAACTGCACCACGACATCTGTGCAGAGCCATGGACCATTCTCCATCCAAGGACCTCACTGCACTACGACATCTGTACAGAGCCATGGACCATTCTCCATCCAAGGACCTCACTACACCACTACATCTGTGCAGGAGCCATGGACCACTCTCCATCCAAGGACCTCACTGCACCACGACATCTGTGCAGAGCCATGGACCATTCTCCATCCAAGGACCTCACTGCACCACGACATCTGTACAGAGCCATGGACCATTCTCCATCCAAGGACCTCACTGCACTACGACATCTGTGCAGAGCCATGGACCATTCTCCATCCAAGGACCTCACTGCACTACGACATCTGTGCAGAGCCATGGACCATTCTCCATCCAAGGACCTCACTGCACCACGACATCTGTGCTGGAGCCATGGACCATTCTCCATCCAAGGACCTCACTGCACCACGACATCTGTACAGAGCCATGGACCATTCTCCATCCAAGGACCTCACTGCACCACGACATCTGTACAGAGCCATGGACCATTCTCCATCCAAGGACCTCACTGCACTACGACATCTGTGCAGAGCCATGGACCATTCTCCATCCAAGGACCTCACTGCACTACGACATCTGTACAGAGCCATGGACCACTCTCCATCCAAGAACCTCACTGCACTACGACATCTGTACAGAGCCATGGACCACTCTCCATCCAAGAACCTCACTGCACTACGACATCTGTACAGAGCCATGGACCACTCTCCATCCAAGGACCTCACTGCACTACGACATCTGTACAGAGCCATGGACCATTCTCCATCCAAGGACATCACTGCACTACGACATCTGTACAGAGCCATGGACCACTCTCCATCCAAGAACCTCACTGCACCACGACATCTGTACAGAGCCATGGACCATTCTCCATCCAAGGACCTCACTGCACTACGACATCTGTACAGAGCCATGGACCATTCTCCATCCAAGGACCTCACTGCACTACGACATCTGTACAGAGTCATGAACCATTCTCCATCCAAGGAACTCACTGCACCGCGACATCTGTACAGAGCCATGGACCATTCTTCATCCAAGGACCTCACTGCACTACGACATCTGTACAGAGCCATGGACCACTCTCCATCCAAGGACCTCACTGCACCACGACATCTGTACAGAGCCATGGACCATTCTCCATCCAAGGACCTCACTGCACTACGACATCTGTACAGAGCCATGGACCATTCTCCATCCAAGGACCTCACTGCACTACGACATCTGTGCAGAGCCATGGACCATTCTCCATCCAAGGACCTCACTGCACTACGACATCTGTACAGAGCCATGGTTCATTCTCCATCCAAGGACCTCACTGCACCACGACATCTGTGCAGAGCCATGGACCATTCTCCATCCAAGGACCTCACTGCACCATGACATCTGTGCAGAGCCATGAACCATTCTACATCCAAGGACCTCACTGCACCACTACATCTGTGCAGGAGCCATGGACCATTCTCCATCCAAGGACCTCACTGCACCACGACATCTGTACAGAGCCATGGACCATTCTCCATCCAAGGACCTCACTGCACCATGACATCTGTGCAGAGCCATGAACCATTCTACATCCAAGGACCTCACTGCACCACTACATCTGTGCAGGAGCCATGGACCATTCTCCATCCAAGGACCTCACTACACTACGACATCTGTACAGAGCCATGGACCATTCTCCATGCAAGGACCTCACTGCACCACGACATCTGTACAGAGCCATGGACCATTCTCCATCCAAGGACCTCACTGCACCACGACATCTGTGCTGGAGCCATGGACCATTCTCCATCCAAAGCTGTCACTTCACCACGACATCTGTGCAGAGCCATGGACCATTCTCTATCCAAGGACCTCACTGCACCATGACATCTGTGCAGAGCCATGGACCATTGTACATCCAAGGACCTCACTGCACCACGACATCTGTGCAGAGCCATGGACCACTCTCCATCCAAGGACCTCACTACACTACGACATCTGTACAGAGCCATGGACCATTCTCCATCCAAAGCTGTCAATTCACCACGACATCTGTACAGAGCCATGGACCATTCTCCATCCAAGGACCTCACTGCACCACGACATCTGTACAGAGCCATGGACAATTCTCCATCCAAGGACCTCACTGCACCACGACATCTGTACAGAGCCATGGAGCACTCTCCATCCAAGGACCTCACTGCACCACGACATCTGTACAGAGCCATGGACAATTCTCCATCCAAGGACCTCACTGCACCACGACATCTGTACAGAGCCATGGAGCACTCTCCATCCAAGGACCTCACTGCACCACGACATCTGTACAGAGCCATGGACCATTCTCCATCCAAGGACCTCACTACACCGCGACATCTGTGCAGAGCCATGGACCATTCTCCATCCAAGGACCTCACTGCACTACGACATCTGTGCAGAGCCATGGACCATTCTCCATCCAAGGACCTCACTGCACCACGACATCTGTGCAGAGCCATGGACCATTCTCCATGCAAGGACCTCACTGCACCACGACATCTGTGCAGAGCCATGGACCATTCTCCATGCAAGGACCTCACTGCACGACAACATCTGTGCAGAGCCATGGACCATTCTCCATCCAAGGACCTCACTGCACTACAACATCCGTGTACGAGCCATGGACCATTCTCCATCCAAGGACCTCACTGCACCACGACATCTGTGCTGGAGCCATGGACCATTCTCCATCCAAGGACCTCACTGCACCGCGACATCTGTGCTGGAGCCATGGACCATTCTCCATCCAAGGACCTCACTGCACTACGACATCTGTACAGAGCCATGGACCATTCTCCATCCAAGGACCTCACTGCACCACGACATCTGTACAGAGCCATGGACCATTCTCCATCCAAGGACCTCACTGCACCACGACATCTGTACAGAGCCATGGACCATTCTCCATCCAAGGACCTCACTGCACCACGACATCTGTGCTGGAGCCATGGACCATTCTCCATCCAAAGCTGTCACTTCACCACGACATCTGTACAGAGCCATGGACCATTCTCCATGCAACGACCTCACTGCACCACGACATCTGTACAGAGCCATGGACCATTCTCCATCCAAGGACTTCACTACACCACGACATCTGTACAGAGTCATGGACCATTCTCCATCCAAGGACCTCACTGCACCACGACATCTGTACAGAGCCATGGACCATTCTCCATCCAAGGACTTCACTACACCACGACATCTGTACAGAGCCATGGACCATTCTCCATCCAAGGACCTCACTGCACCACGACATCTGTACAGAGCCATGGACCATTCTCCATCCAAGGACCTCACTGCACCACGACATCTGTACAGAGCCATGGACCATTCTCCATCCAAGGACCTCACTACACCGCGACATCTGTGCAGAGCCATGGACCACTCTCCATCCAAGGACCTCACTGCACCACGACATCTGTGCAGAGCCATGGACCATTCTCCATCCAAGGACCTCACTGCACCACGACAAATGTGCAGAGCC
This sequence comes from Ranitomeya imitator, assembly GCF_032444005.1. Taxonomy (NCBI): domain Eukaryota; kingdom Metazoa; phylum Chordata; class Amphibia; order Anura; family Dendrobatidae; genus Ranitomeya; species Ranitomeya imitator. Next base: position 830,060,705 of record NC_091284.1, read on the forward strand.
ATGGACCATTCTCCATCCAAGGACCTCACTGCACCACGACATCTGTACAGAGCCATGGACCATTATCCATCCAAGGACCTCACTGCACGACGACATCTGTGCAGAGCCATGGACCATTCTCCATCCAAGGACCTCACTGCACTACAACATCCGTGTACGAGCCATGGACCATTCTCCATCCAAGGACCTCACTGCACCACGACATCTGTGCAGAGCCATGGACCATTCTCCATCCAAGGACCTCACTGCACCACGACATCTGTACAGAGCCATGGACCATTATCCATCCAAGGACCTCACTGCACGACGACATCTGTGCAGAGCCATGGACCATTCTCCATCCAAGGACCTCACTGCACTACAACATCCGTGTACGAGCCATGGACCATTCTCCATCCAAGGACCTCACTGCACCACGACATCTGTGCTGGAGCCATGGACCATTCTCCATCCAAGGACCTCACTGCACCCCGACATCTGTGCTGGAGCCATGGACCATTCTCCATCCAAGGACCTCACTGCACTACGACATCTGTACAGAGCCATGGACCATTCTGCATCCAAGGACCTCACTGCACCACGACATCTGTACAGAGCCATGGACCATTCTCCATCCAAGGACCTCACTGCACCACGACATCTGTACAGAGCCATGGACCATTCTCCATCCAAGGACCTCACTGCACCACGACATCTGTGCTGGAGCCATGGACCATTCTCCATCCAAAGCTGTCACTTCACCACGACATCTGTACAGAGCCATGGACCATTCTCCATGCAAGGACCTCACTGCACCACGACATCTGTACAGAGCCATGTACCATTCTCCATCCAAGGACCTCACTGCACTACGACATCTGTGCAGAGCCATGGACCATTCTCCATGCAAGGACCTCACTGCACCACGACATCTGTGCAGAGCCATGGACCATTCTCCATGCAAGGACCTCACTGCACCACGACATCTGTGCAGAGCCATGGACCATTCTCCATCCAAAGACCTCACTGCACCACGACATCCGTGTACGAGGCATGGACCATTCTCCATCCAAGGACCTCACTGCACAACGACATCTGTACAGAGCCATGGACCATTCTCCATCCAAGGACCTCACTGCACTACGACATCTGTACAGAGCCATGGACCATTCTCCATCCAAGGACCTCACTGCACAACGACATCTGTACAGAGCCATGGACCATTCTCCATCCAAGGACCTCACTGCACCACGACATCCGTGTACGAGCCATTGACCATTCTACATCCAAGGACCTCACTGCACCACGACATCTGTGCAGAGCCATGGACCATTCTCCATCCAAAGCTGTCACTGCACTGCGACATCTGTACAGAGCCATGGACCATTCTCCATGAAAGGACCTCACTGCACCGCGACATCTGTGCAGAGCCATGGACCATTCTCCATCAAAGGACCTCACTGCACTACGACATCTGTGCAGAGCCATGGACCATTCTCCATCCAAGTACCTCACTGTTATGACACGGTGGTCCAGGAGCAACATGGAACGAGCTCTGAAGGACGTGGTAACTGTACTGACCGTAGTCCCTAAGCTCAACACAACACTAGAAGTAGCTGTGGGATGCTCCTAACTCTCCCTAGGCACCTCGTCACAGCCTAAGATCTAACTACCCATAAAGATAGAAGCAGGAGAGCTATCTTGCCTCAGAGAAAATCCCCAAAGGATAGATAAGCCCCCACAAATAATGACTGTGAGTGGAGAGGGAAAAGACATACACAGAATGAAACCAGGATGAGCACAGGAGGCCAGTCTAGCTAAATAGAAAGGACAGGATGGAATACTGTGCGGTCAGTATAAAACACTACAAAAAATCCACGCAGAGTTTACAAAAAATCTCCACACTTGACTAAAGGTGTGGAGGGTAAATCTGCTTCCCAGAGCTTCCAGCAAGACAGAATTAATTCATACTGATAAGCTGGACAAACATAGAAAGCACAGAACGAATAAGTACACAATCTGTGAACAGAGCAGAGCAAGAAAGAACTTAGCTTTGCTGAACTGGTCAGGATAACAGGGAAATCCAAAGAGATGTGAATCCAACCAGGAACCATTTACAAGTGGCACTGGCTGAAGAAAGAGCCAGGCCTAAATAGCCGAGCAGAAGAGACGATCAGTAGAGGCAGCTGCTGATAGCCAACTCCAAGGAGCAGCCATACCACTCGAAACCACAAGAGGGAGCCCAAGAGCAGAACACACAAAAGTGCCACTTACAACCACCGGAGGGAGCCCAAGAGCGGAATTCACAACACCTCACTGCACTACGACATCTGTGCTGGAGCCATGGACCATTCTCCATTCAAGGATCTCACTGCACTACGACATCTGTACAGAGCCATGGACCATTCTCCATCCAAGGACCTCACTGCACAACGACATCTGTACAGAGCCATGGACCATTCTCCATCCAAGGACCTCACTGCACCACGACATCCGTGTACGAGCCATTGACCATTCTACATCCAAGGACCTCACTGCACCACGACATCTGTGCAGAGCCATGGACCATTCTCCATCCAAAGCTGTCACTGCACTGCGACATCTGTACAGAGCCATGGACCATTCTCCATGAAAGGACCTCACTGCACCGCGACATCTGTGCAGAGCCATGGACCATTCTCCATCAAAGGACCTCACTGCACTACGACATCTGTGCAGAGCCATGGACCATTCTCCATCCAAGTACCTCACTGTTATGACACGGTGGTCCAGGAGCAACATGGAACGAGCTCTGAAGGACGTGGTAACTGTACTGACCGTAGTCCCTAAGCTCAACACAACACTAGAAGTAGCCGTGGGATGCTCCTAACTCTCCCTAGGCACCTCGTCACAGCCTAAGATCTAACTACCCATAAAGATAGAAGCAGGAGAGCTATCTTGCCTCAGAGAAAATCCCCAAAGGATAGATAAGCCCCCACAAATAATGACTGTGAGTGGAGAGGGAAAAGACATACACAGAATGAAACCAGGATGAGCACAGGAGGCCAGTCTAGCTAAATAGAAAGGACAGGATGGAATACTGTGCGGTCAGTATAAAACACTACAAAAAATCCACGCAGAGTTTACAAAAAATCTCCACACTTGACTAAAGGTGTGGAGGGTAAATCTGCTTCCCAGAGCTTCCAGCAAGACAGAATTAATTCATACTGATAAGCTGGACAAACATAGAAAGCACAGAACGAATAAGTACACAATCTGTGAACAGAGCAGAGCAAGAAAGAACTTAGCTTTGCTGAACTGGTCAGGATAACAGGGAAATCCAAAGAGATGTGAATCCAACCAGGAACCATTTACAAGTGGCACTGGCTGAAGAAAGAGCCAGGCCTAAATAGCCGAGCAGAAGAGACGATCAGTAGAGGCAGCTGCTGATAGCCAACTCCAAGGAGCAGCCATACCACTCGAAACCACAAGAGGGAGCCCAAGAGCAGAACACACAAAAGTGCCACTTACAACCACCGGAGGGAGCCCAAGAGCGGAATTCACAACACCTCACTGCACTACGACATCTGTGCTGGAGCCATGGACCATTCTCCATTCAAGGATCTCACTGCACTACGACATCTGTACAGAGCCATGGACCACTCTCCATCCAAGGACCTCACTGCACTATGACATCTGTACAGAGCCATGGACCATTTTCCATCCAAGGACCTCACTGCACCACGACATCTGTACAGAGCCATGGACCATTCTCAATCCAAGGACTTCACTGCACCGCGACATCTGTACAGAGCCATGGACCATTCTCCATCCAAGGACCTCACTGCACCACGACATCTGTGCAGAGCCATGGACCACTCTCCATCCAAGGACCTCACTGCACCACGACATCTGTACAGAGCCATGGACCATTCTCCATCCAAAGCTGTCACTGCACCACGACATCTGTACAGAGCCACGGACCATTCTCCATCCAAGGACGTCACTGCACCATGACATCTGTGCAGAGACATGAACAATTCTCCATCCAAACACGTCACTACACCACGACATCTGTGCAGGAGCCATAGACCATTCTCAATCCAAGGACTTCACTACACCACGACATCTGTACAGAGCCATGGACCATTCTCCATCCAAGGACCTCACTGCACCGCGACATCTGTACAGAGCCATGGACCATTCTCAATCCAAGGATGTCACTGCACCACGACATCTGTACAGAGCCATGGACCATTCTCAATCCAAGGACCTCACTGCACCGCGACATCTGTACAGAGCCATGGACCATTCTCAATCCAAGGACGTCACTGCACCACGACATCTGTACAGAGCCATGGACCATTCTCCATCCAAGGACGTTACTGCACTACGACATCTGTACAGAGCCATGGACCATTCTCCATCCAAGGACGTCACTGCACCACGACATCTGTACAGAGCCATGGACCACTCTCCATCCAAGGACCTCACTGCACCGCGACATCTGTGCTGGAGCCATGGACCATTCTCCATCCAAACACGTCACTACACCACGACATCTGTGCAGAGCCATGGACCATTCTCAATCCAAGGACCTCACTGCACCGCGACATCTGTACAGAGTCATGGACCATTCTCAATCCAAGGACATCACTGCACCACGACATCTGTACAGAGCCATGGACCATTCTCCATCCAAGGACGTCACTGCACCACGACATCTGTACAGAGCCATGGACCACTCTCCATCCAAGGACCTCACTGCACCGCGACATCTGTGCTGGAGCCATGGACCATTCTCCATCCAAACACGTCACTACACCACGACATCTGTGCAGAGCCATGGACCATTCTCAATCCAAAGACCTCACTACACCACGACATCTGTACAGAGCCATGGACCATTCTCAATCCAAGGACCTCACTACACCACAACATCTGTGCAGAGCCATGGACCATTCTCAATCCAAGGACCTCACTGCACTACGACATCTGTACAGAGCCATGGACCATTCTCAATCCAAGGACCTCACTACACCACAACATCTGTGCAGAGCCATGGACCATTCTCAATCCAAGGACCTCACTACACCACGACATCTGTACAGAGCCATGGACCATTCTCTATCCAAGGACCTCACTGCAATACGACATCTGAACAGAGCCATGGACCATTCTCCATTCAAGGACGTCACTGCACCGTGACATCTGTGCTGGAGCCATGGACCATTCTCCATCCAAACACGTCACTACACCACGACATCTGTGCAGGAGCCATGGACCATTGTCAATCCAAGGACCTCACTACACCACGACATCTGTGCAGATCCATGGACCATTCTCCATCCAAGGACCTCACTGCACCACGACATCTGTACAGAGCCATGGACCATTCTCCATCCAAGGACGTCACTGCACCACGACATCTGTGGTGGAGCCATGGACCATTCTCCATCCAAGGACCTCACTGCACCGCGACATCTGTGCAGAGCCATGGACCATTCTCCATCCAAGGACCTCACTACACCACGACATCTGTGCAGAGCCATGGACCATTCTCCATCCAAGGACCTCACTGCACCACGACATCTGTACAGAGCCATGGACCATTCTCCATCCAAGGACCTCACTGCACTACGACATCTGTGCAGAGCCATGGACCATTCTCCATCCAAGGACCTCACTGCACTACGACATCTGTACAGAGCCATGGACCATTCTCCATCCAAGGACGTCACTGCACAACGACATCTGTGGTGGAGCCATGGACCATTCTCCATCCAAGGACCTCACTGCACCGCGACATCTGTGCAGAGCCATGGACCATTCTCCATCCAAGGACCTCACTGCACCACGACATCTGTACAGAGCCATGGACCATTCTCCATCCAAGGACCTCACTGCACCACGACATCTGTACAGAGCCATGGACCATTCTCCATCCAAGGACCTCACTGCACTACGACATCTGTGCAGAGCCATGGACCATTCTCCATCCAAGGACCTCACTGCACTACGACATCTGTACAGAGCCATGGACCATTCTCCATCCAAGGACCTCACTACACCACTACATCTGTGCAGGAGCCATGGACCATTCTCCATCCAAGGACCTCACTGCACTACGACATCTGTGCAGAGCCATGGACCATTCTCCATCCAAGGACCTCACTGCACTACGACATCTGTGCAAAGCCATGGACCATTCTCCATCCAAGGACCTCACTGCACTACGACATCTGTGCAGAGCCATGGACCATTCTCCATCCAAGGACCTCACTGCACTACGACATCTGTGCAGAGCCATGGACCATTCTCCATCCAAGGACCTCACTGCACTACGACATCTGTGGTGGAGCCATGGACCATTCTCCATCCAAGGACCTCACTGCACCGCGACATCTGTGCAGAGCCATGGACCATTCTCCATCCAAGGACCTCACTGCACCACGACATCTGTACAGAGCCATGGACCATTCTCCATCCAAGGACCTCACTGCACCATGACATCTGTGCAGAGCCATGGACCATTCTCCATCCAAGGACCTCACTGCAATACGACATCTGTGCAGAGCCATGGACCATTCTCCATCCAAGGACCTCACTGCACTACGACATCTGTGCAGAGCCATGGACCATTCTCCATCCAAGGACCTCACTGCACTACGACATCTGTGCAGAGCCATGGACCATTCTCCATCCAAGGACCTCACTGCACTACGACATCTGTGCAGAGCCATGGACCATTCTCCATCCAAGGACCTCACTGCACCATGACATCTGTGCAGGAGACAGAAGGACTATTAGGGGAGTGTAAACTTCATTACTATTTGTGGGTGGGTGGCACAAAGGGGGAATCATCACTTTTGGTAAAGATGCAATTAGGTCACATAGTTACTTTTAGAGAAGGTGTAAATACTTTCTAAAGGGGCACTCCGGGGGTATTATTTGTTTCAAGAGTCAACTTGGCATCATACCCTTTACCTCTGGCTGCTGAACTTTTGGTCTTTGCTCGCAAGTTATAGGGTGCTGGTTACCAGCTGAAGAATTGTGGGTTTCTAGTTTACCAGTCTCAGCTCGGAGGGTTTCAGCTGGTGGTTAGTGGCTGTTGTGTTGGTCACCAGCTGCTTGTCATTAACTATAGGATATACGTCGGTTGGTGCCATCTTATTCTTAGATGGCATCAGCTGTTAGATGGAGATTGCTGGTAACCAGCTCTAGACTGGCACTTTCTATCCATTGGATGGTTATTACTACTCATTTTTTGGCATCCGCTATTATTCGGTTGTTGCTAGTTATCGGTTATTAGTTGGTTGTTTCTAGCTACTTCTTGGCTGGTATCAGATAAAGATTTGCAGCTGCTAATTACCAACTATTGCTTGGTGATTTCTATCTATTGGTTCATTTTTTACCGGCTACATTTTGATGAGACTCGGCTATAGGTTTTTGACTATTGGGTGCCAGTTGATGACTTGTGGCTTGTATCCATGGGTTGGTATTACCATCTACCCAATAGTGTTTATCAGCTATAGGTTGGTGACTGTTAGAAACCAGCAGTTATCAACTGGTACCCATCTATGGATTGGTAGTTACCAGCTACTCAATGGTTGGTATCAGCTATAGGTTGGTGACTGTTGGGTGCCAGTTGATGACTGCTGGTTTCTCTCTATGGATTGGTAGTTACCAGCTACTCAATGGTTGTTATATTGATTGGTGACTGTTGGGTACCAGTTGATGACTGCTGGTTTCTATCTATGGGTTGGTGGTTACCCGCTACTCATTCGTGGGTATCAGCTATAGGTTGGTGACTGTTGGGTACCAGTTGATGACTGCTGGTTTCTATCTATGGGTTGGTAGTTACCAGCTATTCAATGGTTGGTATCAGCTATTGATTGGTGACTGTTGGGTACCAGTTGATGACTGCTGGTTTCTATTTATGGGTTGGTAGTTACCAGCTATTCAATGGTTGATATCAGCTATTGATTGGTGACTGTTGGGTGCCAGTTGATGACTGCTGGTTTCTATTTATGGGTTGGTAGTTACCAGCTATTCAATGGTTGGTATCAGCTATTGATTGGTGACTGTTGGGTACCAGTTGATGACTGCTGGTTTCTATTTATGGGTTGGTAGTTACCAGCTATTCAATGGTTGGTATCAGCTATTGATTGGTGACTGTTGGGTGCCAGTTGATGACTGCTGGTTTCTATCTATGGGTTGGTAGTTACCAGCTATTCAATGGTTGGTATCAGCTATAGGTTGGTGACTGTTGGGTGCCAGTTGATGACTGCTGGTTTCTATCTAGGGGTTGGTAGTTACCAGCTATTCAATGGTTGGTATCAGCTGTAGGTTGGTGACTGTTGGGTACCAGTTGATGACTGCTGGTTTCTATTTATGGGTTGGTAGTTACCAACTATTCAATGGTTGGTATCAGCTATTGATTGGTGACTGTTGGGTACCAGTTGATGACTGCTGGTTTCTATCTATGGGTTGGTAGTTACCAGCTATTCAATGGTTGGTATCAGCTATTGATTGGTGACTGCTGGGTACCAGTTGATGACTGCTGGTTTCTATTTATGGGTTGGTAGTTACCAGCTATTCAATGGTTGGTATCAGCTATTGATTGGTGACTGTTGGGTACCAGTTGATGACTGCTGGTTTTTATCTATGGGTTGATAGTTACCAGCTATTCAATGGTTGGTATCAGCTATTGATTGGTGACTGTTGGGTGCTAGTTGATGACTGCTGGTTTCTATCTATGGGTTGGTAGTTACCAGCTATTCAATGGTTGGTATCAGCTATTGATTGGTGACTGTTGGGTGCTAGTTGATGACTGCTGGTTTCTATCTATGGGTTGGTAGTTACCAGCTACTCAATGGTTGGTATCAGCTATAGGTTGGTGACTATTGGGTTCCAGTTGATGACTGCTGGTTTCTATCTATGGGTTGGTAGTTACCAGCTACTCAATGGTTGGTATCAGCTATTGATTGGTGACTGCTGGGTACCAGTTGATGACTGCTGGTTTCTATCTATGGGTTGGTAGTTACCAGCTATTCAATGGTTGTTATCAGCTGTAGGTTGGTGACTGTTGGGTTCCAGTTGATGACTGCTGGTTTCTATCTATGGGTTGGTAGTTACCAGCTATTCAATGGTTGGTATCAGCTATTGATTGGTGACTGTTGGGTTCCAGTTGATGACTGCTGGTTTTTATCTATGGGTTGGTAGTTACCAGCTATTCAATGGTTGGTATCAGCTATTGATTGGTGACTGTTGGGTTCCAGTTGATGACTGCTGGTTTTTATCTATGGGTTGGTAGTTACCAGCTATTCAATGGTTGGTATCAGCTATTGATTGGTGACTGTTGGGTACCAGTTGATGACTGCTGGTTTCTATCTATGGGTTGGTAGTTACCAGCTATTCAATGGTTGGTATCAGCTATTGATTGGTGACTGTTGGGTACCAGTTGATGACTGCTGGTTTCTATTTATGGGTTGGTAGTTACCAGCTATTCAATGGTTGATATCAGCTATTGATTGGTGACTGTTGGGTGCCAGTTGATGACTGCTGGTTTCTATTTATGGGTTGGTAGTTACCAGCTATTCAATGGTTGGTATCAGCTATTGATTGGTGACTGTTGGGTACCAGTTGATGACTGCTGGTTTCTATTTATGGGTTGGTAGTTACCAGCTATTCAATGGTTGGTATCAGCTATAGGTTGGTGACTGTTGGGTGCCAGTTGATGACTGCTGGTTTCTATCTAGGGGTTGGTAGTTACCAGCTATTCAATGGTTGGTATCAGCTATAGGTTGGTGACTGTTGGGTGCCAGTTGATGACTGCTGGTTTCTATCTAGGGGTTGGTAGTTACCAGCTATTCAATGGTTGGTATCAGCTATAGGTTGGTGACTGTTGGGTGCCAGTTGATGACTGCTGGTTTCTATCTATGGGTTGGCAGTTACCAGCTATTCAATGGTTGGTATCAGCTATAGGTTGGTGACTGTTGGGTGCCAGTTGATGACTGCTGGTTTCTATTTATGGGTTGGTAGTTACCAGCTATTCAATGGTTGGTATCAGCTATTGATTGGTGACTGTTGGGTGCCAGTTGATGACTGCTGGTTTTTATCTATGGGTTGGTAGTTACCAGCTATTCAATGGTTGGTATCAGCTATTGATTGGTGACTGTTGGGTACCAGTTGATGACTGCTGGTTTCTATCTATGGGTTGGTAGTTACCAGCTATTCAATGGTTGGTATCAGCTATTGATTGGTGACTGTTGGGTACCAGTTGATGACTGCTGGTTTCTATCTATGGGTTGGTAGTTACCAGCTATTCAATGGTTGGTATCAGCTATTGATTGGTGACTGTTGGGTACCAGTTGATGACTGCTGGTTTTTATCTATGGGTTGGTAGTTACCAGCTATTCAATGGTTGGTATCAGCTATTGATTGGTGACTGTTGGGTACCAGTTGATGACTGCTGGTTTCTATTTATGGGTTGGTAGTTACCAGCTATTCAATGGTTGGTATCAGCTATTGATTGGTGACTGTTGGGTGCCAGTTGATGACTGCTGGTTTCTATCTATGGGTTGGTAGTTACCAGCTATTCAATGGTTGGTATCAGCTATTGATTGGTGACTGTTGGGTACCAGTTGATGACTGCGGGTTTCTATCTATGGGTTGGTAGTTACCAGCTATTCAATGGTTGGTATCAGCTATAGGTTGGTGACTGTTGGGTTCCAGTTGATGACTGCTGGTTTCTATCTATGGGTTGGTAGTTACCAGCTATTCAATGGTTGGTATCAGCTATAGGTTGGTGACTGTTGGGTGCCAGTTGATGACTGCTGGTTTCTATCTATGGGTTGGTAGTTACCAGCTATTCAATGGTTGGTATCAGCTATAGGTTGGTGACTGTTGGGTGCCAGTTGATGACTGCTGGTTTCTATTTATGGGTTGGTAGTTACCAGCTATTCAATGGTTGGTATCAGCTATTGATTGGTGACTGTTGGGTGCCAGTTGATGACTGCTGGTTTCTATTTATGGGTTGGTAGTTACCAGCTATTCAATGGTTGGTATCAGCTATTGATTGGTGACTGTTGGGTGCCAGTTGATGACTGCTGGTTTCTATTTATGGGTTGGTAGTTACCAGCTATTCAGTGGTTGTATCAGCTATTGATTGGTGACTGTTGGGTGCCAGATGATGACTGCTGGTTTCTATCTATGGGTTGGTAGTTACCAGCTATTCAATGGTTGGTATCAGCTATTGATTGGTGACTGTTGGGTTCCAGTTGATGACTGCTGGTTTCTATCTATGGGTTGTTAGTTACCAGCTACTCGATGGTTGGTATCAGCTATTGATTGATGACTGTTGGGTTCCAGTTGATGACTGCTGGTTTCTATCTATGGGTTGTTAGTTACCAGCTACTCAATGGTTGTTATCAGCTATAGGTTGATGACTGTTGGGTGCCAGTTGATGACTGCTGGTTTCTATCTATGGGTTGGTAGTTACCAGCTACTCAATGGTTGGTATCAGCTATAGGTTGGTGACTGTTGGGTACCAGTTGATGACTGCTGGTTTCTATCTATGGGTTGGTAGTTACTAGCTATTCAATGGTTGGTATCAGCTATTGATTGGTGACTGTTGGGTTCCAGTTGATGACTGCTGGTTTCTATTTATGGGTTGGTAGTTACCAGCTATTCAATGGTTGATATCAGCTATTGATTGGTGACTGTTGGGTACCAGATGATGACTGCTGGTTTCTATCTATGGCTGGTTGTACCCAGATATAGTTTGGTGGCTATCAACTGTTGGTCGGTGGCTGTTAGATATCGGATTTTGAAGGGACCTTGGTTTGTACCAGATTTTGGAAGCTTTTGAGGAGATATCGGCTGTTGGATGAGGACACTGGATTAATTGTATCAGATATTGGTTGGTGGTTTCTGTCCATGAAATGATTTCTCGTTATTAGTTGGTGACGTCTATCTATGAGTTGGTTGTTCTCTCATGGGTAGGAGCTATTGGTCGATATAGCTAGTTTCTGACTGATGATTTCCGGCTTGGAAAACTACCGGTAATTTACATGATTTATTGACTAGAAAAAGAAGAGCAGCGTTTTTTTCAGGACTTTCTAGCGAGGAGCCTAAAGTGTAGCTGATGGCCACGTGATGCAGATGGTGGAGACCCGTGTAAAAGTGAGGAGCATGAAATAGGAGTGGAAAATGGCATCTCATGTTAATCTGTTTCTATCACAGACGCCATATACCCGGACAGACCTACCTCAGAACACGTGCAACGTATGCAATATACAACTCCTTGGGGCTCCAGGTACGGGTGCCAGCTCTCCCCCGGGCTGTACTTCTTGCCATGAAATAAACAGAACAGATCTGGACCTAAAATTAATAAAACAAAACCATTTATGAGCACTACAATCCCCAACACGAGCAAGTGGCCAGATATAATCAGAATACATTCCCTTCATAGACCACCACAACTCCCAGCATGCCATGACCAGAGGGAGATATTCCGTGGAGCGTTCGGCCAATACTCAGAGGTACTAATGCCCGGCATTCACCACCAGTGGTGCCCCACACATAGGGTGGGCAACAATCTCCGCACGTCAGGACCCCCAGCTCTGGTCACATCACAGACATCGCTCGTGTAGATTCCGGCAACAGAAAAAATCTCGCCAGCAAATAAAGATGGCGACACATACAGGCGCCTCCCAGGCTGATGGTCTTGGCTCACGGTTCTTGGCTGGGGGTTTTGTCCTGTGTAATTTCCACCATTTGATGCAATCTTCTTAATTCTCCCGGATCGTCCTCCAAATCTGAACACCATCATATAATCCCTCCAGGAAACCGAAAGAGCGAAGACATCCCAAAAAAAATCATCAGCAGTGCGGGCAGACTCTGGTAATCCACCATAATCCATGGACACATTGTCGATTTAATCCAGAAATTGATCATTATTCCAAAGGAAAGAGCAGAATTATAATCCACTGAGCTGTAATCCACAGGGAAAGGTGACAAGGGAGAATCCACCGCGATGATAAGGGTTTGTAATCCAAATGGGCGAAACATGGTGGATGCCATAAAATAGCGCCACGTTTGTAATCCACAGGAGGACGAGGGTCCGTCAGCTGCAGAGGACGAGCAACAGCCACGGGACGGACAGCGTGTGAAAGACGGAACGGGGAGAACATTCACGGATACATGCTCCAAGAAAAGAAAAAAGCGCAAAAGGGCTACAGCACGGAGGAAACGTCCATTCAGAACCTTAAAGAATCGCATTTATAGTACCCAGAATAACCACAAAGAAAACATCCGCCGTCATGTTGTACCGAGCAATGGTGGAAGTGAACAGAAATCTTACATTCACTCACAATTCACACAAGATATTCACATAGCAGGCAGGGCCGGATTTAGACAAAGTGCGGCCCTGGGCAAAAGTGTAAAATGGGCCCAAATGCTGACACATGGCTCCATCACTCAGAAGCATTTACATGCGCTGTGAAACGAGTGTGATCGACAATAATGTGCTTGTTTCCCGGCCGCTTTACATCGGCTGATGAAAAATGACGGGCACAGAACAATCACTGTTAGATCAATCTGTCCCCGTACAGCCTCATGTTTGTATCATCGCAGTTTACACCGGCGATGTGCTGCTGGGAACAATCCAATCACAATCCAAAGACCCCCATACTCCTCCACATAGTCTAATGCACACCCCATAGTCCTCCATATTGTATAATACACTCCCCATAGTACTGCGTACAGAATAATGCACTCTACACAGTCCTCCATATTTTGTAATATACTCCCCATAGTCCTCCATATACCAAAATACACTCCTCATAGTCCTCCATATAGTATAATACACTCCCCGTTGTCCTCTATCTAATATAATACACTTGCGTAGTCCTCCATATAGTATAAAATACTCCCCATAGCACTCTATACAGTATAATGCACTCCACATAGCCCTCAATATAATATAATATACTCCATATCGTCCTCCATATAGTATAATGCACACTACATAGAGTATAATGCATCCCCATATAGTACGCATAGTATAATGCAGCCCCCATATATTATTATGCCGCCCCACATAGTACACATAGTATAATGCAGCCATATAGAATATAATACAGCCTACCATAATACTATATGCATTATACTATATGTATTAAATAGGGGTTACATTATGCTATATGGGGGCCCCATAGAGTATAATTCAGCCCCCCATAGAGAATAATGCAGCCCCCAATATAGTATAATGCAGCCCCATGGAGTATAAAGCAGCCTCTCATAGAGGATAATGCAGCTATGTATACTCTATGGGGGCCACCTTAGAAGTCTCCAGTGCTTTCTCTCAAACCATTTTCTAGTGCTTTTTGAAGTGTGTTTTGGGTCATTGTCCTGCTGGAAGACCCATGACCTCTGAGGGAGACCCAGCTTTCTCACACTGGGCCCTAAATTATGCTGCAAAATTTGTTGGTAGTCTTCAGACTTCATAATGCCATGTACACGGTCAAGCAGTCCAGTGCCAGAGACAGCAAAGCAACCCCAAAACATCAGGGAACCTCCGCCATGTTTGACTGTAGGGACCGTGTTCTTTTCTTTGAATGCCTCTTTTTTTCTCCTGTAAACTCTATGTTGATGCCTTTGCCCAAAAAGCTCTACTTTTGTCTCATCTGACCAGAGAACATACTTCCAAAACGTTTTAGGCTTTTTCAGGTAAGTTTTGGCAAACTCCAGCCTGGCTTTTTTATGTCTCGGGGTAAGAAGTGGGGTCTTCCTGGGTCTCCTACCATACAGTCCCTTTTCATTCAGACACCGACGGATAGTACGGGTTGACACTGTTGTGCCCTCGGACTGAAGGGCAGCTTGAACTTGTTTGGATGTTAGTCGAGGTTCTTTATCCAACATCCGCACAATCTTGCGTTGAAATCTCTTGTCAATTTTTCTTTTCCGTCCACATCTAGGGAGGTTAGCCACAGTGCCATGGGCTTTACACTTCTTGATGACACTGCGCACTGTAGACACAGGAACATTCAGGTCTTTGGAGATGGACTTGTAGCCTTGAGATTGCTCATGCTTCCTCACAATTTGGTTTCTCAAGTCCTCAGACAGTTCTTTGGTCTTCTTTCTTTTCTCCATGCTCAATGTGGTACACACAAGGACACAGGACAGAGGTTGAGTCAACTTTAATCCATGTCAACTGGCTGCAAGTGTGATTTAGTTATTGCCAACACCTGTTAGGTGCCACAGGTAAGTTACAGGTGCTGTTAATTACACTAATTACAGAAGCATCACAGGATTTTTCCAACAGTGCCAATACTTTTGTCCACCCCCTTTTTTATGTTTGGTGTGGAATTATATCCAATTTGGCTTTAGGACAATTCTTTTTGTGTTTTTTCATTTAAGATAAATTACATGAAGATAATAATAACAAATAATTTGTGTTTGCAATCATTTTCAGGAAGAAACTGAGTATTATCTGACAGAATTGTAGGGGTGTCAATACTTTTGGCCACAACTGTATGGCCGGCGTCACACTCGGCGTAAGACAATACGGTCCGTATTTTACGGCCGTAATACGCAGAAATGTTCCCAAAATAGTGATCCGTATCTCCTCCGTAGGCAGGGTGTGGCAGCGTATTTTGCGTATGTAATCTGTATGGCATCCGTACTGCGATATTTTCTCGCAGCCTTGCAAAACCGACATCTAATGGATTTATGGGCTCAAATGTCCGTTAAAACATATATACAGTATATATATATATAAATATATATGTCATTGAGACACATATATATATATTATATATATATATATATATACACTGTATTTATATTTCATTCAGCGCGAGATATCTGAAAAGCCGGAAATTCAATTGCTGGCTTTTTCTTTCTCCTTCCTAAACCCGACATGATATGAGACATGATTACATACAGTAAACCATGTCTTCTCTCCATTTTTTTTGCATATTCCACACTACTAATGTTAGTAGTGTGTATATGCAAAATTTGTGCGCTCTAGCTATTAAATTTAAAGGTTAAATGGCGGAAAAAATTGGCGTGGGCTCCCGCACAATTTTCTCCGCCAGAGTAGTAAAGCCAGTGACTGAGGGCAGATATTAATAGCCTGGAGAGGGTCCATGGTTATTGGCCCCCCTGGCTAAAAACATCTGCCCCCAGCCACCCCAGAAAAGGCACATCTGGAAGATGCGCCTATTCTGGCACTTGGCCTCTCTCTTCCCATTCCCCTGTAGCGGTGGGATATGGGGTAATGAAGGGTTAATGTCACCTTGCTATTGTAAGTTGACATTAAGCCAGATTAATAATGGAGAGGCGTCAATTATGACACCTATCCATTATTAATCCAATAGTAGTAAAGGGTTAAAAAAACACAAACACATTATTAAAAAGTATTTTAATGAAATAAACACAAAGGTTGTTGTAATATTTTATTCTACTGGTAATCCACCTGAAGACCCTCGCTCTGTAACAAAGAAAAAATAATAAACCAACAATATACATACCTTCCGAAGATCTGTAACGTCCCACGATGTAAATCCATCTGAAGGGGTTAAAATATTTTACAGGCAGGAGCTCTGCTATAATGCAGCTGTGCTCCTGGCTGTAAAACCCCGGGGAATGAATGTAAAGTAGGTCAATGACCTGTAGTTACCTTCATTCGCGGTGAGGCGCCCTCTGCTGGATGTCCTTCGAGCGTGGGAAAAAAATCAGAAAAGTTCCCAGGCTCGAGTTCATATGAGGACACCCAGCAGAGGGCGCCTCACCGCGAATGAAGGTAACTACAGGTCATTGACCTACTTTACATTCATTCCCTGGGGTTTTACAGCCACGAGCACAGCTGCATTATAGCAGAGCTCCTGCCTGTAAAATATTTTAACCCCTTCAGATGGATTTACATCGTGGGACATTACAGATCTTCGGAAGGTATGTATATTGTTGGTTTATTATTTTTTCTTTGTTACAGAGCGAGGGTCTTCAGCGAGTGGATTGAGCGTAGAATAAAATATTACAACAACCTTTGTGTTTATTTAATTAAAATACTTTGTAATAATGTGTGTTTGTGTTTTTTTAACCCTTTACTACTATTGGATTAATAATGGATAGGTGTCAGAATTGACGCCTCTCCATTATTAATCTGGCTTAATGTCACCTTACAATAGCAAGGTGACATTAACCCTTCATTACCCCATATCCCACCGCTACATGGGAATGGGAAGAGAGTGGCCAAGTGCCAGAGTAGGTGCATCTTCCAGATGTGCCTTTTCTGGGGTGGCTGGGGGCAGATGTTTTTAGCCAGGGGGGCCAATAACCGTGGACCCTCTCCAGGCTATTAATATTTGCCCTCAGTCACTGGCTTTACTACTCTGGCAGAGAAAATTGTGCGGGAGCCCACGCCAGTTTTTTCCACGATTTAACCCTTAAATTTAATAGCTAGAGCGCCGAAATTTTGCAGATACACACTACTAACATTAGTAGTGTGGAATATGCAAAAAAGATGGGGATATGAGATGGTTTACTGTATGTAACCATGTCTCATATCATGTCGGGTTTAGGAAGGAGATAGCAAAAACTGGCAATTGAATTACCGGCTTTTAAGCTATCTCGCGCTGTATGAAATATTAATATATATATATATGTGTCCCACTGACATATATATATATATATATATATATACTTATTCTATGTGTACACATTTATTCTACCTATTCTACTGTAAGCTGTCAGTGTGATTTTACTGTACACTGCACTGAATTGCCGGCTTTTCTCTCTAACACCGCTGCGTATTTCTCGCAAGTCACACTGCTGGTCCGTGTGTAATCCGTATTTTTCTCGCCCCCAAAGACTTTCATTGGCTTATTATTTGCGCAATACGGTGACAAACGCAGCATGCTGCGATTTTGTACGGCCGTAGAAAGCCGCATAATACGGATGTGTTATATACGGCTGATAGGACCTGACCCATTGAGAATCATTGGGCCGTGTGTAATGCGTGTTTTACGGATGTATTTTATGCGCTCATACGTCCGTAAAACTCGCTAGTGTGACGCCGGCCTAAGTGTGAGTTTTTGGATGGGTTGTGCGCTCACAGTTCTCCACTGATTCACTTCCATCAGTAATGCGACCCTCGCTCTAGTTCTGCAGTAATGAGCTCAGCTCCATTAGGCAGGAAGGTGCAGACACACAGCCCACTCCTCACCTTAAATACTCTGTGCTGCTTTGGATACATATTCCTTCCACTACATGAGTCAGTCTGTGACCTTCCACAAATTAAGCATCCCTCCACTGAAATACTCTGTGCTGCTACAGGACACGGCCCCTACCAGCGAGATCAGCAAACGTATCTCTCCTGAAATACTCTGCGCTGCTGCTGAACCAGTTACTTCTATTAGGGTCTATCTTCTCCCACATTCAGCCCATGCTTGTTCTCTCGCACACCCCTCAATTATGAACCATTCCATCAGAACACATGATGCCCCTACAATATTCCAGCAGACCCTGCAGTAGCAGCAGCATGTGTTTCCTATCAGTGTTTATAAAGAACCATGGACAGCGCAGTCTGCAGACACCGAGTGTCCATAAAGAGCCCCAAACTGCAGAAACCGAGCGTCCATAAAGAGCCCCAAACTGCAGAAACCGAGCGTCCATAAAGAGCCCCAAACTGCAGAAACCGAGCGTCCATAAAGAGCCGCAGTCTGTAGACACTGAGCGTCCATAAAGAGCCGCAGTCTGCAGACACCGAGCGTCCATAAAGAGCCGGCAGTCTACAGACCCCGAGCGTCCCTAAAGAGCCGCAGTCTGCAGACACCGAGCGTCCATAAAGAGCCGCAGTCTGTAGACACTGAGCGTCCATAAAGAGCCGCAGTCTACAGACCCCGAGCGTCCCTAAAGAGCCGCAGTCTGCAGACACCGAGCGTCCATAAAGAGCCGCAGTCTGTAGACACTGAGCGTCCATAAAGAGCCGCAGTCTACAGACACCGAGCGTCCATAAAGAGCCGCAGTCTGTAGACACCGAGCGTCCATAGAGAGCCGCAGTCTGCAGACACCGAGCGTCCCTAAAGAGCCGCAGTCTGCAGACACCGAGCGTCCATAAAGAGCCGCAGTCTGCAGACACCGAGCGTCCATAAAGAGCCGCAGTCTGCAGACACCGAGCGTCCATAAAGAGCTGCAGTCTGCAGAATAATTATAAATAGAGAAACTCCAAATGCACCGTGACCATCAGAAATATTAGAAATAAAGTGCACTAGTGCCGATAATCAGCCTAAATACTGCCCATTGATCAAAAAAGTGCTAACTAATTGGTGCCAAATATATACCTGCGGTGTTTAGGCCAGTGTGCGCGCTCACCCGACGCGCGTTTCGGAAACGATCCTTCTTTCCTTCGTCAGGGGTAGCTACATATGGCTGTGTCACTCCAGGACACAGACCCCGCACGCGCACAGCCGCAACTAGAGGACAAATGGGGCCATAACCAAATGTGTAAGTATATATTGTAACATAGTAGTAGGATTGTACAGCACTTCATGTTTGTACACATTTGGTTATGGCCCCATTTGTCCTCTAGTTGCGGTAACAGTTCCTTATTACCCTTCCCTTTCCTTATCCTTTCATCTTCTATTGTTCCTTACTGGATCCGATTCATCTGTCTTCCCACAATGCGCCCCTGGCTGTGCGCGTGCGGGGTCTGTGTCCTGGAGTTCCGGTTCCCCGCGTCCATGTTTCCGTGGTTACGCTGGGTACTCCGTTCCCATGCGGCCGGTCATGTGACGCGGGGACCGGAAGTCTCGGACCTCCCGACTGCGCATGCGCCGGACATACCCGGGCCGCAGCGCTCGGATTAAGACGCTATATAAAGCGTCTCAGCGCCATATGTAGCTACCCCTGACGAAGGAAAGAAGGATCGTTTCCGAAACGCGCGTCGGGTGAGCGCGCACACTGGCCTAAACACCGCAGGTATATATTTGGCACCAATTAGTTAGCACTTTTTTGATCAATGGGCAGTATTTAGGCTGATTATCGGCACTAGTGCACTTTATTTCTAATATTTCTGATGGTCACGGTGCATTTGGAGTTTCTCTATTTATAATTATTCTAATATGTTTTAGTCCCTGGAGTGGACATGGATAAACAACAATAGGATAGGATATATATCTATTTATCTCTTTTTCTCCCTGTTTCTCCCCCCCTTTTTTTTATATTTTGCACACTGTCACTTTAATTAGCACATATTGCACATTTAATTGTTGTGGCATATGCAGTGGATTGTTTTGATAACCAAATTTTAAGTGTAATTACACCTTTGTTAATTCACATTTTCTCTTTTCGGGGTGTTATAATAGAGAGTATAATAGGGATCAGGATACTCCATTCCCCTCCTCCTGCTGTTTATCTGTATTAGTCATTCTGATTTGGCACAGTATATTTAATTTTTGGAGCAATATTGTATACACAAAAATTTTTTTTATATATTTATTTTTCATATAAATTTTATATCATTTTTACTCTTTGGTGTAGTCATATAATTATATATAGATATAAATTATATCCTGGTGGTAGGTTCGGCCATAATTTTTTCTTTTATATATTATCAGTGTGCGTAAGCTTTTATTTTAATTTTTTCGAGACTTTTACTTAAATTAATATATTGATTTTGATTTTATGTAATCATAGGCATCTGATTAATAAAGCCTTATTTTCCCTATCTCAGTCTTGGTTGTGTCTTTTCGGACTCTGTCCCATGTCACTTTACGTTGGTTGTTAGGTCTTCTTCACAGTGGGTTTTCACTGTACTCCTGCACAGCACCCTATATATATTTTATATTATTACATTTAATTTTCATTATTTATTTTATTTGGTTATAATCTTGGGTACTGTGTTATATACTTAATAGACACCGAGCGTCCATAATGAGCCGCAGTCTGTAGACACTGAGCGTCCATAAAGAGCCGCAGTCTGGAGACACCGAGCGTCCATAAAGAGCCGCAGTCTGCAGACACCGAGCGTCCATAAAGAGCCGCAGTCTGCAGACACCGAGCGTCCCTAAAGAGCTGCAGTCTGCAGACACCGAGCGTCCCTAAAGAGCCGCAGTCTACAGACACCGAGCGTCCATAAAGAGCCGCAGTCTGCAGACACCGAGCGTCCATAAAGAGACGCAGTCTGCAGACACTGAGCGTCCATAAAGAGCCGCAGTCTACAGACAACGAGCGTCCATAAAGAGCCGCAGTCTGCAGACACCGAGCGTCCATAAAGAGCCGCAGTCTGTAGACACCGAGCGTCCATAAAGAGCCGCAGTCTGCAGACACCGAGCGTCCATAAAGAGCCGCAGTCTGCAGACCCCGAGCGTCCATAAAGAGACGCAGTCTGTAGACACCGAGCATCCATAAAGAGCTGCAGTCTGTAGACACCGAGCGTCCATAAAGAGACGCAGTCTGTAGACACCGAGCGTCCATAAAGAGCCGCAGTCTGTAGACACCGAGCGTCCATAAAGAGATGCAGTCTACAGACCCCGAGCGTCCATAAAGAGCCGCAGTCTGTAGACACCGAGCGTCCATAAAGAGCCGCAGTCTGTAGACACCGAGCGTCCATAAAGAGCCGCAGTCTGCAGACACCGAGCGTCCATAAAGAGCCGCAGTCTGCAGACACCGAGCCTCCATAAAGAGACGCAGTCTGTAGACACCGAGCGTCCATAAAGAGCCGCAGTCTGCAGACACCGAGCATCCATAAAGAGCTGCAGTCTGTAGACACCGAGCGTCCATAAAGAGCTGCAGTCTGTAGACACCGAGCATCCATAAAGAGCCGCAGTCTGTAGACACCGAGCCTCCATAAAGAGACGCAGTCTGTAGACACCGAGCGTCCATAAAGAGCCGCAGTCTGCAGACCCCGAGCGTCCATAAAGAGCCTCAGTCTGTAGACACCGAGCGTCCATAAAGAGCAGTAGTCTGCAGACACCGAGCGTCCATAAAGAGCCGCAGTCTGTAGACACCGAGCGTCCATAAAGAGCCGCAGTCTAGACACCGAGCGTCCATAAAGAGCCGCAGTCTGCAGACAACGAGCCTCCATAAAGAGACGCAGTCTGTAGACACCGAGCGTCCATAAAGAGCCGCAGTCTGCAGACACCGAGCATCCATAAAGAGCTGCAGTCTGTAGACACCGAGCGTCCATAAAGAGACGCAGTCTGCAGACACCGAGCGTCCATAAAGAGCTGCAGTCTACAGTCCCCGAGCGTCCATAAAGAGCCGCAGTCTGGAGACACCGAGCGTCCATAAAGAGCCGCAGTCTGCAGACACCGAGCGTCCATAAAGAGACGCAGTCTGCAGACACTGAGCGTCCATAAAGAGCCGCAGTCTACAGACACCGAGCGTCCATAAAGAGCCGCAGTCTACAGACCCCGAGCGTCCATAAAGAGCCGCAGTCTGTAGACACCGAGCGTCCATAAAGAGACGCAGTCTACAGACACCGAGCGTCCATAGAGAGCCGCAGTCTGGAGACACCGAGCGTCCCTAAAGAGCCGCAGTCTGCAGACACCGAGCGTCCATAAAGAGCCGCAGTCTGTAGACAGCGAGCGTCCATAAAGAGCCGCAGTCTACAGACACCGAGCGTCCATAAAGAGCCGCAGTCTGGAGACACCGAGCGTCCATAAAGAGCCGCAGTCTGTAGACACCGAGCGTCCATAAAGAGCTGCAGTTTGCTGACACCAAGCATCTTGAGGCTACAAACCATAAAACACCAGGGACTAAGGCTATAAAATACGAGACACCAGGGACCATGTTTGCAAACCAAGAAACCAGTTCACCTTGTACTTTCTCTGCCCTGAGATCAGAGGAGGGTCTCCTTACATCTCACACAGGAATAGTCCAGAACAGGCTTCTCCTGTGTGATACATGATGACAGCTCTGATCTTGCTGTGGAGCCAGTACAATTTTATTGAGCACAGCAGACATACAGTAAGTGTGATTACTCACACTTCTCCAGGAGGCAGTGTGGGGAGGGGCAGTACAGTAGTGCTATGAGAGAAGGAGAGTTTATAGAAGGATTTATAATAGGACGGCTAAACTCAGGAGGTGAGACCAGGAGATCAGGGCTGTATCTGAATCTGACACACTGAGAAACCTGCTCTGAGATGTGGTGGCGGCTTGTTCTTCTTTTCTCTGAGTGTTTTTACTGGCTTATGATTGGTCAGCATCATAGAGGGGGAAAAAGGACACACCCTCCAGTGAAAACTGTCTGATAACTCATTAGCTGCCAAATACTTTGATTGTTAATATCTCTGCAGCAAAGAGGAGAAATAAAAAAAAAAGTTTTATTCCGCTCTGCAGCCACTATTACATCGTGTGTCCAGTTCACGACGAAAACTTTGGTGAAAGGTCATCTTCAACACAATTCATCTGAAGTTATGCAGCGCTAGCAGGAACATGCGTGGAAGGGTTACCAGCTTGACTTTTTATTTTTTCTGGTCAGGTTATAAAAAAAATCACGGACAGACAATATTTTTTACGGACACATTGGAAAACCATAATAATTCAATATGATTGTAAGTGATCCATGTCCACAGCCCATGATTCTGGTCTGAGACATCAGCTGCATTCACTGTATACTGTAAACGGTGATGATTACAGTCAAGATAATTTGCATAAGTTTCTTCGGCTTCAAATAAATCAGGGACACCACACATTATTTTTATGCACAGGGCAAAAAATTGACGAATCTTTATGAACTGTCCTGGAATTTCTGGACAGGTGACAACTTTGAAAGGGACTACTGTGTGAGCCTCCATTGGTGGTCTACTGTGTAAAGACTGGTGGAGGAAACGACAGTGGGGAACTATTGTGAGCACTTTATTGGATGACTATTGTGAGCACTTGATTGGATGACTATTGTGAGCACTTGATTGGATGACTGTTGTGAGCACTTTATTGAGGTAACATTGGGAGCACTTTACTTGGGGACAATTGTGAGCACTCTACTAATGTAAGCACTCTAAGGGACTAATGTAAGCACTCTAAGGGACTATTGTGAGCACTCTAAGGGACTATTGTGAGCACTCTTTCAGAGAAATATTGTGAGCACTCTAATAAGGGACTATTGTGAGCACTCTTTCAGAGAAATATTGTGAGCACTGTATTGAGGGACTTATCAGCACTCAAATGAGACTATTTTCAACACCCTATTGAGAGACTTATCAGCACTCTATCAGGGGACTATTATGAGCACTCTACAAGTGGACTATTGTGAACAGTCTATCAGGGGTGTATTGTGACCACTCTATCAGGGGACTAATGTGAGCACTCTACCAGGGGACTATTGTGAGCACTGTACCGGGAGACTATTGTGCTAACAATCAGGATATTATCATTAGCACTCTACCAGGGGACTATTGTGAGCACTCTACCAGGGTAAGGGGACTATTGTGAGCACTCTACCAGGGGACTATTGTAAGCACTCTACCAGGGGGACTATTGTGAGCACTCTTCCAGGGGACTATTGTGAGCACTCTACATGGGGACTATTGTGAGCACTCTGTTGGGGGACTATTGTGAGCATTCTACATGGGGACTATTGTGAGCACTCTACATGGGGACTATTGTGAGCACTCTGTTGGGGGACTATTGTGAGCACTCTACTGGGGGACTATTGTGAGCACTCTGTCGGGCGACTATTGTGAGCACTCTACATGGGGACTATTGTGAGCACTCTGTTGGGGGACTATTGTGAGCATTCTACCTGGGGACTACTGTGAGCACTCTACTGGGGGACTATTGTGAGCACTCTGTCGGGGGACTATTGTGAGCACTCAACCAGGGGAGTATTGTGAGCACTCTACTGGGGGACTATTGTGAGCACTCTGTCGGGGGACTATTGTGAGCACTCAACCAGGGGACTATTGTGAGCACTCTACTGGGGGACTATTGTGAGCACTCTGTCGGGGGACTATTGTGAGCACTCTTCCAGGGGACTATTGTGAGCACTCTACATGGGGACTATTGTGAGCACTCTGTTGGGGGACTATTGTGAGCACTCAACCAGGGGAGTATTGTGAGCACTCTACTGGGGGACTATTGTGAGCACTCTGTCGGGGGACTATTGTGAGCACTCAACCAGGGGACTATTGTGAGCATTCTACTGGGGGACTATTGTGAGCACTCTACCAGGGTAAGGGAACTATTGTGAGCACTCTACCAGGGGACTATTGTAAGCACTCTACCAGGGGGACTATTGTGAGCACTCTTCCAGGGGACTATTGTGAGCACTCTACATGGGGACTATTGTGAGCACTCTGTTGGGGGACTGTTGTGAGCACTCTACTGGGGGACTATTGTGAGCACTCTGTTGGGGGACTATTGTGAGCATTCTACCTGGGGACTACTGTGAGCACTCTACTGGGGGACTATTGTGAGCACTCTGTCGGGGGACTATTGTGAGCACTCAACCAGGGGAGTATTGTGAGCACTCTACTGAGGGACTATTGTGAGCACTCTGTCGGGGGACTATTGTGAGCACTCAACCAGGGGACTATTGTGAGCATTCTACTGGGGGACTATTGTGAGCACTCTACCAGGGTAAGGGAACTATTGTGAGCACTCTACCAGGGGACTATTGTAAGCACTCTACCAGGGGGACTATTGTGAGCACTCTTCCAGGGGACTATTGTGAGCACACTACATGGGGACTATTGTGAGCACTCTGTTGGGGGACTATTGTGAGCACTCTACTGGGGGACTATTGTGAGCACTCTGTTGGGGGACTATTGTGAGCATTCTACATGGGGACTATTGTGAGCACTCTACATGGGGACTGTTGTGAGCACTCTGTTGGGGGACTATTGTGAGCACTCTACTGGGGGACTATTGTGAGCACTCTGTCGGGCGACTATTGTGAGCACTCTACATGGGGACTTTTGTGAGCACTCTGTTGGGGGACTATTGTGAGCATTCTACCTGGGGACTACTGTGAGCACTCTACTGGGGGACTATTGTGAGCACTCTGTCGGGGGACTATTGTGAGCACTCAACCAGGGGAGTATTGTGAGCACTCTACTGGGGGACTATTGTGAGCACTCTGTCGGGGGACTATTGTGAGCACTCAACCAGGGGACTATTGTGAGCACTCTACTGGGGGACTATTGTGAGCACTCTGTCGGGGGACTATTGTGAGCACTCTTCCAGGGGACTATTGTGAGCACTCTACATGGGGACTATTGTGAGCACTCTGTTGGGGGACTTTTGTGAGCACTCTACTGGGAACTATTGTGAGCACTCTGTTGGGGGACTATTGTGAGCATTCTACATGGGGACTATTGTGAGCACTCTACATGGGGACTATTGTGAACACTCTGTTGGGGGACTATTGTGAGCACTCTACTGGGGGACTATTGTGAGCACTCTGTTGGGGGACTATTGTGAGCACTCTACATGGGGACTATTGTGAGCACTCTGTTGGGGGACTATTGTGAGCATTCTACCTGGGGACTACTGTGAGCACTCTACTGGGGGACTATTGTGAGCACTCTGTCGGGGGACTATTGTGAGCACTCAACCAGGGGAGTATTGTGAGCACTCTACTGGGGGACTATTGTGAGCACTCTGTCGGGGGACTATTGTGAGCACTCAACCAGGGGACTATTGTGAGCATTCTACTGGGGGACTATTGTGAGCACTCTACCAGGGTAAGGGAACTATTGTGAGCACTCTACCAGGGGACTATTGTAAGCACTCTACCAGGGGGACTATTGTGAGCACTCTTCCAGGGGACTATTGTGAGCACTCTACATGGGGACTATTGTGAGCACTCTGTTGGGGGACTATTGTGAGCACTCTACTGGGGGACTATTGTGAGCACTCTGTTGGGGGACTATTGTGAGCATTCTACATGGGGACTATTGTGAGCACTCTACATGGGGACTATTGTGAGCACTCTGTTGGGGGACTATTGTGAGCACTCTACTGGGGGACTATTGTGAGCACTCTGTCGGGCGACTATTGTGAGCACTCTACATGGGGACTATTGTGAGCACTCTGTTGGGGGACTATTGTGAGCATTCTACCTGGGGACTACTGTGGGCACTCTACTGGGGGACTATTGTGAGCACTCTGTCGGGGGACTATTGTGAGCACTCAACCAGGGGAGTATTGTGAGCACTCTACTGGGAGACTATTGTGAGCACTCTGTCGGGGGACTATTGTGAGCACTCAACCAGGGGACTATTGTGAGCACTCTACTGGGGGACTATTGTGAGCACTCTGTCGGGGGACTATTGTGAGCACTCTACCAGGGGACTATTGTGAGCACTCTACCAGGGGACTATTGTGAGCACTCTGTCAGGCGACTATTGTGAGCACTCTACAGGGGGACTATTGTGAGCACTCTGTCGGGGGACTATTGTGAGCACTCAACCAGGGGAGTATTGTGAGCACTCAACTGGGGGACTATTGTGAGCACTCTACCAGGGGACTATTGTGAACACTCTACCAGGGGACTATCATGTGTGGCTACTCAGGCTACTATATAACAATTGCTGTGTAGCTTGTACCATATTCACATAGAAAGTTCATTAAACCTAATTCTAAAGACACATTTCCATGCAATCAGAGCTGGTAACGTTTGTGACCCCCTTCTGCTTCTTCTTACTTTCTGATGTGAATCAGTTATAGCACAAACTGAAGGGAAATAATGTATCAAGTACAAGGGAGAAAGAGTCCTTGAGGAGATGACACATCCACAGTCACTGGAGACGACCACACAAGAATCCCCCTAAAGAACAAAGACCCCAAATGTGGCAGGAAATCGCCTCCTACAGCATCGGCCCCAGGTGGGAACCTTCTTCCTGGCAGAATATTACTAATTACAGGCAGCAAGGCTGCAGACGTCCTCCAGTCTGAAGGCAGCGCACGGAGACCATCAGGAAGAGGTCAAGGAAACCCCCAAAAGAAGAAAACGACCCCATGACTATGACACGGTCCATCTGTTACCACCAGTCATCAAAGCTGAAATAACCTTCCTGTAATATCATAGGGACATTATCATTTTAAAGGGGTTTTTCCATTTACGGGAAATGTATTGTAAAAGTCTCAGAGTTTGCCCACAACATTCTCCTATGGAAACGAATGATGGAACTTATTAGGGCTCTCGAGTAAAAAAAGAAAAAAATTGGTAAAAGCCACATTCGTGCTCAAAGTTGCAACTTTTTGTACTTCTCGTGGTGCAAAGCGGTGAGTGATAAAGTAAACGATGAGGATTAGGTAAAAGCAGGAGGCATGGGATCAAAATCAGCCCTACAGCAAAGAATACACGAAGACGCTGACTGGCTGCAAAATATGGTCAAGTCACTGCCAGGAACCGCTGGGCGATGTCAAGAAGTGGACAACATCTAAGAAATAATCTGGGTGACACATTCCCATTGATATGCTGGTGACATACAATCATGTTTCAAAAAAATGCAGCATTTCTCCCAGGAAATTATTGCGATTACGCATGTTTTGTTATACGCAGGTTTATTTCCTCTGTGTATATTGGAGCAACACAAAAAAAAAAGAAGAAAAAAAAAAAAGGCAAATTGGACAGAATTTCATACAAAACCCCCAAAATGTGCAAGAAAAAAAATGTTGTCATATTTCCAAAACATGTGATGCTACTTCAAACTCACCTGTGGCAAGTAACAGGTGTGGGCAATATAAAAATCACACCTGAAACCAGATAAAAAGGAGACTCAATCTTTGCATTGTGTGTCTGTGGTTGCCACACTAAGCATGGAGAACAGAGAGAGAACGGTCTGAGGACTCGAGAACCGAAAGTCTTCCAAACTATCCACAATCTCAAGGTTACAAGTCCATCTCCAGAGATCTTCATGTTGCTTTATCTATGGTGCACAACATAATTAAGAAGTTTACAACCCTTGGCACTCTAGATAATCTCCCTGGACCGTGGACGGCAGAGGAAAATTGATGAAAGGTTGCAACACAGTATAGTCAGGATGGAGGATTAACAGCCCCAATCAAGCCCAGTAAGCCAAAATCCTTCTGGGTGGGCGTCTTTTGGACAGATGAGCCCAAGATAGAGCTTTCTGGTAAAGCACATCATTCTACTGTTTGCTGAAAACGGAATGAGGCATACAAAGAAAAGAACACAATACCTACAGTCAGATATGGTGGAGGGTAACAGATGTTTTGGGGTTGTTTTGCTACCTTTGGCATTGGGTGCCTTGACCGTGTGCAAGGCATCCTGAAATCTAAGGGCTTACCAAAGTATTTTGGGTGCAATGTAGTGCCCAGTGTCAGAAAGCTGGGTTTGTGTCCTAGGTCATGGGACAATGACCCCAAACATACTTCAAGAAGCCACCAGAAATGGATGGAAACAAAGCGCTGGAGAGTTCTGAAGTGGCAGAAATGAGTCCGGGTCTAAATCCCATTGATCACCTGTGGAGAGATCTTACAATCGCTGTTGGGAGAAGACGCCTTCACATATGAGAGATCGGGAGCAGATTGTAAAAGAAGAAGAGTCCAATATTCCAGCTGAGAGGAGGAAGAAGCGGATGATGGTTATAGGAAGCGACTGATTGTAGTTACTGATTCTAAAGGGTGAAGCTAAATATTAAAAGTTAAGGGTGCCAACAATTTTGTCCGGCCTACTTTTGGGGTTTTGTGTAAAATTATGTCCAATTTGCCTTTTGTTCTCAGTTTTTTGTGTTGTTCCAATAAATACAAAGGGAATAAACATGTGTATAACAAAACATGGATAAATGCAATAATTTTCTGGGTGAAATTCAAGGGTGCCAACACTTTCGGCCATGACTCCATTACCGGGACATGCCATTGATCAGGGAGGATCCGCTGACGGGAGATGTGCTCAGCTCTGTCTGTTTGTTGCAATGTATCAGTCTGGAGTTCCACATGTTTGGTTCCCAGAGGATTCTATGCGCTTGATACAAATGTATCCACTGAGGACAGGTCTGGTTACAGGATCACTGCTGGTGAATGGACACTACCAGTGTGTTCTCATTGCCTGACAGCCAGAGGGAAAGAACATGGTGAGGAAAGGAAACTATTAGAAAGATGTGAAACTTTGCATTAATAAGACCCCTTCAATATAGAGATATAGAAAGAGCCAAAGTCTCTGCGAGCCACAAGAACTGTCTGCTGTAGTATGTAAGGGAAGACCACCAAAATGTGACCTACATAATATATATATATAATAACCCAGAGATGATCTGTGTGGTCGGATCGGCACATCATACACCTCTCATCATATAATAAGTGACAGCGCTGTAATAACACAAATATAGAAATGGTGTGTAAGAGCGCCCCCTGCTGGCCGACACACAGCTCCTCACCGTACAGGGAGAACGGGTTTACAGACCTTGTATATACTAAGCTGTGTGTAAGGGATCATTCCCCGAGAGGCAGAAGAAAATCTCATCAACAGGATCCATCAAGAGCAACAGGAGCCATTTATATATTTTATATCAGCCGCAAGGGAGTATTTACTAGCTCTACAAGATCAGCGGTGACATCACTGAGAATGTCTCCTATCCATCACCAGAGATCAGCGGTGACATCACTGAGAATGTCTCCTATCCATCACCAGAGATCAGTAGTGTCATCACTGAGAATGTCTCCTATCCATCACCAGAGATCAGCGGTGACATCACTGAGAATGCCTCCTATCCATCACCAGAGATCAGCGGTGACATCACTGAGAATGTCTCCTATCCATCACCAGAGATCAGCGGTGACATCACTGAGAATACCTCCTATCCATCACCAGAGATCAGCGGTGACATCACTGAGAATGTCTCCTATCCATCACCAGAGATCAGCGGTGACATCACTGAGAATGCCTCCTATCCATCACCAGAGATCAGCGGTGACATCACTGATAATGTCTCCTATCCATCACCAGAGATCAGCGGTGACATCACTGAGAATGTCTCCTATCCATCACCAGAGATCAGAGGTGACATCACTGAGAATGCCTCCTATCCATCACCAGAGATCAGCGGTGACATCACTGATAATGTCTCCTATCCATCACCAGAGATCAGCGGTGACATCACTGAGAATGTCTCCTATCCATCACCAGAGATCAGCGGTGACATCACTGAGAATGCCTCCTATCCATCACCAGAGATCAGCGGTGACATCACTGATAATGTCTCCTATCCATCACCAGAGATCAGCGGTGACATCACTGAGAATGTCTCCTATCCATCACCAGAGATCAGAGGTGACATCACTGAGAATGCCTCCTATCCATCACCAGAGATCAGTGGTGACATCACTGAGAATGCCTCCTATCCATCACCAGAGATCAGAGGTGACATCACTGAGAATGTCTCCTATCCATCACCAGAGATCAGCGGTGACATCACTGAGAATGTCTCCTATCCATCACCAGAGATCAGCGGTGACATCACTGAGAATGTCTCCTATCCATCACCAGAGATCAGCGGTGACATCACTGAGAATGTCTCCTATCCATCACCAGAGATCAGTAGTGTCATCACTGAGAATACCTCCTATCCATCACCAGAGATCAGTGGTGACATCACTGAGAATGTCTCCTATCCATCACCAGAGATCAGAGGTGACATCACTGAGAATGTCTCCTATCCATCACCAGAGATCAGAGGTGACATCACTGAGAATGTCTCCTATCCATCACCAGAGATCAGAGGTGACATCACTGAGAATGCCTCCTATCCATCACCAGAGATCAGCGGTGACATCACTGAAAATGCCTCCTATCCATCACCAGAGATCAGCGGTGACATCACTGATAATGTCTCCTATCCATCACCAGAGATCAGCGGTGACATCACTGAGAATACCTCCTATCCATCACCAGAGATCAGCGGTGACATCACTGAGAATGCCTCCTATTCATCACCAGAGATCAGAGGTGACATCACTGAGAATGTCTCCTATCCATCACCAGAGATCAGAGGTGACATCACTGAGAATGTCTCCTATCCATCACCAGAGATCAGCGGTGACATCACTGAGAATGTCTCCTATCCATCACCAGTGATCAGAGGTGACATCACTGAGAATACCTCCTATCCATCACCAGAGATCAGAGGTGACATCACTGAGAATGTCTCCTATCCATCACCAGAGATCAGAGGTGACATCACTGAGAATGTCTCCTATCCATCACCAGAGATCAGCGGTGACATCACTGAGAATGCCTCCTATCCATCACCAGAGATCAGCGGTGACATCACTGAGAATGCCTCCTATCCATCACCAGAGATCAGAGGTGACATCACTGAGAATGTCTCCTATCCATCACCAGAGATCAGCGGTGACATCACTGAGAATGCCTCCTATCCATCACCAGAGATCAGCGGTGACATCACTGAGAATGTCTCCTATCCATCACCAGAGATCAGCGGTGACATCACTGAGAATGCCTCCTATCCATCACTAGAGATCAGCGGTGACATCACTGAGAATGCCTCCTATCCATCATCAGAGATCAGCGGTGACATCACTGAGAATGTCTCCTATCCATCACCAGAGATCAGAGGTGACATCACTGAGAATGCCTCCTATCCATCACCAGAGATCAGCGGTGACATCACTGAGAATGTCTCCTATCCATCACCAGAGATCAGCGGTGACATCACTGAGAATGCCTCCTATCCATCACCAGAGATCAGCGGTGAATCACTGAGAATGTCTCCTATCCATCACCAGAGATCAGCGGTGACATCACTGAGAATGCCTCCTATCCATCACCAGAGATCAGCGGTGACATCACTGAGAATGCCTCCTATCCATCACCAGAGATCAGCGGTGAATCACTGAGAATGTCTCCTATCCATCACCAGAGATCAGCGGTGACATCACTGAGAATGCCTCCTATCCATCACCACAGATCAGCGGTGACATCACTGATAATGTCTCCTATCCATCACCAGAGATCAGCGGTGACATCACTGAGAATGTCTCCTATCCATCACCAGAGATCAGCGGTGACATCACTGAGAATGCCTCCTATCCATCACCAGGGATCAGCGGTGACATCACTGATAATGTCTCCTATCCATCACCAGAGATCAGCGGTGACATCACTGAGAATGCCTCCTATCCATCACCAGAGATCAGAGGTGACATCACTGAGAATGCCTCCTATCCATCACCAGGGATCAGCGGTGACATCACTGAGAATGCCTCCTATCCATCACTAGAGATCAGAGGTGACATCACTGAGAATGCCTCCTATCCATCACCAGAGATCAGAGGTGATATCACTGAGAATGTCTCCTATCCATCACCAGAGATCAGCGGTGACATCACTGAGAATGCCTCCTATCCATCACCAGAGATCAGCGGTGACATCACTGAGAATGTCTCCTATCCATCACCAGAGATCAGCGGTGACATCACTGAGAATGTCTCCTATCCATCACTAGAGATCAGCGGTGACATCACTGAGAATGCCTCCTATCCATCACCAGAGATCAGCGGTGACATCACTGAGAATGTCTCCTATCCATCACCAGAGATCAGCGGTGACATCACTGAGAATGCCTCCTATCCATCACTAGAGATCAGAGGTGACATCACTGAGAATGCCTCCTATCCATCACCAGAGATCAGAGGTGACATCACTGAGAATGTCTCCTATCCATCACCAGAGATCAGCGGTGACATCACTGAGAATGCCTCCTATCCATCACCAGAGATCAGCGGTGACATCACTGAGAATGTCTCCTATCCATCACCAGAGATCAGCGGTGACATCACTGAGAATGTCTCCTATCCATCACCAGAGATCAGCGGTGACATCACTGAGAATGTCTCCTATCCATCACTAGAGATCAGAGGTGACATCACTGAGAATGTCTCCTATCCATCACTAGAGATCAGTAGTGTCATCACTGAGAATGTCTCCTATCCATCACCAGAGATCAGCGGTGACATAACTGAGAATGCCTCCTATCCATCACCAGAGATCAGCGGTGACATCACTGAGAATGTCTCCTATCCATCACTAGAGATCAGAGGTGACATCACTGAGAATGTCTCCTATCCATCACCAGAGATCAGTGGTGACATCACTGAGAATGTCTCCTATCCATCACCAGAGATCAGCGGTGACATCACTGAGAATGTCTCCTATCCATCACCAGAGATCAGCGGTGACATCACTGAGAATGCCTCCTATCCATCACCAGAGATCAGCGGTGACATCACTGATAATGTCTCCTATCCATCACCAGAGATCAGCGGTGACATCACTGAGAATACCTCCTATCCATCACTAGAGATCAGTGGTGACATCACTGAGAATGCCTCCTATCTATCACCAGAGATTAGCGGTGACATCACTGAGAATGTCTCCTATCCATCACCAGAGATCAGCGGTGACATCACTGAGAATGTCTCCTATCCATCACCAGAGATCAGCGGTGACATCACTGAGAATGTCTCCTATCCATCACCAGAGATCAGCGGTGACATCACTGAGAATGCCTCCTATCCATCACCAGAGATCAGCGGTGATATCACTGAGAATGTCTCCTATCCATCACCAGAGATCAGCGGTGACATCACTGAGAATGCCTCCTATCCATCACCAGAGATCAGAGGTGACATCACTGAGAATGTCTCCTATCCATCACCAGAGATCAGCGGTGACATCACTGAGAATGTCTCCTATCCATCACCAGAGATCAGTGGTGACATCACTGAGAATGTCTCCTATCCATCACCAGAGATCAGCGGTGACATCACTGAGAATGCCTCCTATCCATCACCAGAGATCAGAGGTGACATCACTGAGAATGCCTCCTATCCATCACCAGAGATCAGTGGTGACATCACTGAGAATGTCTCCTATCCATCACTAGAGATCAGCGGTGACATCACTGAGAATGCCTCCTATCCATCACCAGAGATCAGAGGTGACATCACTGAGAATGCCTCCTATCCATCACCAGAGATCAGCGGTGACATCACTGAGAATGTCTCCTATCCATCACCAGAGATCAGCGGTGACATCACTGAGAATGCCTCCTATCCATCACCAGAGATCAGCGGTGACATCACTGAGAATGCCTCCTATCCATCACCAGAGATCAGCGGTGACATCACTGAGAATGTCTCCTATCCATCACCAGAGATCAGCGGTGATATCACTGAGAATGTCTCCTATCCATCACCAGAGATCAGCGGTGACATCACTGAGAATGTCTCCTATCCATCACCAGAGATCAGCGGTGACATCACTGAGAATGCCTCCTATCCATCACCAGAGATCAGTGGTGACATCACTGAGAATGCCTCCTATCCATCACCAGAGATCAGAGGTGACATCACTGAGAATGTCTCCTATCCATCACCAGAGATCAGAGGTGACATCACTGAGAATGTCTCCTATCCATCACCAGAGATCAGCGGTGACATCACTGAGAATGTCTCCTATCCATCACCAGAGATCAGCGGTGACATCACTGAGAATGTCTCCTATCCATCACCAGAGATCAGCGGTGACATCACTGAGAATGTCTCCTATCCATCACCAGAGATCAGCGGTGACATCACTGAGAATGCCTCCTATCCATCACCAGAGATCAGCGGTGACATCACTGAGAATGTCTCCTATCCATCACCAGAGATCAGAGGTGACATCACTGAGAATGCCTCCTATCCATCACCAGAGATCAGCGGTGACATCACTGAGAATGTCTCCTATCCATCACCAGAGATCAGCGGTGACATCACTGAGAATGTCTCCTATCCATCACCAGAGATCAGAGGTGACATCACTGAGAATGCCTCCTATCCATCACCAGAGATCAGAGGTGACATCACTGAGAATGTCTCCTATCCATCACCAGAGATCAGCGGTGACATCACTGAGAATGTCTCCTATCCATCACCAGAGATCAGAGGTGACATCACTGAGAATGCCTCCTATCCATCACCAGAGATCAGAGGTGACATCACTGAGAATGCCTCCTATCCATCACCAGAGATCAGCGGTGACATCACTGAGAATGTCTCCTATCCATCACCAGAGATCAGAGGTGACATCACCGAGAATGCCTCCTATCATCACCAGAGATCAGAGGTGACATCACTGAGAATGCCTCCTATCATCACCAGAGATCAGCGGTGACATCACTGAGAATGTCTCCTATCCATCACCAGAGATCAGCGGTGACATCACTGAGAATGTCTCCTATCCATCACCAGAGATCAGCGGTGACATCACTGAGAATGCCTCCTATCCATCACCAGAGATCAGCGGTGACATCACTGAGAATGTCTCCTATCCATCACCAGAGATCAGCGGTGACATCACTGAGAATGTCTCCTATCCATCACTAGTGATCAGAGGTGACATCACTGAGAATGTCTCCTATCCATCACCAGAGATCAGCGGTGACATCACTGAGAATGCCTCCTATCCATCACCAGAGATCAGCGGTGACATCACTGAGAATGCCTCCTATCCATCACCAGAGATCAGCGGTGACATCACTGAGAATGTCTCCTATCCATCATCAGCCTAACAGACCACTGCGCTCTGCAAATGACTTTCGGCTAACCTCTGCACTAATCCGTACCTCCCACTCCCGACTCCAAGACTTCTCCCGTGCTGCGCCAATCCTCTGGAATGCTCTACCCCAAGATATTAGGACCATCCATAATTTGCATAGTTTTAGGCGCTCGCTCAAAACACATTTGTTCAGAGCGGCCAATCACATTCAGTAATCAAAGTTATGTTATGTTTGTGTGTGTGTAGCCCATTCACTATCCCCATCTATTCCCCAACCACTGAAGATGGCTGGAC
The DNA here is from genome assembly GCF_032444005.1 of Ranitomeya imitator. Classification (NCBI taxonomy): domain Eukaryota; kingdom Metazoa; phylum Chordata; class Amphibia; order Anura; family Dendrobatidae; genus Ranitomeya; species Ranitomeya imitator. Next base: position 830,097,495 of record NC_091284.1, read on the forward strand.
CGTCATTGTAAATACATCATTGTAAATACACACCTGTACTTTGCATCTCCCCCACCTCATTGTAGATTGTAAGCTCTCACGAGCAGGGTCGTCTTATTTTGCTTTAATTATTGTATTGTTAACGTTGTTACTTATGACTTTTGTGTTTGAAACTGTTAAACTGTAAAGCGCTGCGGAATATGTTGGCGCTATATAAATAAAGATTATTATTATTATTATTATCACTGAGAATGTCAACTATCCATCACCAGAGATCAGAGGTGACATCACTGAGAATGCCTCCTATCCATCACCAGAGATCAGAGGTGACATCACTGAGAATGCCTCCTATCCATCACCAGAGATCAGCGGTGACATCACTGAGAATGTCTCCTATCCATCACCAGAGATCAGCGGTGACATCACTGAGAATGCCTCCTATCCATCACCAGAGATCAGAGGTGACATCACTGAGAATGCCTCCTATCCATCACCAGAGATCAGCGGTGACATCACTGAGAATGTCTCCTATCCATCACCAGAGATCAGCGGTGACATCACTGAGAATGTCTCCTATCCATCACCAGAGATCAGCGGTGACATCACTGAGAATGTCTCCTATCCATCACCAGAGATCAGCGGTGACATCACTGAGAATGTCTCCTATCCATCACCAGAGATCAGAGGTGACATCACTGAGAAATGAGAATGCCTCCTATCCATCACCAGAGATCAGAGGTGACATCACTGAGAATGTCTCCTATCCATCACCAGAGATCAGAGGTGACATCACTGAGAATGTCTCCTATCCATCACCAGAGAACAGCGGTGACATCACTGAGAATGCCTCCTATCCATCACCAGAGATCAGTGGTGACATCACTGAGAATGTCTCCTATCCATCACCAGAGATCAGAGGTGACATCACTGAGAATGTCTCCTATCCATCACCAGAGATCAGCGGTGACATCACTGAGAATGCTTCCTATCCATCACCAGAGATCAGAGGTGACATCACTGAGAATGCCTCCTATCCATCACCAGAGATCAGCGGTGACATCACTGAGAATGCCTCCTATCCATCACCAGAGATCAGAGGTGACATCACTGAGAATGTCTCCTATCCATCACCAGAGATCAGAGGTGACATCACTGAGAATGTCTCCTATCCATCACCAGAGAACAGCGGTGACATCACTGAGAATGCCTCCTATCCATCACCAGAGATCAGCGGTGACATCACTGAGAATGTCTCCTATCCATCACCAGAGATCAGAGGTGACATCACTGAGAATGCCTCCTATCCATCACCAGAGATCAGAGGTGACATCACTGAGAATGCCTCCTATCCATCACCAGAGATCAGCGGTGACATCACTGAGAATGTCTCCTATCCATCACCAGAGATCAGAGGTGACATCACTGAGAATGTCTCCTATCCATCACCAGAGATCAGAGGTGACATCACTGAGAATGTCTCCTATCCATCACCAGAGATCAGCGGTGACATCACTGAGAATGCCTCCTATCCATCACCAGAGATCAGAGGTGACATCACTGAGAATGCCTCCTATCCATCACCAGAGATCAGCGGTGACATCACTGAGAATGCCTCCTATCCATCACCAGAGATCAGCGGTGACATCACTGAGAATGTCTCCTATCCATCACCAGAGATCAGAGGTGACATCACTGAGAATGTCTCCTATCCATCACCAGAGATCAGCGGTGACATCACTGAGAATGTCTCCTATCCATCACCAGAGATCAGAGGTGACATCACTGAGAATGTCTCCTATCCATCACCAGAGATCAGAGGTGACATCACTGAGAATGTCTCCTATCATCACCAGAGATCAGAGGTGACATCACTGAGAATGTCTCCTATCCATCACCAGAGATCAGCGGTGACATCACTGAGAATGTCTCCTATCCATCACCAGAGATCAGCGGTGACATCACTGAGAATGTCTCCTATCCATCACCAGAGATCAGCGGTGACATCACTGAGAATGCCTCCTATCCATCACCAGAGATCAGCGGTGACATCACTGAGAATGTCTCCTATCCATCACCAGAGATCAGAGGTGACATCACTGAGAATGTCTCCTATCCATCACCAGAGAACAGCGGTGACATCACTGAGAATGCCTCCTATCCATCACCAGAGATCAGCGGTGACATCACTGAGAATGTCTCCTATCCATCACTAGAGATCAGCGGTGACATCACTGAGAATGTCTCCTATCTATCACCGGAGATCAGCGGTGACATCACTGAGAATGTCTCCTATCCATCACCAGAGATCAGCGGTGACATCACTGAGAATGTCTCCTATCCATCACCAGAGATCAGAGGTGACATCACTGAGAATGTCTCCTATCCATCACCAGAGATCAGAGGTGACATCACTGAGAATGTCTCCTATCCATCACCAGAGATCAGCGGTGACATCACTGAGAATGTCTCCTATCCATCACCAGAGATCAGCGGTGACATCACTGAGAATGTCTCCTATCCATCACCAGAAATCAGCGGTGACATCACTGAGAATGTCTCCTATCCATCACCAGAGATCAGAGGTGACATCACTGAGAATGTCTCCTATCCATCACCAGAGATCAGCGGTGACATCACTGAGAATGTCTCCTATCTATCACCAGAGATCAGCGGTGACATCACTGAGAATGCCTCCCATCCATCACCAGAGATCAGAGGTGACATCACTGAGAATGTCTCCTATCCATCACCAGAGATCAGAGGTGACATCACTGAGAAATGGGAATGCCTCTTATCCATCACCAGAGATCAGAGGTGACATCACTGAGAATGTCTCCTGTCCATCACCAGAGATCAGAGGTGACATCACTGAGAATGTCTCCTATCCATCACCAGAGAACAGCGGTGACATCACTGAGAATGCCTCCTATCCATCACCAGAGATCAGCGGTGACATCACTGAGAATGTCTCCTATCCATCACCAGAGATCAGAGGTGACATCACTGAGAATGCCTCCTATCCATCACCAGAGATCAGAGGTGACATCACTGAGAATGCCTCCTATCCATCACCAGAGATCAGCGGTGACATCACTGAGAATGTCTCCTATCCATCACTAGAGATCAGAGGTGACATCACTGAGAATGTCTCCTATCCATCACCAGAGATCAGAGGTGACATCACTGAGAATGTCTCCTATCCATCACCAGAGATCAGAGGTGACATCACTGAGAATGTCTTCTATCCATCACCAGAGATCAGCGGTGACATCACTGAGAATGTCTCCTATCCATCACCAGAGATCAGAGGTGACATCACTGAGAATGTCTCCTATCCATCACCAGAGATCAGAGGTGACATCACTGAGAATGTCTCCTATCCATCACCAGAGATCAGAGGTGACATCACTGAGAATGCCTCCTATCCATCACCAGAGATCAGAGGTGACATCACTGAGAATGCCTCCTATCCATCACCAGAGATCAGCGGTGACATCACTGAGAATGTCTCCTATCCATCACCAGAGATCAGAGGTGACATCACTGAGAATGTCTCCTATCCATCACCAGAGATCAGAGGTGACATCACTGAGAATGTCTTCTATCCATCACCAGAGATCAGCGGTGACATCACTGAGAATGTCTCCTATCCATCACCAGAGATCAGAGGTGACATCACTGAGAATGTCTCCTATCCATCACCAGAGATCAGAGGTGACATCACTGAGAATGTCTCCTATCCATCACCAGAGATCAGAGGTGACATCACTGAGAATGCCTCCTATCCATCACCAGAGATCAGAGGTGACATCACTGAGAATGCCTCCTATCCATCACCAGAGATCAGAGGTGACATCACTGAGAATGTCTCCTATCCATCACCAGAGAACAGAGGTGACATCACTGAGAATGTCTCCTATCCATCACCAGAGATCAGCGGTGACATCACTGAGAATGCCTCCTATCCATCACCAGAGATCAGCGGTGACATCACTGAGAATGTCTCCTATCCATCACCAGAGATCAGCGGTGACATCACTGAGAATGTCTCCTATCCATCACCAGAGATCAGAGGTGACATCACTGAGAATGTCTCCTATCCATCACCAGAGATCAGAGGTGACATCACTGAGAATGTCTCCTATCCATCACCAGAGAACAGCGGTGAAATCACTGAGAATGCCTCCTATCCATCACCAGAGATCAGCGGTGACATCACTGAGAATGTCTCCTATCCATCACCAGAGATCAGCGGTGACATCACTGAGAATGTCTCCTATCCATCACCAGAGATCAGCGGTGACATCACTGAGAATGTCTCCTATCCATCACCAGAGATCAGCGGTGACATCACTGAGAATGCCTCCTATCCATCACCAGAGATCAGCGGTGACATCACTGAGAATGTCTCCTATCCATCACCAGAGATCAGAGGTGACATCACTGAGAATGCCTCCTATCCATCACCAGAGATCAGAGGTGAATCACTGAGAATGTCTCCTATCCATCACCAGAGATCAGCGGTGACATCACTGAGAATGCCTCCTATCCATCACCAGAGATCAGCGGTGACATCACTGATAATGTCTCCTATCCATCACCAGAGATCAGCGGTGACATCACTGAGAATGTCTCCTATCCATCACCAGAGATCAGCGGTGACATCACTGAGAATGCCTCCTATCCATCACCAGAGATCAGCGGTGACATCACTGATAATGTCTCCTATCCATCACCAGAGATCAGCGGTGACATCACTGAGAATGCCTCCTATCCATCACCAGAGATCAGAGGTGACATCACTGAGAATGCCTCCTATCCATCACCAGAGATCAGCGGTGACATCACTGAGAATGTCTCCTATCCATCACTAGAGATCAGCGGTGACATCACTGAGAATGCCTCCTATCCATCACCAGAGATCAGCGGTGACATCACTGAGAATGTCTCCTATCCATCACCAGAGATCAGCGGTGACATCACTGAGAATGCCTCCTATCCATCACTAGAGATCAGAGGTGACATCACTGAGAATGCCTCCTATCCATCACCAGAGATCAGAGGTGACATCACTGAGAATGTCTCCTATCCATCACCAGAGATCAGCGGTGACATCACTGAGAATGCCTCCTATCCATCACCAGAGATCAGCGGTGACATCACTGAGAATGTCTCCTATCCATCACCAGAGATCAGCGGTGACATCACTGAGAATGTCTCCTATCCATCACCAGAGATCAGCGGTGACATCACTGAGAATGTCTCCTATCCATCACCAGAGATCAGCGGTGACATCACTGAGAATGTCTCCTATCCATCACTAGAGATCAGTAGTGTCATCACTGAGAATGTCTCCTATCCATCACCAGAGATCAGCGGTGACATAACTGAGAATGCCTCCTATCCATCACCAGAGATCAGCGGTGACATCACTGAGAATGTCTCCTATCCATCACTAGAGATCAGAGGTGACATCACTGAGAATGTCTCCTATCCATCACCAGAGATCAGTGGTGACATCACTGAGAATGTCTCCTATCCATCACCAGAGATCAGCGGTGACATCACTGAGAATGTCTCCTATCCATCACCAGAGATCAGCGGTGACATCACTGAGAATGCCTCCTATCCATCACCAGAGATCAGCGGTGACATCACTGATAATGTCTCCTATCCATCACCAGAGATCAGCGGTGACATCACTGAGAATACCTCCTATCCATCACTAGAGATCAGTGGTGACATCACTGAGAATGCCTCCTATCTATCACCAGAGATTAGCGGTGACATCACTGAGAATGTCTCCTATCCATCACCAGAGATCAGCGGTGACATCACTGAGAATGTCTCCTATCCATCACCAGAGATCAGCGGTGACATCACTGAGAATATCTCCTATCCATCACCAGAGATCAGCGGTGACATCACTGAGAATGTCTCCTATCCATCACCAGAGATCAGTGGTGACATCACTGAGAATGCCTCCTATCCATCACCAGAGATCAGAGGTGACATCACTGAGAATGCCTCCCATCCATCACCAGAGATCAGAGGTGACATCACTGAGAATGTCTCCTATCCATCACCAGAGATCAGCGGTGACATCACTGAGAATGTCTCCTATCCATCACCAGAGATCAGAGGTGACATCACTGAGAAATGAGAATGCCTCCTATCCATCACCAGAGATCAGAGGTGACATCACTGAGAATGTCTCCTATCCATCACCAGAGATCAGAGGTGACATCACTGAGAATGTCTCCTATCCATCACCAGAGAACAGCGGTGACATCACTGAGAATGCCTCCTATCCATCACCAGAGATCAGCGGTGACATCACTGAGAATGTCTCCTATCCATCACCAGAGATCAGAGGTGACATCACTGAGAATGTCTCCTATCCATCACCAGAGATCAGCGGTGACATCACTGAGAATGTCTCCTATCCATCACCAGAAATCAGCGGTGACATCACTGAGAATGTCTCCTATCCATCACCAGAGATCAGAGGTGACATCACTGAGAATGTCTCCTATCCATCACCAGAGATCAGCGGTGACATCACTGAGAATGTCTCCTATCTATCACCAGAGATCAGCGGTGACATCACTGAGAATGCCTCCCATCCATCACCAGAGATCAGAGGTGACATCACTGAGAATGTCTCCTATCCATCACCAGAGATCAGAGGTGACATCACTGAGAAATGGGAATGCCTCTTATCCATCACCAGAGATCAGAGGTGACATCACTGAGAATGTCTCCTGTCCATCACCAGAGATCAGAGGTGACATCACTGAGAATGTCTCCTATCCATCACCAGAGAACAGCGGTGACATCACTGAGAATGTCTCCTATCCATCACCAGAGATCAGCGGTGACATCACTGAGAATGCCTCCTATCCATCACCAGAGATCAGCGGTGACATCACTGAGAATGTCTCCTATCCATCACCAGAGATCAGAGGTGACATCACTGAGAATGCCTCCTATCCATCACCAGAGATCAGAGGTGACATCACTGAGAATGTCTCCTATCCATCACCAGAGATCAGAGGTGACATCACTGAGAATGCCTCCTATCCATCACCAGAGATCAGCGGTGACATCACTGAGAATGTCTCCTATCCATCACCAGAGATCAGAGGTGACATCACTGAGAATGTCTCCTATCCATCACCAGAGATCAGAGGTGACATCACTGAGAATGTCTCCTATCCATCACCAGAGATCAGAGGTGACATCACTGAGAATGTCTCCTATCCATCACCAGAGATCAGAGGTGACATCACTGAGAATGTCTTCTATCCATCACCAGAGATCAGCGGTGACATCACTGAGAATGTCTCCTATCCATCACCAGAGATCAGAGGTGACATCACTGAGAATGTCTCCTATCCATCACCAGAGATCAGAGGTGACATCACTGAGAATGTCTCCTATCCATCACCAGAGATCAGAGGTGACATCACTGAGAATGCCTCCTATCCATCACCAGAGATCAGAGGTGACATCACTGAGAATGCCTCCTATCCATCACCAGAGATCAGAGGTGACATCACTGAGAATGTCTCCTATCCATCACCAGAGATCAGAGGTGACATCACTGAGAATGTCTCCTATCCATCACCAGAGATCAGAGGTGACATCACTGAGAATGTCTCCTATCCATCACCAGAGAACAGCGGTGACATCACTGAGAATGCCTCCTATCCATCACCAGAGATCAGCGGTGACATCACTGAGAATGTCTCCTATCCATCACTAGAGATCAGCGGTGACATCACTGAGAATGTCTCCTATCTATCACCGGAGATCAGCGGTGACATCACTGAGAATGTCTCCTATCCATCACCAGAGATCAGCGGTGACATCACTGAGAATGTCTCCTATCCATCACCAGAGATCAGAGGTGACATCACTGAGAATGTCTCCTATCCATCACCAGAGATCAGAGGTGACATCACTGAGAATGTCTCCTATCCATCACCAGAGATCAGCGGTGACATCACTGAGAATGTCTCCTATCCATCACCAGAGATCAGCGGTGACATCACTGAGAATGTCTCCTATCCATCACCAGAAATCAGCGGTGACATCACTGAGAATGTCTCCTATCCATCACCAGAGATCAGAGGTGACATCACTGAGAATGTCTCCTATCCATCACCAGAGATCAGCGGTGACATCACTGAGAATGTCTCCTATCTATCACCAGAGATCAGCGGTGACATCACTGAGAATGCCTCCCATCCATCACCAGAGATCAGAGGTGACATCACTGAGAATGTCTCCTATCCATCACCAGAGATCAGAGGTGACATCACTGAGAAATGGGAATGCCTCTTATCCATCACCAGAGATCAGAGGTGACATCACTGAGAATGTCTCCTGTCCATCACCAGAGATCAGAGGTGACATCACTGAGAATGTCTCCTATCCATCACCAGAGAACAGCGGTGACATCACTGAGAATGCCTCCTATCCATCACCAGAGATCAGCGGTGACATCACTGAGAATGTCTCCTATCCATCACCAGAGATCAGAGGTGACATCACTGAGAATGCCTCCTATCCATCACCAGAGATCAGAGGTGACATCACTGAGAATGTCTCCTATCCATCACCAGAGATCAGAGGTGACATCACTGAGAATGTCTCCTATCCATCACCAGAGATCAGAGGTGACATCACTGAGAATGTCTTCTATCCATCACCAGAGATCAGCGGTGACATCACTGAGAATGTCTCCTATCCATCACCAGAGATCAGAGGTGACATCACTGAGAATGTCTCCTATCCATCACCAGAGATCAGAGGTGACATCACTGAGAATGTCTCCTATCCATCACCAGAGATCAGAGGTGACATCACTGAGAATGCCTCCTATCCATCACCAGAGATCAGAGGTGACATCACTGAGAATGCCTCCTATCCATCACCAGAGATCAGAGGTGACATCACTGAGAATGTCTCCTATCCATCACCAGAGATCAGAGGTGACATCACTGAGAATGTCTCCTATCCATCACCAGAGATCAGCGGTGACATCACTGAGAATGCCTCCTATCCATCACCAGAGATCAGCGGTGACATCACTGAGAATGTCTCCTATCCATCACCAGAGATCAGCGGTGACATCACTGAGAATGTCTCCTATCCATCACCAGAGATCAGAGGTGACATCACTGAGAATGTCTCCTATCCATCACCAGAGATCAGAGGTGACATCACTGAGAATGTCTCCTATCCATCACCAGAGAACAGCGGTGAAATCACTGAGAATGCCTCCTATCCATCACCAGAGATCAGCGGTGACATCACTGAGAATGTCTCCTATCCATCACCAGAGATCAGCGGTGACATCACTGAGAATGTCTCCTATCCATCACCAGAGATCAGCGGTGACATCACTGAGAATGTCTCCTATCCATCACCAGAGATCAGCGGTGACATCACTGAGAATGCCTCCTATCCATCACCAGAGATCAGCGGTGACATCACTGAGAATGTCTCCTATCCATCACCAGAGATCAGAGGTGACATCACTGAGAATGCCTCCTATCCATCACCAGAGATCAGAGGTGAATCACTGAGAATGTCTCCTATCCATCACCAGAGATCAGCGGTGACATCACTGAGAATGCCTCCTATCCATCACCAGAGATCAGCGGTGACATCACTGATAATGTCTCCTATCCATCACCAGAGATCAGCGGTGACATCACTGAGAATGTCTCCTATCCATCACCAGAGATCAGCGGTGACATCACTGAGAATGCCTCCTATCCATCACCAGAGATCAGCGGTGACATCACTGATAATGTCTCCTATCCATCACCAGAGATCAGCGGTGACATCACTGAGAATGCCTCCTATCCATCACCAGAGATCAGAGGTGACATCACTGAGAATGCCTCCTATCCATCACCAGAGATCAGCGGTGACATCACTGAGAATGTCTCCTATCCATCACTAGAGATCAGCGGTGACATCACTGAGAATGCCTCCTATCCATCACCAGAGATCAGCGGTGACATCACTGAGAATGTCTCCTATCCATCACCAGAGATCAGCGGTGACATCACTGAGAATGCCTCCTATCCATCACTAGAGATCAGAGGTGACATCACTGAGAATGCCTCCTATCCATCACCAGAGATCAGAGGTGACATCACTGAGAATGTCTCCTATCCATCACCAGAGATCAGCGGTGACATCACTGAGAATGCCTCCTATCCATCACCAGAGATCAGCGGTGACATCACTGAGAATGTCTCCTATCCATCACCAGAGATCAGCGGTGACATCACTGAGAATGTCTCCTATCCATCACCAGAGATCAGCGGTGACATCACTGAGAATGTCTCCTATCCATCACCAGAGATCAGCGGTGACATCACTGAGAATGTCTCCTATCCATCACTAGAGATCAGTAGTGTCATCACTGAGAATGTCTCCTATCCATCACCAGAGATCAGCGGTGACATAACTGAGAATGCCTCCTATCCATCACCAGAGATCAGCGGTGACATCACTGAGAATGTCTCCTATCCATCACTAGAGATCAGAGGTGACATCACTGAGAATGTCTCCTATCCATCACCAGAGATCAGTGGTGACATCACTGAGAATGTCTCCTATCCATCACCAGAGATCAGCGGTGACATCACTGAGAATGTCTCCTATCCATCACCAGAGATCAGCGGTGACATCACTGAGAATGCCTCCTATCCATCACCAGAGATCAGCGGTGACATCACTGATAATGTCTCCTATCCATCACCAGAGATCAGCGGTGACATCACTGAGAATACCTCCTATCCATCACTAGAGATCAGTGGTGACATCACTGAGAATGCCTCCTATCTATCACCAGAGATTAGCGGTGACATCACTGAGAATGTCTCCTATCCATCACCAGAGATCAGCGGTGACATCACTGAGAATGTCTCCTATCCATCACCAGAGATCAGCGGTGACATCACTGAGAATGTCTCCTATCCATCACCAGAGATCAGCGGTGACATCACTGAGAATGTCTCCTATCCATCACCAGAGATCAGTGGTGACATCACTGAGAATGCCTCCTATCCATCACCAGAGATCAGAGGTGACATCACTGAGAATGCCTCCCATCCATCACCAGAGATCAGAGGTGACATCACTGAGAATGTCTCCTATCCATCACCAGAGATCAGCGGTGACATCACTGAGAATGTCTCCTATCCATCACCAGAGATCAGAGGTGACATCACTGAGAAATGAGAATGCCTCCTATCCATCACCAGAGATCAGAGGTGACATCACTGAGAATGTCTCCTATCCATCACCAGAGATCAGAGGTGACATCACTGAGAATGTCTCCTATCCATCACCAGAGAACAGCGGTGACATCACTGAGAATGCCTCCTATCCATCACCAGAGATCAGCGGTGACATCACTGAGAATGTCTCCTATCCATCACCAGAGATCAGAGGTGACATCACTGAGAATGTCTCCTATCCATCACCAGAGATCAGCGGTGACATCACTGAGAATGTCTCCTATCCATCACCAGAAATCAGCGGTGACATCACTGAGAATGTCTCCTATCCATCACCAGAGATCAGAGGTGACATCACTGAGAATGTCTCCTATCCATCACCAGAGATCAGCGGTGACATCACTGAGAATGTCTCCTATCTATCACCAGAGATCAGCGGTGACATCACTGAGAATGCCTCCCATCCATCACCAGAGATCAGAGGTGACATCACTGAGAATGTCTCCTATCCATCACCAGAGATCAGAGGTGACATCACTGAGAAATGGGAATGCCTCTTATCCATCACCAGAGATCAGAGGTGACATCACTGAGAATGTCTCCTGTCCATCACCAGAGATCAGAGGTGACATCACTGAGAATGTCTCCTATCCATCACCAGAGAACAGCGGTGACATCACTGAGAATGTCTCCTATCCATCACCAGAGATCAGAGGTGACATCACTGAGAATGCCTCCTATCCATCACCAGAGATCAGCGGTGACATCACTGAGAATGTCTCCTATCCATCACCAGAGATCAGAGGTGACATCACTGAGAATGTCTCCTATCCATCACCAGAGATCAGAGGTGACATCACTGAGAATGTCTCCTATCCATCACCAGAGATCAGAGGTGACATCACTGAGAATGTCTCCTATCCATCACCAGAGATCAGAGGTGACATCACTGAGAATGTCTTCTATCCATCACCAGAGATCAGCGGTGACATCACTGAGAATGTCTCCTATCCATCACCAGAGATCAGAGGTGACATCACTGAGAATGTCTCCTATCCATCACCAGAGATCAGAGGTGACATCACTGAGAATGTCTCCTATCCATCACCAGAGATCAGAGGTGACATCACTGAGAATGCCTCCTATCCATCACCAGAGATCAGAGGTGACATCACTGAGAATGCCTCCTATCCATCACCAGAGATCAGAGGTGACATCACTGAGAATGTCTCCTATCCATCACCAGAGATCAGAGGTGACATCACTGAGAATGTCTCCTATCCATCACCAGAGATCAGCGGTGACATCACTGAGAATGCCTCCTATCCATCACCAGAGATCAGCGGTGACATCACTGAGAATGTCTCCTATCCATCACCAGAGATCAGCGGTGACATCACTGAGAATGTCTCCTATCCATCACCAGAGATCAGAGGTGACATCACTGAGAATGTCTCCTATCCATCACCAGAGATCAGAGGTGACATCACTGAGAATGTCTCCTATCCATCACCAGAGAACAGCGGTGAAATCACTGAGAATGCCTCCTATCCATCACCAGAGATCAGCGGTGACATCACTGAGAATGTCTCCTATCCATCACCAGAGATCAGCGGTGACATCACTGAGAATGTCTCCTATCCATCACCAGAGATCAGCGGTGACATCACTGAGAATGTCTCCTATCCATCACCAGAGATCAGCGGTGACATCACTGAGAATGCCTCCTATCCATCACTAGAGATCAGCGGTGACATCACTGAGAATGCCTCCTATCCATCACCAGAGATCAGCGGTGACATCACTGAGAATGTCTCCTATCCATCACCAGAGATCAGAGGTGACATCACTGAGAATGCCTCCTATCCATCACCAGAGATCAGAGGTGAATCACTGAGAATGTCTCCTATCCATCACCAGAGATCAGCGGTGACATCACTGAGAATGCCTCCTATCCATCACCAGAGATCAGCGGTGACATCACTGATAATGTCTCCTATCCATCACCAGAGATCAGCGGTGACATCACTGAGAATGTCTCCTATCCATCACCAGAGATCAGCGGTGACATCACTGAGAATGCCTCCTATCCATCACCAGAGATCAGCGGTGACATCACTGATAATGTCTCCTATCCATCACCAGAGATCAGCGGTGACATCACTGAGAATGCCTCCTATCCATCACCAGAGATCAGAGGTGACATCACTGAGAATGCCTCCTATCCATCACCAGAGATCAGCGGTGACATCACTGAGAATGTCTCCTATCCATCACTAGAGATCAGCGGTGACATCACTGAGAATGCCTCCTATCCATCACCAGAGATCAGCGGTGACATCACTGAGAATGTCTCCTATCCATCACCAGAGATCAGCGGTGACATCACTGAGAATGCCTCCTATCCATCACTAGAGATCAGAGGTGACATCACTGAGAATGCCTCCTATCCATCACCAGAGATCAGAGGTGACATCACTGAGAATGTCTCCTATCCATCACCAGAGATCAGCGGTGACATCACTGAGAATGCCTCCTATCCATCACCAGAGATCAGCGGTGACATCACTGAGAATGTCTCCTATCCATCACCAGAGATCAGCGGTGACATCACTGAGAATGTCTCCTATCCATCACCAGAGATCAGCGGTGACATCACTGAGAATGTCTCCTATCCATCACTAGAGATCAGAGGTGACATCACTGAGAATGTCTCCTATCCATCACTAGAGATCAGTAGTGTCATCACTGAGAATGTCTCCTATCCATCACCAGAGATCAGCGGTGACATAACTGAGAATGCCTCCTATCCATCACCAGAGATCAGCGGTGACATCACTGAGAATGTCTCCTATCCATCACTAGAGATCAGAGGTGACATCACTGAGAATGTCTCCTATCCATCACCAGAGATCAGTGGTGACATCACTGAGAATGTCTCCTATCCATCACCAGAGATCAGCGGTGACATCACTGAGAATGCCTCCTATCCATCACCAGAGATCAGCGGTGACATCACTGATAATGTCTCCTATCCATCACCAGAGATCAGCGGTGACATCACTGAGAATACCTCCTATCCATCACTAGAGATCAGTGGTGACATCACTGAGAATGCCTCCTATCTATCACCAGAGATTAGCGGTGACATCACTGAGAATGTCTCCTATCCATCACCAGAGATCAGCGGTGACATCACTGAGAATGTCTCCTATCCATCACCAGAGATCAGCGGTGACATCACTGAGAATGTCTCCTATCCATCACCAGAGATCAGAGGTGACATCACTGAGAATGCCTCCCATCCATCACCAGAGATCAGAGGTGACATCACTGAGAATGTCTCCTATCCATCACTAGAGATCAGAGGTGACATCACTGAGAATGCCTCCTATCCATCACCAGAGATCAGCGGTGACATCACTGAGAATGCCTCCTATCCATCACCAGAGATCAGCGGTGACATCACTGAGAATGCCTCCTATCCATCACCAGAGATCAGCGGTGACATCACTGAGAATGCCTCCTATCCATCACCAGAGATCAGCGGTGATATCACTGAGAATGTCTCCTATCCATCACCAGAGATCAGCGGTGACATCACTGAGAATGTCTCCTATCCATCACCAGAGATCAGCGGTGACATCACTGAGAATGCCTCCTATCTATCACCAGAGATCAGAGGTGACATCACTGAGAATGTCTCCTATCCATCACCAGAGATCAGCGGTGACATCACTGAGAATGTCTCCTATCCATCACCAGAGATCAGTGGTGACATCACTGAGAATGCCTCCTATCCATCACCAGAGATCAGAGGTGACATCACTGAGAATGCCTCCTATCCATCACCAGAGATCAGAGGTGACATCACTGAGAATGCCTCCTATCCATCACCAGAGATCAGCGGTGACATCACTGAGAATGTCTCCTATCCATCACCAGAGATCAGCGGTGACATCACTGAGAATGCCTCCTATTCATCACCAGAGATCAGCGGTGACATCACTGAGAATGCCTCCTATCCATCACCAGAGATCAGCGGTGACATCACTGAGAATGCCTCCTATCCATCACCAGAGATCAGCGGTGATATCACTGAGAATGTCTCCTATCCATCACCAGAGATCAGCGGTGACATCACTGAGAATGTCTCCTATCCATCACCAGAGATCAGCGGTGACATCACTGAGAATGCCTCCTATCCATCACCAGAGATCAGTGGTGACATCACTGAGAATGCCTCCTATCCATCACCAGAGATCAGAGGTGACATCACTGAGACTGTCTCCTATCCATCACCAGAGATCAGAGGTGACATCACTGAGAATGTCTCCTATCCATCACCAGAGATCAGCGGTGACATCACTGAGAATGTCTCCTATCCATCACCAGAGATCAGCGGTGACATCACTGAGAATGTCTCCTATCCATCACCAGAGATCAGCGGTGACATCACTGAGAATGTCTCCTATCCATCACCAGAGATCAGCGGTGACATCACTGAGAATGCCTCCTATCCATCACCAGAGATCAGCGGTGACATCACTGAGAATGTCTCCTATCCATCACCAGAGATCAGCGGTGACATCACTGAGAATGCCTCCTATCCATCACCAGAGATCAGCGGTGACATCACTGAGAATGTCTCCTATCCATCACCAGAGATCAGCGGTGACATCACTGAGAATGTCTCCTATCCATCACCAGAGATCAGAGGTGACATCACTGAGAATGCCTCCTATCCATCACCAGAGATCAGAGGTGACATCACTGAGAATGTCTCCTATCCATCACCAGAGATCAGCGGTGACATCACTGAGAATGTCTCCTATCCATCACCAGAGATCAGAGGTGACATCACTGAGAATGCCTCCTATCCATCACCAGAGATCAGAGGTGACATCACTGAGAATGCCTCCTATCCATCACCAGAGATCAGCGGTGACATCACTGAGAATGTCTCCTATCCATCACCAGAGATCAGAGGTGACATCACTGAGAATGCCTCCTATCCATCACCAGAGATCAGAGGTGACATCACTGAGAATGCCTCCTATCCATCACCAGAGATCAGCGGTGATATCACTGAGAATGCCTCCTATCCATCACCAGAGATCAGAGGTGACATCACCGAGAATGCCTCCTATCATCACCAGAGATCAGAGGTGACATCACTGAGAATGCCTCCTATCCATCACCAGAGATCAGCGGTGACATCACTGAGAATGTCTCCTATCCATCACCAGAGATCAGCGGTGACATCACTGAGAATGCCTCCTATCCATCACCAGAGATCAGCGGTGACATCACTGAGAATGTCTCCTATCCATCATCAGCCTAACAGACCACTGCGCTCTGCAAATGACTTTCGGCTAACCTCTGCACTAATCCGTACCTCCCACTCCCGACTCCAAGACTTCTCCCGTGCTGCGCCAATCCTCTGGAATGCTCTACCCCAAGATATTAGGACCATCCATAATTTGCATAGTTTTAGGCGCTCGCTCAAAACACATTTGTTCAGAGCGGCCTATCACGTTCAGTAATCAAAGTTATGTTATGTTTGTGTGTGTGTAGCCCATTCACTATCCCCATCTATTCCCCAACCACTGAAGATGGCTGGACCATGATTGTAAATACATCATTGTAAATACACACCTGTACTTTGCATCTCCCCCACCTCATTGTAGATTGTAAGCTCTCACGAGCAGGGTCGTCTTATTTTGCTTTAATTATTGTATTGTTAACGTTGTTACTTATGACTTTTGTGTTTGAAACTGTTAAACTGTAAAGCGCTGCGGAATATGTTGGCGCTATATAAACAAAGATTATTATTATTATTATTATTATCACTGAGAATGTCAACTATCCATCACCAGAGATCAGAGGTGACATCACTGAGAATGCCTCCTATCCATCACCAGAGATCAGAGGTGACATCACTGAGAATGCCTCCTATCCATCACCAGAGATCAGCGGTGACATCACTGAGAATGTCTCCTATCCATCACCAGAGATCAGCGGTGACATCACTGAGAATGCCTCCTATCCATCACCAGAGATCAGAGGTGACATCACTGAGAATGCCTCCTATCCATCACCAGAGATCAGCGGTGACATCACTGAGAATGTCTCCTATCCATCACCAGAGATCAGCGGTGACATCACTGAGAATGTCTCCTATCCATCACCAGAGATCAGCGGTGACATCACTGAGAATGTCTCCTATCCATCACCAGAGATCAGCGGTGACATCACTGAGAATGTCTCCTATCCATCACCAGAGATCAGAGGTGACATCACTGAGAAATGAGAATGCCTCCTATCCATCACCAGAGATCAGAGGTGACATCACTGAGAATGTCTCCTATCCATCACCAGAGATCAGAGGTGACATCACTGAGAATGTCTCCTATCCATCACCAGAGAACAGCGGTGACATCACTGAGAATGCCTCCTATCCATCACCAGAGATCAGCGGTGACATCACTGAGAATGTCTCCTATCCATCACCAGAGATCAGAGGTGACATCACTGAGAATGTCTCCTATCCATCACCAGAGATCAGCGGTGACATCACTGAGAATGTCTCCTATCCATCACCAGAGATCAGAGGTGACATCACTGAGAATGCCTCCTATCCATCACCAGAGATCAGCGGTGACATCACTGAGAATGTCTCCTATCCATCACCAGAGATCAGAGGTGACATCACTGAGAATGTCTCCTATCCATCACCAGAGATCAGAGGTGACATCACTGAGAATGTCTCCTATCCATCACCAGAGATCAGCGGTGACATCACTGAGAATGCCTCCTATCCATCACCAGAGATCAGAGGTGACATCACTGAGAATGCCTCCTATCCATCACCAGAGATCAGCGGTGACATCACTGAGAATGCCTCCTATCCATCACCAGAGATCAGCGGTGACATCACTGAGAATGTCTCCTATCCATCACCAGAGATCAGAGGTGACATCACTGAGAATGTCTCCTATCCATCACCAGAGATCAGCGGTGACATCACTGAGAATGTCTCCTATCCATCACCAGAGATCAGAGGTGACATCACTGAGAAATGAGAATGCCTCCTATCCATCACCAGAGATCAGAGGTGACATCACTGAGAATGTCTCCTATCCATCACCAGAGATCAGAGGTGACATCACTGAGAATGTCTCCTATCCATCACCAGAGAACAGCGGTGACATCACTGAGAATGCCTCCTATCCATCACCAGAGATCAGCGGTGACATCACTGAGAATGTCTCCTATCCATCACCAGAGATCAGAGGTGACATCACTGAGAATGTCTCCTATCCATCACCAGAGATCAGCGGTGACATCACTGAGAATGTCTCCTATCCATCACCAGAAATCAGCGGTGACATCACTGAGAATGTCTCCTATCCATCACCAGAGATCAGAGGTGACATCACTGAGAATGTCTCCTATCCATCACCAGAGATCAGCGGTGACATCACTGAGAATGTCTCCTATCTATCACCAGAGATCAGCGGTGACATCACTGAGAATGCCTCCCATCCATCACCAGAGATCAGAGGTGACATCACTGAGAATGTCTCCTATCCATCACCAGAGATCAGAGGTGACATCACTGAGAAATGGGAATGCCTCTTATCCATCACCAGAGATCAGAGGTGACATCACTGAGAATGTCTCCTGTCCATCACCAGAGATCAGAGGTGACATCACTGAGAATGTCTCCTATCCATCACCAGAGAACAGCGGTGACATCACTGAGAATGCCTCCTATCCATCACCAGAGATCAGCGGTGACATCACTGAGAATGTCTCCTATCCATCACCAGAGATCAGAGGTGACATCACTGAGAATGCCTCCTATCCATCACCAGAGATCAGAGGTGACATCACTGAGAATGTCTCCTATCCATCACCAGAGATCAGAGGTGACATCACTGAGAATGTCTCCTATCCATCACCAGAGATCAGAGGTGACATCACTGAGAATGTCTTCTATCCATCACCAGAGATCAGCGGTGACATCACTGAGAATGTCTCCTATCCATCACCAGAGATCAGAGGTGACATCACTGAGAATGTCTCCTATCCATCACCAGAGATCAGAGGTGACATCACTGAGAATGTCTCCTATCCATCACCAGAGATCAGAGGTGACATCACTGAGAATGCCTCCTATCCATCACCAGAGATCAGAGGTGACATCACTGAGAATGCCTCCTATCCATCACCAGAGATCAGAGGTGACATCACTGAGAATGTCTCCTATCCATCACCAGAGATCAGAGGTGACATCACTGAGAATGTCTCCTATCCATCACCAGAGATCAGCGGTGACATCACTGAGAATGCCTCCTATCCATCACCAGAGATCAGCGGTGACATCACTGAGAATGTCTCCTATCCATCACCAGAGATCAGCGGTGACATCACTGAGAATGTCTCCTATCCATCACCAGAGATCAGAGGTGACATCACTGAGAATGTCTCCTATCCATCACCAGAGATCAGAGGTGACATCACTGAGAATGTCTCCTATCCATCACCAGAGAACAGCGGTGAAATCACTGAGAATGCCTCCTATCCATCACCAGAGATCAGCGGTGACATCACTGAGAATGTCTCCTATCCATCACCAGAGATCAGAGGTGACATCACTGAGAATGCCTCCTATCCATCACCAGAGATCAGAGGTGACATCACTGAGAATGCCTCCTATCCATCACTAGAGATCAGAGGTGACATCACTGAGAATGTCTCCTATCCATCACCAGAGATCAGAGGTGACATCACTGAGAATGTCTCCTATCCATCACCAGAGATCAGAGGTGACATCACTGAGAATGTCTCCTATCCATCACCAGAGATCAGAGGTGACATCACTGAGAATGCTTCCTATCCATCACCAGAGATCAGAGGTGACATCACTGAGAATGCCTCCTATCCATCACCAGAGATCAGCGGTGACATCACTGAGAATGCCTCCTATCCATCACCGGAGATCAGAGGTGACATCACTGAGAATGTCTCCTATCCATCACCAGAGATCAGCGGTGACCTCACTGAGAATGCCTCCTATCCATCACCAGAGATCAGAGGTGACATCACTGAGAATGTCTCCTATCCATCACCAGAGATCAGCGGTGACCTCACTGAGAATGCCTCCTATCCATCACCAGAGATCAGAGGTGACATCACTGAGAATGCCTCCTATCCATCACCGGAGATCAGAGGTGACATCACTGAGAATGTCTCCTATCCATCACTAGAGATCAGCGGTGACATCACTGAGAATGCCTCCTATCCATCACCAGAGATCAGCGGTGACATCACTGAGAATGTCTCCTATCCATCACCAGAGATCAGTGGTGACATCACTGAGAATGCCTCCTATCCATCACCAGAGATCAGAGGTGACATCACTGAGAATGTCTCCTATCCATCACCAGAGATCAGAGGTGACATCACTGAGAATGTCTCCTATCCATCACCAGAGATCAGCGGTGACCTCACTGAGAATGCCTCCTATCCATCACCAGAGATCAGAGGTGACATCACTGAGAATGCCTCCTATCCATCACCGGAGATCAGAGGTGACATCACTGAGAATGTCTCCTATCCATCACTAGAGATCAGCGGTGACATCACTGAGAATGCCTCCTATCCATCACCAGAGATCAGCGGTGACATCACTGAGAATGTCTCCTATCCATCACCAGAGATCAGTGGTGACATCACTGAGAATGCCTCCTATCCATCACCAGAGATCAGAGGTGACATCACTGAGAATGTCTCCTCTCCATCACCAGAGATCAGTGGTGACATCACTGAGAATGCCTCCTATCCATCACCAGAGATCAGAGGTGACATCACTGAGAATGCCTCCTATCCATCACCAGAGATCAGAGGTGACATCACTGAGAATGTCTCCTATCCATCACCAGAGATCAGTGGTGACATCACTGAGAATGCCTCCTATCCATCACCAGAGATCAGAGGTGACATCACTGAGAATGCCTCCTATCCATCACCAGAGATCAGAGGTGACATCACTGAATGCCTCCTATCCATCACCAGAGATCAGCGGTGACATCACTGAGAATGTCTCCTATCCATCACCAGAGATCAGCGGTGACATCACTGAGAATGTCTCCTATCCATCACCAGAGATCAGAGGTGACATCACTGAGAATGCCTCCTATCCATCACCAGAGATCAGAGGTGACATCACTGAGAATGCCTCCTATCCATCACCAGAGATCAGCGGTGACATCACTGAGAATGTCTCCTATCCATCACCAGAGATCAGCGGTGACATCACTGAGAATGCCTCCTATCCATCACCAGAGATCAGAGGTGAATCACTGAGAATGTCTCCTATCCATCACCAGAGATCAGCGGTGACATCACTGAGAATGCCTCCTATCCATCACCAGAGATCAGTGGTGACATCACTGAGAATGTGTCCTATCCATCACCAGAGATCAGAGGTGACATCACTGAGAATGCCTCCTATCCATCACCAGAGATCAGCAGTGACATCACTGAGAATGTCTCCTATCCATCACCAGAGATCAGAGGTGACATCACTGAGAATGCCTCCTATCCATCACCAGAGATCAGCGGTGACATCACTGAGAATGTCTCCTATCCATCACCAGAGATCAGAGGTGACATCACTGAGAATGCCTCCTATCCATCACCAGAGATCAGCGGTGACATCACTGAGAATGCCTCCTATCCATCACCAGAGATCAGAGGTGACATCACTGAGAATGTCTCCTATCCATCACCGGAGATCAGAGGTGACATCACTGAGAATGCCTCCTATCCATCACCAGAGATCAGTGGTGACATCACTGAGAATGTCTCCTATCCATCACCAGAGATCAGCGGTGACATCACTGAGCTGAAGTTCCAGTCACAGCCTCCAGTGTGGTGTGGTGCTGTTTTCCCCATTTTCCATTGTCTCCTCCGTGTTTCCGCGTGTGGGGTCTTCACGGGAGGACACGTGGTCCCGTCCGCGGTGGGCCATCACCAGACACTCTAGGCAGTTTGTAAACACAATGTCCTGCACTTCATTGTTGGACAATCACTCCTATCTGGCGCGGCCTGGGATTACCACCATGTCAGGATTCCTATGAGTAAGTGGAAAGTAACAGGTAGATGTTTGATAGACGCGGATTAGATATACGTAGCCCCCTCATGGCCGGCACACGGGGGTCTGGATCATCCCTCATATGGGCACAGGTTCTGGAGAAGAAGAATATCCGTCCTTCCTGAAAACATCACGACTTAACCCATCGTGCACGAAAAAATCTATTCCTGAGGGTTTGTTACAAATGTATCCAGTGCAGACACATCAGCAGCACAATCTCTTGTCCGGATTGTTACAATGTATCAGTGCAGGTGAAATGTGTCCCCTCTGTATGTGATAAAGGGGCAGAGGCGCCATTACAGTTGTCATCCATCCACAGGATGAGTCTCTACTGGCTGGGGAACCTTACTGCCAAGACCCCCACAAATCTTCGGAATGGGATCCTTTTAGTTTTCAAGATCTCCTCCGCGAGCCGCCCTTATGTCCCAGTATGTAAATGTTTCTATTCCCTGAGAGCAAGCATCCTGGAAAGACTGACAGCAGATCCTTTATGAGATACTGATTGTTGACCAAGTCCCGGATCAGCGGCCCAGGAGGAGATAAGCATCGCCTCCTGCAGACTCTCAGATCCCTCCATGGATCAGGATGTCAGGTCTGAGAGCAGCAGCTGAGATGTCTCCAGCTTTCGGAAGCAGCTGGTTCGGACACATGGATTAAAGCAGGTGCAGTCATTAGTATGAGATTTACATGGGAACGACAGCCGAGCAGGAAGCGGCAGCACTGTGATCAATGTATAGGAGAACAGTACCGCAGAGGCCAGGGGAAGAGAAGGAACAACCCAAAGCACTGACCCCCAAACCACAGACCCCAGCAAGCAGAGCACCAACCACCGACACATGAGCGGACCCATTACAGGGAGTAATCAGTCCTATGTAAAAAAAAATAAGGTTTTATCATTGTGTCTGTGTGGTCCTCAGGAGCGCACTGCTCCTCTGCTTCCTTTTTCCAGGGGTCTGTGAGCTCCTGATGATTGACAGTTCGGACCAGTAGAGGTGTAGCTGTGCCACTGGACGCTACTGGGGTACCGCAGGGGTCGGTGTTGGGACCTTTTCTCTTCAACATATTCATTAATGATCTGGTAGAAGGTTTACACAGTAAAATATCAATATTTGCAGATGATACAAAACTATGTAAAGCAGTTAATACAAGAGAAGATAGTATTCTGCTACAGATGGATCTGGATAAGTTGGAAACTTGGGCTGAAAGGTGGCAGATGAGGTTTAACAATGATAAATGTAAGGTTATACACATGGGAAGAAGGAATCAATGTCACCATTACACACTGAATGGGAAACCACTGGGTAAATCTGACAGGGAGAAGGACTTGGGGATCCTAGTTAATGATAAACTTACCTGGAGCAGCCAGTGCCAGGCAGCAGCTGCCAAGGCAAACAGGATCATGGGGTGCATTAAAAGAGGTCTGGATACACATGATGAGAGCATTATACTGCCTCTGTACAAATCCCTAGTTAGACCGCACATGGAGTACTGTGTCCAGTTTTGGGCACCGGTGCTCAGGAAGGATATAATGGAACTAGAGAGAGTACAAAGGAGGGCAACAAAATTAATAAAGGGGATGGGAGAACTACAATACCCAGATAGATTAGCGAAATTAGGATTATTTAGTCTAGAAAAAAGACGACTGAGGGGCGATCTAATAACCATGTATAAGTATATAAGGGGACAATACAAATATCTCGCTGAGGATCTGTTTATACCAAGGAAGGTGACGGGCACAAGGGGGCATTCTTTGCGTCTGAAGGATAGAAGGTTTTTCCACCAACATAGAAGAGGATTCTTTACTGTTAGGGCGGTGAGAATCTGGAATTGCTTGCCTGAGGAGGTGGTGATGGCGAACTCAGTCGAGGGGTTCAAGAGAGGCCTGGATGTCTTCCTGGAGCAGAATAATATTGTATCATACAATTATTAGGTTCTGTAGAAGGACGTAGATCTGGGGATTTATTATGATGGAATATAGGCTGAACTGGATGGACAAATGTCTTTTTTCGGCCTTGGTAACTATGTTACTTTGTTACTATGTGCTCTGCCAGGCTGCAGCAGATTCATAGTTGCAAAGGAACAGTAAAGCTCGATGAACAGAGCCTGAAATCACTGAGCATGCTCGGCCACCACTGCTAGATCACAGTGGTGGCCAGTAACCTAGAAAACGGGCTGTAAACACCAAAATAAAAAAAGCAAGCCTGCCTGTTTCTACAAACACTTTGCAGTTGTAACCATCGTTGATGTGAAACGACCCATTGTAACAGACTTTGCTGACATCTCAAGATTATCAAGATCTCTGCTTGTCAGAAAATAGCAGCATCTAAAAGATACAAAGCAACCATGATACCTGAGGCTGTAACACAAAGCGTCTGCTGCAGACAATCCACCATGAGAAAGTATCCAACAAAAATAAGTTAGACCGCACCCAATACTGACATTGTCTCTATGGACATCGGGGCGCTCGTCCACACCAGGGGGTCCATCCCAGTAGAAGAATCCACAGTAAGAATACGAAGAAGGACAGCGCCACACCAGGAAGTGACAAGCAGTAACACACTTTATTCTGCCTCCTGCGGCGACGTTTCGGTCTGTGGACCTTGCTTGATAAAGGTCCACGGACCGAAACGTCGCCGCAGGAGGCAGAATAAAGTGTGTTACTGCTTGTCACTTCCTGGTGTGGCGCTGTCCACCATGAGAAGACGCTACTGATACATTGTAACAAAATGCAGGGACAGGAAAGAATGTTCTGTTGATGCAGATAGATCGTAGAATTCTATCTCATGTGTCTATTATCTATCATCTATTTAATTATATGTTATATATCTATCATCTATCTATTTATTTATTATCTATCTATTATCCATCATCCATCATCCATCGATCTAGTTATTATCCATCTATTATCTATATCTATCTATCATCTATTATCTATCATCTATTATCTATCTATCTATCTATCTACACTGCGTGCAGAATTATTAGGCAAGTTGTATTTTAGAGGATTATTTTTATTATTGATCAACAACTATGTTCTCAATCAACCCAAAAGACTCATAAATATCAAAGCTTAATATTTTTGGAAGTTGGAGTGGGGTTTTTTAGATTTGGCTCTTAGGAGGATATCTGTTTGTGCAGGTAACTATTACTGTGCAGAATTATTAGGCAACTTAATAAAAACCAAATACAATCCCATCTCACTTGTTTATTTTCACCAGGTAAACCAATATAACTGCACAAAATATAGAAATAAACATTTCTGACATGAAAAAACAAAATCCCCCAAAAATGAGTGCCCAGTATAGCCCCCTTTCTTTATGATGACACTCGGCAGCCTCCATCCCTAGATTCTGTCAGTTCCTTGATCTGTTTACGACCAACATTGGTGCAGCGGCCACCACAGCCTCCAGACACTGCTCCGAGAGGTGGACTGTTATCCCTCCCTGTAGACCTCACAGGTTCTCTATGGGGTTCAGATCAGGTGAACAAGGGGCCATGTCATTATTTTTCTTTCTTTGAGACCTTTACTGGCCAGCCACGCTGTGGAGTAGTTGGAGGCTTGTTATGGAGCATTGTCCTTCATGAAAATCATGTTTTTCTTGAACTATACCGACTTCTTCCTGTACCACTGCTTGAAGAAGTCTTCCAGAAACTGGCAGTAGATCTGGGAGTTGAGCTTCACTCCATCCTCAACCCGAAAAGGCCCCACAAGTCCATCTTTGATGATCCCAGCCCATACCAGTCCCCACCTCCACCTTGCTGGCGTCTGAGTCGGAGTGGAGCTCTCTGCCCTTTACTGATCCGGCCTCCGGCCCATCCATCTGGTCCATCAAGAGTCACTCTCATCTCATCAGTCCATAAAACCTTTGAAAAGTCAGTCTTAAGATATTTCTTGGCCCAGTCTTGACGTTTTATCTTATGTTTCTTGGTCACAGCTGGTCGTTTTTCAGCCTTCCTTACCTTGGCCATGTCCCTGAGTATCGCACACCTTGTCCTTTTTGTTACTCCAGTAACATTGCAGCTCTGAAATATGGCAAAACTGGTGGCAAATGGCATCTTGGCAGCTTCACACTTGATTTTCCTCAATTCATGGGCAGTTATTTTGCGCCTATTTGCCCAACACGCTTCTTGCAACCCTGTTGGCCATTTGCCATGAAACGCTTGATTGTTCGGTGGTCAAGATTCAAAAGTTTGGCAATTTCAAGACGGCTGCATCCCTCTGCAAGACATCTCACAATTGTGGACTTTTCAGAGCCGTCAAATCTCTCTTCTGACCCATTTTGCCAAAGGAAAGGAAGTTGCCTAATAATTACGCACACTTTATATAGGGTTTGATGTTATTAGACAACACCCCTCCTCATTACAGAGATGCACATCACCCGATTTACCTAATTAGTAGTTGGCTCTCAGTCTGAACAGCTTGGAGTGGGACAACATGTATAAAAAGTATCATGTGATCCAAATTGGCTTCTTCACTTTCTCTCTGCTGACACTCCCACCATCATCATGGGTGACTTCAACATCCCCATTGATACCCTTCAGTCAACAGCCTCCAAACTTCTGTCCCTTACCTCATCCTTTGGACTTACTCAGTGGTCCTCCGCAGCCACCCACACGGACGGGCATACATTAGACCTGGTATTCACCCGTCTCTGCTCTCTATCTAACTTCACCACCTCCCCTCTCCCTCTATCCGACCACCATCTGCTCACCTTCTCATCCCTGTCCTCCTCACCAATCATCCATATCCAGCAACATGCGCACCCACGCAGAAACCTTGCACACCTAGACACCCACACACTCTCTGACTCCATCCTACCACTGGCATCCATATTCTCACTCCACGACACAGACAGTGCTGCTGATTTCTACAATGCCACTCTCGCATCAGCTATTGACACGGTTGCCCCTCTCGTCCATGGCAGAGCGCGACGTATCAATAGACAACCTTGGCATAATAACACCACCAAAAAGCTAAGGCAAGTGTCCAGGGTTGCGGAGCGGCGTTGGAAGAGAACACACTCGCAAGACGACTTCACTGTATTCAAACAAGCAACACTCGCTTTTAAATCTGCACTCACCTCTGCTAAACAGGCCTACTTCACAACCCTCGTATCTTCCCTATCCCACAACCCCAAACAGTTATTCAAAACCTTTAACTCCCTCCTCTGCCCCCCACTGCCCCCTCCAACCTCCCTCATCTCTGCTGAGGACTTTGCCACACACTTTAAAAATAAGATCGACCAGACAAGGCAAGACTTTATTGTTCAACCACCACAACCCCTTTGTATACCAGACCAATGCCCAAACCCCATAACCTCCATATCCAACATCACTGAAGGGGGACTTAATTGTCTCCTCTCCAAATCCCACCTCACCACCTGTGCGCTCGACCCCATCCCACCTCCTCCCCAACCTCACCACCACACTTATCCCATCCCTAACCCACCTCTTCAACCTATCACTAACTTCTGGCATCTTCCCCTCTGCGTTCAAACATGCCACAATCACGCCTATCCTTAAAAAGCCAACCCTCGATCCAACTGCTATGTCCAGCTATCGCCCAATATCGCTGCTCCCATTTGCTTCCAAACTCCTGGAGCAGCACGTCCACGCTGAACTCTCCTCCCACCTCTCATCTAACTTGTTGTACGACAATCTACAATCTGGTTTCCGCCCCCATCACTCAACTGAGACTGCCCTGACCAAAATCACTAACGACCTACTTACCGCCAAAGCTACTGGACAATACTCTGTACTCCTCCTTATAGACCTGTCCTCTGCTTTCGACACGGTTGACCACTGCCTCCTACTACAGATCCTCTCCTCCTTTGGCATCAAAGACCTCGCCCTATCCTGGATCGCCTCGTACCTTTCCAACCGCACATTCAGCGTCTCCCACTGCCACACTATCTCCTCATCCCACCCTCTCTCTGTTGGAGTCCCCCAAGGCTCTGTTCTAGGACCCCTACTCTTCTCAATCTATACACTTGGCTTGGGACAACTCATAAAGTCCCATGGATTCCAGTACCACCTCTATGCTGATGACACTCAGATCTATCTCTCTGGCCGAGACGTCACCGCTCTGCTGTCCAGAATCCCAGAGTGCCTATCAGCCATATCCTCCTTCTCCTCTCGCTTCCTCAAACTCAATGTGGACAAATCTGAACTCATCATCTTTCCTCCATCCCACAAATCTTCCTTACTTGACCTATCTATCGCAGTCAATGACATCACGCTTTCCCCTGTACCCGAAGTCCGCTGCCTCGGAGTAACCTTCGACTCTGCCCTGTCCTTCAAACCACACATCCAAGCTCTTTCCACCTCCTGTCGCCTCCAGCTCAAAAATATCTCCAGGATCCGTCCTTTCCTCAACCCCCAATCTACTAAAATGCTTGTGCACACCCTCATCATTTCCCGCCTTGACTACTGCAACATCCTTTTCTGTGGCCTCCCTGCTAATGCCCTTGCACCTCTCCAGTCCATCCTTAACTCTGCTGCCCGACTAATCCATCTCTCTCCTCGCTACTCCTCCGCTTCCCCCCTCTCCAAATCTCTTCACTGGCTCCCATTCCCTCAGCGTATCCAGTTCAAATTGCTAATACTGACCTACAAAGCCGTCCACAACCTGTCTCCTCCATATATCTCTGAACTAATCTCTCGATATCTTCCCTCACGTGACCTCCGGTCCTCCCAAGACCTCCTTCTCTCCTCCACACTTATTCGCTCCTCATCCAATCGCCTCCAAGACTTCTCCCGAATATCCCCCATCCTCTGGAACTCTCTGCCCCAACACGTCCGACTATCAACCACAGTCGGATCCTTCAGACGGAACCTGAAAACTCATCTCTTCAGGAAAGCCTACAGCCTGCACTGACACCGCTGCTGCCTCATCACGAACGAAGCTACCGCCTCACCAACACCGGAGCTACCGCCTCACCAACACCGGAGCTACCGCCTCACCAACACCAGAGCTACCGCCTCACCAACACCGGAGCTACCGCCTCACCAATACCGGAGCTACCGCCTCACCAACACCGGAGCCACCGCCTCACCAACACCGGAGCCACCACCTCACCAACACCAGAGCTACCGCCTCACCAACACCGGAGCTACCGCCTCACCAACACCGGAGCTACCGCCTCACCAACACCGGAGCTACCGCCTCACCAACACCGGAGCTACCGCTTCACCAACACCGGAGCTACCGCCTCACCAACACCGGAGCTACCGCTTCACCAACACCGGAGCTACCGCCTCACCAACACCGGAGCTACCGCTTCACCAACACCGGAGCTACTGCCTCACCAACCTGCAACCCTCAACCTACTGTCTCCTTCCCCATAATCCTGTAGAATGTAAGCCCGCAAGGGCAGGGTCCTCGCCCCTCTGTATCAGTCCGTCATTGTTAGTTTGTTTACTGTATGTGATATTTGTAACTTGTATGTAACCCCTTCTCATGTACAGCACCATGGAATCAATGGTGCTATATAAATAAATAATAATAACAATAATAATAATAATAATAATAAATACAACTTGCCTAATAATTCTGCACATGGTGTATTTGTCTATTATCTATTTATCTATCTATTTTCTATCTATCTCTTATCTATCTATCTATTATCTATCTATTATCTATCATCTATTATCTATCTATTATCTATCTATCCATCTATCTATCTATCTATCTATTATCTGTCTATTATCTATCTATTATCTATCTATCTATCATCTATCTATCTATTATCTATATATCTACAGTATCTATTATCTATCTATCTACTATCTATCTATTATCTCTCTATCTATCTATCTATTATCTGTCTATTATCTATCTATTATCTATCTATCTATCTATCATCTATCTATCTATCTATCTATCTATCTATTATCTATCTATCTATTATCTATCTATCTATCTATCTATTATCTATCTACAGTCATGGCCAAAAGTATTGACACCCCTGCAATTCTGTCAGATAATACTCAGTTTCCTCCTGAAAATGATTGCAAACACAAATTCTTTGTTATTATTATCTTCATTTAATTTGTCTTAAATGAAAAAACAGAAAAGAGAATGAAGCAAAAAGCAAAACATTGATCATTTCACACAAAACTCCAAAAATGGGCCAGACAAAAGTATTGGCACCCTCAGCCTAATACTTGGTTGCACAACCTTTAGCCAAAATAACTGCGACCAACCGCTTCCGGTAACCATCAATGAGTTTCTTACAATGCTCTGCTGGAATTATAGACCGTTCTTCTTTGGCAAACTGCTCCAGGTTCCTGATATTTGAAGGCTGCCTTCTCCAAACTGCCATTTTTAGATCTCTCCACAGGTGTTCTATGGGATTCAGGTCTGGACTCATTGCTGCCACCTTAGAAGTCTCCAGTGCTTTCTCTCAAACCATTTTCTAGTGCTTTTTGAAGTGTGTTTTGGGTCATTGTCCTGCTGGAAGACCCATGACCTCTGAGGGAGACCCAGCTTTCTCACACTGGGCCCTACATTATCCTGCAAAATTTGTTGGAAGTCTTCAGACTTCATAATGCCATGTACACGGTCAAGCAGTCCAGTGCCAGAGGCAGCAAAGCAGCCCCAAAACATCAGGGAACCTCCGCCATGTTAGACTGTAGGGACCATGTTCAACCCGTACTATTTGAATGAAAAGGGACTGTATGGCAGGAGACCCAGGAAGACCCCACTTCCTACCGCGAGACATAAAAAAGTAAGGCTGGAGTTTGCCAAAACTTACCTGAAAAAGCCTAAAATGTTTTGGAAGAATGTTCTCTGGTCAGATGAGGCAAAAGTAGAGCTTTTGGGGCAAAGGCATCAACATAGAGTTTACAGGAGAAAAAAAGAGGCATTCAAAGAAAAGAACACGGTCCCTACAGTCAAACATGGCGGAGGTTCCATGATGTTTTGGGGTTGCTTTGCTGCCTCTGGCACTGGACCGTTTGACCGTGTGCATGGCATTATGAAGTCTGAAGACTACCAACAAATTTTGCAGCATAATGTAGGGTCCAGTGTGAGAAAGCTGGGTCTCCCTCAGAGGTCATGGGTCTTCCAGCAGGACAATGACCCAAAACACACTTCAAAAAGCACTAGAAAATGGTTTGAGAGAAAGCACTGGAGACTTCTAAGGTGGCCAGCAATGAGTCCAGACCTGAATCCCATAGAACATCTGTGGAGAGATCTAAAAATGGCAGTTTGGAGAAGGCGCCCTCCAAATATCAGGAACCTGGAGCAGTTTGCCAAAGAAGAATGGTCTAAAATTCCAGCAGAGCATTGTAAGAAACTCATTGATGGTTACCGGAAGCGGTTGGGCGCAGTTATTTTGGCTAAAGGTTGTGCAACCAAGTATTAGGCTGAGGGTGCCAATACTTTTGTCTGGCCCATTTTTGGAGTTTTGTGTGAAATGATCAATGTTTTGCTTTTTGCTTCATTCTCTTTTGTGTTTTTTCATTTAAGACAAATTAAATGAAGATAATAATAACAAAGAATTTGTGATTGCAATCATTTTCAGGAAGAAGCTGAGTATCTGACAGAATTGCAGGGGTGTCAATACTTTTGGCCATGACTGTATCTATCTATCTATTATCTATCTATCTATCTATCTATCTATCTATCTATCTATCTATCTTCTATTATCTATCTATCTATTATCTATCTATTATCTATCTATCTATCTTCTATTATCTATCTATCTATTATCTATCTATCTATCTATCTATCTATTATCTATCTATCTATCTATCTATTATCTATCTATTATCTATCTATCTATTATCTATCTATCCATCTATCGATCTACAGTATCTATTATCTATCTATCTATTATCTATCTATCCATCTATCGATCTACAGTATCTATTATCTATCTATCTATTATCTATCTATCCATCTATCGATCTACAGTATCTATTATCTATCTATCCGTCTCTCCAGCATTTCTGCGGTTCTCTGGACTTTTTATAGTCATGTGGGCACCGGCTACATCTCCTTGCAGCCATTGTTCAGGCTTGTTCACACCTGCTTACTCTACACCCAGTCTCCCTTGGTACCAGATTGCAATGGAATAATATTATTCAGCCGGACTTGTAATACTAGATTTAAAGGGAATATTTCAGCATGGTTTTGCTATGTAATCTGACAGCAGCATAATGTAGGGGCTGAGACCCTGATTCTAGTGCTGTATCATTAGTTTACTGGGTGCAACAATTACGATAGTCAGGACCAGGAGGCACGATACATCTAGTCCTGTAGTAATAATATCCTGCTGATAAAACACTGATTTAATCGAAACAGGAAAACAGATCTCAGTAAGTGAGACCTCACTGGAATCAGGGTCTCTGCTGCTACATCATGCTGCTCTCAGATTACATACCAAAAACCTACTGAAAAGTTCCCTTTATTGTTAGGGTGGTGTCTAAAAGGGGATGTCTCATGAAGAGAACCCTTGTGCATTTGCCCTATGGGGCATAGAGCCGACATAGGGAATCCCCCAAATGACTCAGTGTGGAGTCGGCAGAACCTGCGGCTATGTGTTCCATTGGACAACATGTAATACTACATCTCCCCTGCAGGGGGCTGCATACAACTAACATGGGGTCTACCAGAATAATATTGGAGGATAATATTAGATGATCCCATTAGTCTCTGTCACCAATCACCCCCTCCATGTCACCCCCCCCCACCTCTCACATGGACCACCGGCGTCTGTGCAGGAGCCAAAGACCCTGCACCCAACACTGAGAGAAGCACTACAAAGCCCAGCATAACGCAGGGGCCCGAAACATCCAGGGATCGATCCAGGGTCCCAGGCGCTGATTACTTAAACCATGGGTAAGATTGTTTGCTCCCTATATGGATTTTAATGGTTTTGTTTCCTTCATGTATGGGTGACACTTGTCCACATGGAAGCAACTACTATTTACTGTGATAGGGGGTTCCACACTATATGCTACGGTTGGCCAGTTTTCTCCGGCGAAACACCATATCTTTTGTTATATATTTATATGGGTGCTCTGGTACTAATACCATGGTGACTTTACTCATATCTGTGCCTGGGATCAGGATGTCTTTTTTTACTAGGGTCTCCTTGCTTCTGTTTGTTCATTTTATTATATATATATTTTTTCTATGTAATCTCAAATAAAATATATTTATATTTATTACTTTTGTATAGAACTCAATTTTTTCTTCGTTGTTTCAAGTACTGGGAGTATACGTTACTGTCCCCAAATATATACATGGATAGAACCAGATACTTATCTATATTTTTCGATGTTTCATGTGGGATTCATGTCATTTCTGTGAGTGTGTTCACTGTATGAAGGACTATGTTGGACTATGTGGGGCCCATTATGCTACATGTAGGACTATGTGGGGCCCATTATACAGTATGAAGGAGTATGTGGGGCCATTATACTGTATAGAGAACTATGTGGGGCCCATTATATTTTCTGGAGGACTATGAGTCCATTATACTGTATGGATGACAATGTAGGGCCATTACACTGTATGGAGGACTATGTGGGGCCTTTATACTGTAAAGCGGATTATTTGGGGCCATTAAACTGTATGTAGGACTATCTGGGGCCATTACACAGCATGGAGGACTATGTGAGGCCGTTATACTGTATGGAAGGCAATGTGGGACCATTATACTGTGTGGATGACTATGTGGTGCCTTTATACTGTATGGAAGAATATTATGGGTTAATCATACTGTATGGAGGACTATGTGGGGCCCACTATATAGTAGGATGGACTAAATGGGGCCAATTATATTACAAGTAGGACTATGTGGGGGCCAATTATACTGTATAAAGGAGTATGTGGGGCCATTATATTTTATGGAGGAGTATGTGGAGCCATTATATTATATGGATGGCAGTGTGAGGCCCATTATACTGTATGCAGTACTATATGGGGCCATTACACTGTATAGAGGACTATGTTGGGGCATTATACTGTATAGAGGACTATGTGTGGCCATTATATTATATGGAGGACTATATGGGGCCATTATTCTGTATGGATGGCAATGTAGGGCCATTATACTGTATAGAGGATTATGTGGGGCCCATTAAACTGTATGGAGGAATATTTGGGGCCATTATACTGTATGGAGAACTATGTGGGGCCATTATAGTATGGATGGCAACGTGGAGCTATTATACTGTGTAGAGGACTATGTGGGGCCATTATAATGTATGGAGGACTATGTGTGGCCAATCATACTGTATGGAGGCCTTTGTGGGGTCATTTTACTGTTTAGAGGACTATGTGGGATCATTCATACTGTATGGAGGACTACATAGGGTACATTATACTGTATGGAGGACTATGTGGGGTCCATTATACTGTATAGAGGACTATATGGGGCCCATTATACAGTATAGTGGACTATATCTGGCCCATCATACTGTATGAAGAAGTATGTGGGGCCATTATACTGTATAGTATGCGGGGCCCATCATATTTTATGGAGGACTATGTGGGGCCATTATACTGTATGAATGGCAGTGTGAGGCCCATTATACTGTATGCAGTACTGTATAGGGCCGTTACACTATATAGAGGACTATGTGGGGCCATTATACTGTATGGAGGACTATGTGGGTCCATTATACAGTATGGAGGAATATGTGGGTCCATTATACAGTATGGAGGAATATGTGGGGTCATTATACCGTATGGAGGATTATTGGGGCCCATTATACCGTATGGAGGATTATGTGGAGCCATTAAACTGTATGGAGGAATATGTGGAGTCATTATACTGTAGACTATATGGCCTCATATATATTATGGCTGCACATAGTCTTCCATATAATTATATGGAAGACTATATGTGGGCCATTATACTGTACACAGAACTATGTGGGGCTCATTATATTTCGTGTAGGACTAAACTGTATGGATGGCAATGTGGGTCCATTATACTGTATGGAGGAATATGTGGGTCCATTATACAGTATGGAGGAATATGTGGGACCATTATACAGTATGGAGGAATATGTGGGTCCATTATACAGTATGGAGGAATATGTGGGGTCATTATAGTGTATGGAAGAACATGTGGGAGCATTATACTGTATGGAGGACTATGTAGCCTCATGTATAATGGCTGGACATAGACTTCCATATAATTATATGGAAGGCTATATGGGGGCAATTATACTGTTTGGGAGGCTATGTGGGGGAGTTTATATTGTGTATACACCGCATAACGCGGTGTAACATAGTCCGTTAACGCCGCCATTGATTGTAATGGCGAACGCATTGCTAGCGCATGCCCGCATTGGGCGTGTGCTAGCGATGTGCCGTCATTTGAGTGACGGACCGCGAACGCTGCTTGCAGGGGATCTGCGCTAGCGGGATCAGCAAACGCGATCCCTTTTGGGATATTGCGTTAGCGCAGTCCGTAGCGCTATGCGCTAAACGGACTGCCCTAACGCAATGTGACCCTAGCCTGAACACTTTCACAGGTAAATCTCTTTCATTTTACTGACACGTCCCCCAATAATCAGTGCGGACCCTCACACCGAGCCGGACATCAGTGCCCCCTGACACCTCGCCGTCCTGCTGACACTTATTGGTCACTGCTCAGACGCTACATGAAGCTGCTGTAAGTGACAACGCTTTATTTTAAATACACCGGATATTTATCTGTAACTAAGCAGCCCCCCATACACGGCGGAGAGACCCCCATACACGGCGGAGACCCCCCATACACGGCGGAGAGACCCCCCATACACGGCAGACAGCCCTCATACATGGCAGAGTTCCCCCCCATACATAGCAGAGACCCCCCATACATGGGGGAGAGACCCCCATACACGGCGGAGACCCCCCCATACATGGGGGAGAGACCCCCATACACGGCGGAGAGACCCCCCATACATGGCAGAGTTCCCCCCCATACATAGCAGAGACCCCCCCATACATGGCAGACAACCCCCCATACACAGCAGAGTACCCCCATATGTGGCAGAGAGCCCCCATACACAGCAGAGTACCCCCATATGCGGCAGAGAGCCCCCATACACAGCAGAGTACCCCCATATGCGGCAGAGAGCCCCCATACACAGCAGAGTGCCCCCATATGCGGCAGAGAGCCCCCATACACAGCAGAGTGCCCCCATATGCGGCGGTGAGCCCCCATACACAGCAGAGTACCCCCATATGCGGCGGAGAGCCCCCATACACAGCAGAGTGCCCCCATATGCGGCAGAGAGCCCCCATACACAGCAGAGTGCCCCCATATGCGGCAGAGAGCCCCCATACACAGCAGAGTGCCCCCATATGCGGCAGAGAGCCCCCATACACAGCAGAGTGCCCCCATATGCGGCAGAGAGCCCCCATACACAGCAGAGTACCCCCATATGCGGCAGAGAGCCCCCATACACAGCAGAGTGCCCCCATATGCGGCAGAGAGCCCCCATACACAGCAGAGTGCCCCCATATGCGGCAGAGAGCCCCCATACACAGCAGAGTGCCCCCATATGCGGCAGAGAGCCCCCATACACAGCAGAGTACCCCCATATGCGGCAGAGAGCCCCATACACAGCAGAGTACCCCCATATGCGGCGGTGAGCCCCCATACACAGCAGAGTGCCCCCATATGCGGCGGAGAGCCCCCATACACAGCAGAGTGCCCCCATATGCGGCGGTGAGCCCCCATACACAGCAGAGTACCCCCATATGCGGCGGAGAGCCCCCATACACAGCAGAGTGCCCCCATATGCGGCGGTGAGCCCCCATACACAGCAGAGTACCCCCATATGCGGCGGAGAGCCCCCATACACAGCAGAGTGCCCCCATATGCGGCGGAGAGCCCCCATACACAGCAGAGTGCCCCCATAAGTGGCAGAGAGCCCCCATACACAGCAGAGTGCCCCCATATGCGGCAGAGAGCCCCCATACACAGCAGAGTGCCCCCATAAGTGGCAGAGAGCCCCCCAAGCCCCAGTATCCTCTGTGACGCATATCGCTTATCTCACCCAAAACAAAAGGCTCAGCAGGTCCTCATCCCCCAACAATCTGCTGTCAGGACAGTTGGGGGACCCCCGCAAACACTGGAGAGAGACCCCCATACACACTGGAGGGAGACCCCCGTATACACTGGAGGGAGACCTCGTACACACTGGAGGGAGACCCCGTACGCACTGGAGGGAGACCCCCGTACGCACTGGAGGGAGACCCCCGTACACACTGGACGGAGACCCCCGTACACACTGGAGGGAGACCCCCGTATACACTGGAGGGAGACCCCCGTATACACTGGAGGGAGACTCCTGTACACACTGGAAGGAAACCCCCGTACACACTGGAGGGAGACCCCTGTACACACTGGAGGGAGACCCCCGTACACACTGGAGGGAGACCCCTGTACACACTGGAGGGAGACCCCTGTACACACTGGAGGGAGACCACTGTACACACTGCAGGGAGACCCCCGTACACACTGGAGGGAGACCCCTGTACACACTGCAGGGAGACCCCTGTACACACTGCAGGGAGACCCCTGTACACACTGGGGGGAGACCCCTGTACACACTGGAGGGAGACCCCCGTACACACTGGAGGGAGACCCCTGTACACACTGGAGGGAGACCCCTGTACACACTGCAGGGAGACCCCTGTACACACTGGGGGGAGACCCCTGTACACACTGGAGGGAGACCCCAATACGCACTGGGGGGAGACCCCTGTACACAATAGAGGGAGACCCCCGTACATACTGCACTGACAGCCCAGCCCCCCGTGTCAGTATATAACGGTGGTCTGCAGAAGAGTGCTGACTCCTCGCACTGACACAATCTCCTCTGGATTCTCCTGTACATTTCATTCACACTCTGCAGTTTCTGTCGCACTCACAGCCACCGATGTCTCTGTGCACTCATCTCCTGCTCACTGACTGTCTCCTCTCATCTCCTGCTCACTGACTGTCTCCTCTCATCTCCTGCTCACTGACTGTCTCCTCTCATCTCCTGCTCACTGACTGTCTCCTCTCATCTCCTGCTCACTGACTGTCTCCTCTCATCTCCTGCTCACTGACTGTCTCCTCTCATCTCCTGCTCACTGACTGTCTCCTCTCATCTCCTGCTCACTGACTGTCTCCTCTCATCTCCTGCTCACTGACTGTCTCCTCTCATCTCCTGCTCACTCACTGTCTCCTCTCATCTCCTGCTCACTCACTGTCTCCTCTCATCTCTCGACACTGTCTCCTCACTCTGTCGCTCACTGACTGTCTCCTCACTGTCATTCACTCTGTCACTCACTGACTGTCTCCTCACTCTGTCACTCACTGACGGTCTCCTCACTCTGTCACTCACTGTCGGTCTCCTCACTCTGTCACTCACTGTCGGTCTCCTCACTCTGTCACTCACTGTCTCCTCACTCTGTCACTCACTGTCTCCTCACTCTGTCACTCACTGTCTCCTCACTCTGTCACTCACTGTCTCCACACTCTGTCACTCACTGTCTCCTCACTCTGTCACTCACTGTCTCCTCACTCTGTCACTCACTGTCTCCTCACTCTGTCACTCACTGTCTCCTCACTGTCACTCACTGTCTCCTCACTCTGTAACACACTGTCTCCTCACTCTGTCACTCACTGTCTCCTCACTCTGTCACTCACTGTCTCCTCACTCTGTCACTCACTGTCTCCTCACTCTGTCACTCACTGTCTCCTCACTCTGTCACTCACTATTTCCTCACTCTGTCACTCACTGTCTCCTCACTCTGTCACTCACTGTCTCCTCACTCTGTCACTCACTGTCTCCTCACTCTGTAACACACTGTCTCCTCACTCTGTCACTCACTGTCTCCTCACTCTGTCACTCACTGTCTCCTCACTCTGTCACTCACTGTCTCCTCACTCTGTCACTCACTGTCTCCTCACTCTGTAACACACTGTCTCCTCACTCTGTCACTCACTGTCTCCTCACTCTGTCATTCACTGTCTCCTCACTGTCTCCTCACTGTCACTCACTCACTGTCTCCTCACTCTGTCACTCACTCACTGTCTCCTCACTGTCACCTCACTCTGTCACTCACTGTCTCCTCACTCTGTAACACACTGTCTCCTCACTGTCACTCGCTCACTGTCTCCTCACTGTCACTCACTGTCTCCTCACTCTGTCACTCACTGTCTCCTCACTCTGTCACTCACTGTCTCCTCACTGTCACTCACTCACTGTCTCCTCACTGTCACTCACTGTCACTCACTGTCACTCACTGTCTCCTCACTCTGTCACTCACTGTCTCCTCACTCTGTCACTCACTGTCTCCTCACTGTCACTCACTGTCTCCTCACTCTGTCACTCACTGTCTCCTCACTCTGTCACTCACTGTCTCCTCACTGTCACTAACTCACTGTCTCCTCACTCTGTCACTCACTGTCACTCACTCACTGTCTCCTCACTCTGTCACTCACTGTCTCCTCACTCTGTCACTCACTGTCTCCTCACTGTCACTCACTCACTGTCTCCTCACTGTCACTCACTGTCTCCTCACTCTGTCACTCACTGTCTCCTCACTCTGTCACTCACTGTCTCCTCACTGTCACTCACTGTCTCCTCACTCTGTCACTCACTGTCTCCTCACTCTGTCACTCACTCACTGTCTCCTCACTCTGTCACTCACTGTCTCCTCACTGTCACTCACTGTCTCCTCACTCTGTCACTCACTCACTGTCTCCTCACTCTGTCACTCACTCACTGTCTCCTCACTCTGTCACTCACTGTCTCCTCACTCTGTCACTCACTGTCTCCTCACTGTCACTCACTCACTGTCTCCTCACTGTCACTCACTCACTGTCTCCTCACTGTCACTCACTGTCTCCTCACTCTGTCACTCACTGTCTCCTCACTCTGTCACTCACTGACTGTCTCCTCACTCTGTCACTCACTCACTGTCTCCTCACTGTCACTCACTCACTGTCTCCTCACTCTGTCACTCACTGTCTCCTCACTCTGTCACTCACTGTCTCCTCACTCTGTCACTCACTGTCTCCTCACTCTGTCACTCACTCACTGTCTCCTCACTCTGTCACTCACTCACTGTCTCCTCACTCTGTCACTCACTCACTGTCTCCTCACTGTCAATAACTGTCTCCTCACTCTGTCACTCACTCACTGTCTCCTCACTGTCACTAACTGTCTCCTCACTCTGTCACTCACTGTCTCCTCACTCACTCACTCACTGTCTCCTCACTCACTCGCTCACTGTCTCCTCACTCTGTCACTAGCTCACTGTCTCCTCACTCTGTCACTCGCTCACTGTCTCCTCACTCACTCACTGTCTCCTCACTCTGTCACTCGCTCACTGTCTCCTCACTCTGTCACTCGCTCACTGTCTCCTCACTCTGTCACTCGCTCACTGTCTCCTCACTCGCTCACTGGCGGAGGCGGCGGGTACTCACGGGGTCGGGCTCTCGCCTGCGCGCTCCGGTGGATGCAGAGGACGGACAGCGCCCCCAGCAGCAGGGCGAGCTCGGGACGTGCGGGGGCCATGTGTGCGCTGCTGCTCTGCTGCCTCCGGGCGCGGACCCGGCTATAAGAGCAGCGCAGCCAGCGGGACACGGCGACGTCAGGCAGCGGCAGAGGGCAGCGCGGAGGGCGACCCCTGCCGGACACAGCGGGGACTGCACCCAGACAGCCGTCATGTGCAACTGCAGCTCACAGCGCACACGGGGGACTACAAGCTCCAGCAGACACTGCACGGCACATCCTGAGGTGAGTACAGCTACAAGACCCAGCAATCCCTGGCAGCAGGACCCCCATCATTATATCTGCACTACAAGACCCAGCAATCCCTGGCAGCAGGACCCCCATCATTATATCTGCACTACAAGACCCAGCAATCCCTGGCAGCAGGACCCCCATCATTATATCTGCACTACAAGATCCAGCAA
Organism: Ranitomeya imitator; assembly: GCF_032444005.1. Taxonomy (NCBI): domain Eukaryota; kingdom Metazoa; phylum Chordata; class Amphibia; order Anura; family Dendrobatidae; genus Ranitomeya; species Ranitomeya imitator. The sequence continues at coordinate 830,138,834 of NC_091284.1, forward strand.
TCCCTGGCAGCAGGACCCCCATCATTATATCTGCACTACAAGACCCAGCAATCCCTGGCAGCAGGACCCCCATCATTATATCTGCACTACAAGACCCAGCAATCCCTGGCAGCAGGACCCCCATCATTATATCTGCACTACAAGATCCAGCAATCCCTGGCAGCAGGACCCCCATCATTATATCTGCACTACAAGACCCAGCAATCCCTGGCAGCAGGACCCCCATCATTATATCTGCACTACAAGATCCAGCAATCCCTGGCAGCAGGACCCCCATCATTATATCTGCACTACAAGACCCAGCAATCCCTGGCAGCAGGACCCCCATCATTATATCTGCACTACAAGATCCAGCAATCCCTGGCAGCAGGACCCCCATCATTATATCTGCACTACAAGACCCAGCAATCCCTGACAGCAGGACCCCCATCATTATATCTGCACTACAAGACCCTGCAATCCCTGGCAGCAGGACCTCATCATTATATCTGCACTACAAGGCCCAGCAATCCCTGGCAGCAGGACCCCCATCATTATATCTGCACTACAAGACCCAGCAATCCCTGGCAGCAGGACCCCCATCATTATATCTGCACTACAAGACCCAGCAATCCCTGGCAGCAGGACCCCCATCATTATATCTGCACTACAAGACCCAGCAATCCCTGGCAGCAGGACCCCCATCATTATATCTGCACTACAAGATCCAGCAATCCCTGGCAGCAGGACCCCCATCATTATATCTGCACTACAAGACCCAGCAATCCCTGACAGCAGGACCCCCATCATTATATCTGCACTACAAGACCCTGCAATCCCTGGCAGCAGGACCTCATCATTATATCTGCACTACAAGGCCCAGCAATCCCTGGCAGCAGGACCCCCATCATTATATCTGCACTACAAGACCCAGCAATCCCTGGCAGCAGGACCCCCATCATTATATCTGCACTACAAGACCCAGCAATCCCTGGCAGCAGGACCTCATCATTATATCTGCACTACAAGGCCCAGCAATCCCTGGCAGCAGGACCTCCATCATTATATCTGCACTACAAGACCCAGCAATCCCTGGCAGCAGGACCCCCATCATTATATCTGCACTACAAGACCCAGCAATCCCTGGCAGCAGGACCCCCATCATTATATCTGCACTACATGACCCAGCAATCCCTGGCAGCAGGACCTCCATCATTATATCTGCACTACAAGTCCCAGCAATCCCTGACAGCAGGACCCCCATCATTATATCTGCACTACATGACCCAGCAATCCCTGGCAGCAGGACCCCATCATTATATCTGCACTACATGACCCAGCAATCCCTGGCAGCAGGACCCCATCATTATATCTGCACTACAAGACCCAGCAATCCCTGACAGCAGGACCCCCATCATTATATCTGCACTACATGACCCAGCAATCCCTGGCAGCAGAACCCCCATCATTATATCTGCACTACAAGGCCCAGCAATCCCTGACAGCAGGACCCCCATCATTATATCTGCACTACATGACCCAGCAATCCCTGGCAGCAGGACCCCATCATTATATCTGCACTACAAGACCCAGCAATCCCAGACAGCAGGACCCCATCATTATATCTGCACTACAAGACCCAGCAATCCCTGGCAGCAGGACCCCCCTCATTATATCTGCACTACAAGGCCCAGCAATCCCTGGCAGCAGGACCCCCATCATTATATCTGCACTACAAGACCCAGCAATCCCTGGCAGCAGGACCCCCATCATTATATCTGCACTACAAGGCCCAGCAATCCCTGGCAGCAGAACCCCCATCATTATATCTGCACTACAAGACCCAGCAATCCCTGACAGCAGGACCCCCATCATTATATCTGCACTACAAGACCCAGCAATCCCTGACAGCAGAACCCCATCATTATATCTGCACTACAAGACCCAGCAATCCCTGACAGCAGGACCCCATCATTATATCTGCACTACAAGATCCAGCAATCCCTGGCAGCAGGACCCCCATCATTATATCTGCACTACAAGATCCAGCAATCCCTGGCAGCAGGACCCCCATCATTATATCTGCACTACAAGACCCAGCAATCCCTGGCAGCAGGACCCCCATCATTATATCTGCACTACAAGGCCCAGCAATCCCTGGCAGCAGGACCCCCATCATTATATCTGCACTACAAGACCCAGCAATCCCTGGCAGCAGGACCCCCATCATTATATCTGCACTACAAGGCCCAGCAATCCCTGGCAGCAGGACCCCCATCATTGTATCTGCACTACAAGACCCAGCAATCCCTGACAGCAGGAACCCCATCATTATATCTGCACTACAAGGCCCAGCAATCCCTGGCAGCAGGACCCCCATCATTATATCTGCACTACAAGGCCCAGCAATCCCTGGCAGCAGGACCCCCATCATTGTATCTGCACTACAAGACCCAGCAATCCCTGACAGCAGGACCCCCATCATTATATCTGCGCTACAAGACCCAGCAATCCCTGACAGCAGAACCCCATCATTATATCTGCACTACAAGACCCAGCAATCCCTGGCAGCTGGACCCCCATCATTATATCTGCACTACAAGGCCCAGCAATCCCAGACAGCAGGACCTCCATCATTATATCTGCACTACAAGACCCAGCAATCCCTGGCAGCAGGACCCCATCATTATATCTGCACTACAAGACCCAGCAATCCCAGACAGCAGGACCTCCATCATTATATCTGCACTACAAGACCCAGCAATCCCTGGCAGCAGGACCTCCATCATTATATCTGCACTACAAGACCCAGCAATCCCAGACAGCAGGACCCCATCATTATATCTGCACTACAAGACCCAGCAATCCCTGGCAGCAGGACCCCCATCATTATATCTGCACTACAAGACCCAGCAATCCCAGACAGCAGGACCCCATCATTATATCTGCACTACAAGACCCAGCAATCCCTGGCAGCAGGACCCCCATCATTATATCTGCACTACATGACCCAGCAATCCCTGGCAGCAGGACCTCCATCATTATATCTGCACTACAAGACCCAGCAATCCCTGGCAGCAGGACCCCATCATTATATCTGCACTACAAGACCCAGCAATCCCAGACAGCAGGACCTCCATCATTATATCTGCACTACAAGACCCAGCAATCCCTGGCAGCAGGACCCCATCATTATATCTGCACTACAAGACCCAGCAATCCCAGACAGCAGGACCTCCATCATTATATCTGCACTACAAGACCCAGCAATCCCTGGCAGCAGGACCCCCATCATTATATCTGCACTACAAGACCCAGCAATCCCTGGCAGCAGGACCCCCATCATTATATCTGCACTACAAGACCCAGCAATCCCTGGCAGCAGGACCTCCATCATTATATCTGCACTACAAGACCCAGCAATCCCTGGCAGCAGGACCCCCATCATTATATCTGCACTACAAGACCCAGCAATCCCTGGCAGCAGGACCCCCATCATTATATCTGCACTACAAGACCCAGCAATCCCAGACAGCAGGACCCCATCATTATATCTGCACTACAAGACCCAGCAATCCCAGACAGCAGGACCTCCATCATTATATCTGCACTACAAGACCCAGCAATCTCTGACAGCAGGACCTCCATCATTATATCTGCACTACAAGACCCAGCAATCCCTGGCAGCAGGACCCCCATCATTATATCTGCACTACAAGACCCAGCAATCCCTGGCAGCAGGACCCCCATCATTATATCTGCACTACAAGACCCAGCAATCCCTGGCAGCAGGACCCCCATCATTATATCTGCACTACAAGGCCCAGCAATCCCTGGCAGCAGGACCCCATCATTATATCTGCACTACAAGGCCCAGCAATCCCAGACAGCAGGACCCCCATCATTATATCTGCACTACAAGGCCCAGCAATCCCTGGCAGCAGAACCCCCTCATTATATCTGCACTACAAGACCCAGCAATCCCTGGCAGCAGGACCTCCATCATTATATCTGCACTACAAGACCCAGCAATCCCTGGCAGCAGGACCCCCATCATTATATCTGCACTACAAGACCCAGCAATCCCAGACAGCAGGACCCCCATCATTATATCTGCACTACAAGACCCAGCAATCCCTGGCAGCAGAACCCCCATCATTATATCTGCACTACAAGGCCCAGCAATCCCTGGCAGCAGAACCCCCATCATTATATCTGCACTACAAGGCCCAGCAATCCCTGGCAGCAGGACCCCCATCATTATATCTGCACTACAAGACCCAGCAATCCCTGGCAGCAGAACCCCCATCATTATATCTGCACTACAAGGCCCAGCAATCCCTGGCAGCAGAACCCCCTCATTATATCTGCACTACAAGACCCAGCAATCCCAGACAGCAGGACCCCCATCATTATATCTGCACTACAAGACCCAGCAATCCCAGACAGCAGGACCCCCATCATTATATCTGCACTACAAGACCCAGCAATCCCAGACAGCAGGACCCCCATCATTATATCTGCACTACAAGACCCAGCAATCCCTGGCAGCAGGACCCCCATCATTATATCTGCACTACAAGGCCCAGCAATCCCTGGCAGCAGAACCCCATCATTATATCTGCACTACAAGACCCAGCAATCCCTGGCAGCAGGACCCCATCATTATATCTGCACTACAAGGCCCAGCAATCCCTGGCAGCAGGACCCCCATCATTATATCTGCACTACAAGGCCCAGCAATCCCTGGCAGCAGGACCCCCCTCATTATATCTGCACTACAAGACCCAGCAATCCCTGACAGCAGGACCCCCATCATTATATCTGCACTACAAGACCCAGCAATCCCTGACAGCAGAACCCCATCATTATATCTGCACTACAAGACCCAGCAATCCCTGACAGCAGGACCCCATCATTATATCTGCACTACAAGACCCAGCAATCCCTGGCAGCAGGACCCCCATCATTATATCTGCACTACAAGGCCCAGCAATCCCTGGCAGCAGAACCCCATTATTATATCTGCACTACAAGGCCCAGCAATCCCTGGCAGCAGAACCCCATCATTATATCTGCACTACAAGGCCCAGCAATCCCTGGCAGCAGGACCCCATCATTATATCTGCACTACAAGAACCAGCAATCCCTGGCAGCAGGACCCCATCATTATATCTGCACTACAAGGCCCAGCAATCCCTGGCAGCAGAACCCCATCATTATATCTGCACTACAAGGCCCAGCAATCCCTGGCAGCAGAACCCCCTCATTATATCTGCACTACAAGACCCAGCAATCCCTGACAGCAGGACCCCCATCATTATATCTGCACTACAAGACCCAGCAATCCCTGGCAGCAGGACCCCCATCATTATATCTGCACTACAAGGCCCAGCAATCCCTGGCAGCAGGACCTCCATCATTATATCTGCACTACAAGACCCAGCAATCCCTGGCAGCAGGACCCCCATCATTATATCTGCACTACAAGACCCAGCAATCCCTGGCAGCAGGACCTCCATCATTATATCTGCACTACAAGGCCCAGCAATCCCTGGCAGCAGGACCCCCATCATTATATCTGCACTACAAGGCCCAGCAATCCCTGGCAGCAGGACCTCCATCATTATATCTGCACTACAAGACCCAGCAATCCCTGGCAGCAGAACCCCCATCATTATATCTGCACTACAAGACCCAGCAATCCCTGGCAGCAGGACCCCATCATTATATCTGCACTACAAGACCCAGCAATCCCTGACAGCAGGACCCCCATCATTATATCTGCACTACAAGACCCAGCAATCCCTGGCAGCAGGACCCCCATCATTATATCTGCACTACAAGACCCAGCAATCCCAGACAGCAGGACCTCCATCATTATATCTGCACTACAAGACCCAGCCATCCCTGACAGCAGGACCCCCATCATTATATCTGCACTACAAGACCCAGCAATCCCTGGCAGCAGGACCCCCATCATTATATCTGCACTACAAGACCCAGCAATCCCTGGCAGCAGGACCTCCATCATTATATCTGCACTACAAGGCCCAGCAATCCCTGGCAGCAGGACCCCCATCATTATATCTGCACTACAAGGCCCAGCAATCCCTGGCAGCAGGACCTCCATCATTATATCTGCACTACAAGACCCAGCAATCCCTGGCAGCAGAACCCCATCATTATATCTGCACTACAAGACCCAGCAATCCCTGACAGCAGGACCCCCATCATTATATCTGCACTACAAGACCCAGCAATCCCTGGCAGCAGGACCCCCATCATTATATCTGCACTACAAGGCCCAGCAATCCCTGGCAGCAGGACCTCCATCATTATATCTGCACTACAAGACCCAGCAATCCCTGGCAGCAGGACCCCCATCATTATATCTGCACTACAAGGCCCAGCAATCCCTGGCAGCAGGACCTCCATCATTATATCTGCACTACAAGACCCAGCAATCCCTGGCAGCAGGACCCCATCATTATATCTGCACTACAAGGCCCAGCAATCCCTGGCAGCAGAACCCCATCATTATATCTGCACTACAAGGCCCAGCAATCCCTGGCAGCAGGACCCCCATCATTATATCTGCACTACAAGACCCAGCAATCCCAGACAGCAGGACCTCCATCATTATATCTGCACTACAAGACCCAGCAATCCGTGACAGCAGGACCCCCTCATTATATCTGCACTACAAGACCCAGCAATCCGTGACAGCAGGACCCCCTCATTATATCTGCACTACAAGACCCAGCAATCCCTGGCAGCAGAACCCCATCATTATATCTGCACTACAAGACCCAGCAATCCCTGACAGCAGGACCCCCATCATTATATCTGCACTACAAGACCCAGCAATCCCTGGCAGCAGGACCCCCATCATTATATCTGCACTACAAGGCCCAGCAATCCCTGGCAGCAGGACCCCCATCATTATATCTGCACTACAAGACCCAGCAATCCCTGGCAGCAGGACCCCCATCATTATATCTGCACTACAAGGCCCAGCAATCCCTGGCAGCAGGACCCCCATCATTGTATCTGCACTACAAGACCCAGCAATCCCTGACAGCAGGAACCCCATCATTATATCTGCACTACAAGACCCAGCAATCCCTGACAGCAGGACCCCATCATTATATCTGCACTACAAGACCCAGCAATCCCTGGCAGCAGGACCCCCATCATTATATCTGCACTACAAGACCCAGCAATCCCTGGCAGCAGAACCCCCATCATTATATCTGCACTACAAGACCCAGCAATCCCTGACAGCAGGACCCCATCATTATATCTGCACTACAAGACCCAGCAATCCCTGACAGCAGGACCCCATCATTATATCTGCACTACATGACCCAGCAATCCCTGGCAGCAGGACCCCCATCATTATATCTGCACTACAAGACCCAGCAATCCCTGGCAGCAGAACCCCCATCATTATATCTGCACTACAAGACCCAGCAATCCCTGACAGCAGGACCCCATCATTATATCTGCACTACAAGACCCAGCAATCCCTGACAGCAGGACCCCATCATTATATCTGCACTACAAGACCCAGCAATCCCTGGCAGCAGGACCCCCATCATATCTGCACTACAAGACCCAGCAATCCCTGACAGCAGGACCCCCATCATTATATCTGCACTACAAGACCCAGCAATCCCTGGCAGCAGGACCCCATCATTATATCTGCACTACAAGACCCAGCAATCCCTGGCAGCAGGACCCCATCATTATATCTGCACTACAAGACCCAGCAATCCCTGGCAGCAGAACCCCCATCATTATATCTGCACTACAAGACCCAGCAATCCCTGGCAGCAGGACCCCCATCATATCTGCACTACAAGACCCAGCAATCCCTGACAGCAGGACCCCCATCATTATATCTGCACTACAAGACCCAGGAATCCCTGACAGCAGGACCCCATCATTATATCTGCACTACAAGACCCAGCAATCCCTGGCAGCAGGACCCCCATCATATCTGCACTACAAGACCCAGCAATCCCTGGCAGCAGGACCCCATCATTATATCTGCACTACAAGACCCAGCAATCCCTGGCAACAGGACCCCATCATTATATCTGCACTACAAGACCCAGCAATCCCTGGCAGCAGGACCCCCATCATTATATCTGCACTACATGACCCAGCAATCCCAGACAGCAGGACCCCCATCATTATATCTGCACTACAAGGCCCAGCAATCCCTGGCAGCAGGACCCCATCATTATATCTGCACTACAAGACCCAGCAATCCCAAACAGCAGGACCTCCATCATTATATCTGCACTACAAGACCCAGCAATCCCTGGCAGCAGGACCCCCATCATTATATCTGCACTACATGACCCAGCAATCCCTGACAGCAGGACCCCATCATTATATCTGCACTACAAGACCCAGCAATCCCTGGCAGCAGGACCCCCATCATATCTGCACTACAAGACCCAGCAATCCCTGACAGCAGGACCCCCATCATTATATCTGCACTACAAGACCCAGCAATCCCTGGCAGCAGGACCCCATCATTATATCTGCACTACAAGACCCAGCAATCCCTGGCAGCAGGACCCCATCATTATATCTGCACTACAAGACCCAGCAATCCCTGGCAGCAGGACCCCCATCATTATATCTGCACTACATGACCCAGCAATCCCAGACAGCAGGACCCCCATCATTATATCTGCACTACATGACCCAGCAATCCCTGACAGCAGGACCCCATCATTATATCTGCACTACAAGACCCAGCAATCCCTGGCAGCAGGACCCCCATCATTATATCTGCACTACAAGGCCCAGCAATCCCTGGCAGCAGAACCCCCATCATTATATCTGCACTACAAGACCCAGCAATCCCTGGCAGCAGGACCCCCATCATTATATCTGCACTACAAGACCCAGCAATCCCTGACAGCAGGACCCCCATCATTATATCTGCACTACAAGACCCAGCAATCCCTGGCAGCAGGACCCCCATCATATCTGCACTACAAGACCCAGCAATCCCTGACAGCAGGACCCCCATCATTATATCTGCACTACAAGACCCAGCAATCCCTGGCAGCAGGACCCCATCATTATATCTGCACTACAAGACCCAGCAATCCCTGGCAGCAGGACCCCATCATTATATCTGCACTACAAGACCCAGCAATCCCTGGCAGCAGGACCCCCATCATTATATCTGCACTACATGACCCAGCAATCCCAGACAGCAGGACCCCCATCATTATATCTGCACTACAAGACCCAGCAATCCCTGGCAGCAGGACCCCATCATTATATCTGCACTACAAGACCCAGCAATCCCAAACAGCAGGACCTCCATCATTATATCTGCACTACAAGACCCAGCAATCCCTGGCAGCAGGACCTCCATCATTATATCTGCACTACAAGACCCAGCAATCCCAGACAGCAGGACCCCACCATTATATCTGCACTACAAGACCCAGCAATCCCTGGCAGCAGGACCCCCATCATTATATCTGCACTACAAGACCCAGCAATCCCTGGCAGCAGGACCCCCATCATTATATCTGCACTACATGACCCAGCAATCCCTGGCAGCAGGACCTCCATCATTATATCTGCACTACAAGACCCAGCAATCCCTGGCAGCAGGACCCCATCATTATATCTGCACTACAAGACCCAGCAATCCCAGACAGCAGGACCTCCATCATTATATCTGCACTACAAGACCCAGCAATCCCTGGCAGCAGGACCCCCATCATTATATCTGCACTACAAGACCCAGCAATCCCTGGCAGCAGGACCCCCATCATTATATCTGCACTACAAGACCCAGCAATCCCAGACAGCAGGACCACATCATTATATCTGCACTACAAGACCCAGCAATCCCAGACAGCAGGACCTCCATCATTATATCTGCACTACAAGACCCAGCAATCTCTGACAGCAGGACCTCCATCATTATATCTGCACTACAAGACCCAGCAATCCCTGGCAGCAGGACCCCATCATTATATCTGCACTACAAGACCCAGCAATCCCTGGCAGCAGGACCCCCATCATTATATCTGCACTACAAGACCCAGCAATCCCTGGCAGCAGGACCCCATCATTATATCTGCACTACAAGGCCCAGCAATCCCAGACAGCAGGACCCCCATCATTATATCTGCACTACAAGGCCCAGCAATCCCTGGCAGCAGAACCCCCTCATTATATCTGCACTACAAGACCCAGCAATCCCTGGCAGCAGGACCTCCATCATTATATCTGCACTACAAGACCCAGCAATCCCTGGCAGCAGGACCCCCATCATTATATCTGCACTACAAGACCCAGCAATCCCAGACAGCAGGACCCCCATCATTATATCTGCACTACAAGACCCAGCAATCCCTGGCAGCAGGACCCCCATCATTATATCTGCACTACAAGGCCCAGCAATCCCTGGCAGCAGGACCCCCATCATTATATCTGCACTACAAGACCCAGCAATCCCTGGCAGCAGGACCCCCATCATTATATCTGCACTACAAGACCCAGCAATCCCTGGCAGCAGGACCCCCATCATTATATCTGCACTACAAGGCCCAGCAATCCCTGGCAGCAGAACCCCCATCATTATATCTGCACTACAAGGCCCAGCAATCCCTGGCAGCAGAACCCCCTCATTATATCTGCACTACAAGACCCAGCAATCCCAGACAGCAGGACCCCCATCATTATATCTGCACTACAAGACCCAGCAATCCCAGACAGCAGGACCCCCATCATTATATCTGCACTACAAGACCCAGCAATCCCAGACAGCAGGACCCCCATCATTATATCTGCACTACAAGACCCAGCAATCCCTGGCAGCAGGACCCCCATCATTATATCTGCACTACAAGGCCCAGCAATCCCTGGCAGCAGAACCCCATCATTATATCTGCACTACAAGGCCCAGCAATCCCTGGCAGCAGAACCCCATCATTATATCTGCACTACAAGACCCAGCAATCCCTGGCAGCAGGACCCCATCATTATATCTGCACTACAAGGCCCAGCAATCCCTGGCAGCAGGACCCCCATCATTATATCTGCACTACAAGGCCCAGCAATCCCTGGCAGCAGAACCCCATTATTATATCTGCACTACAAGGCCCAGCAATCCCTGGCAGCAGAACCCCATCATTATATCTGCACTACAAGGCCCAGCAATCTCTGGCAGCAGGACCCCATCATTATATCTGCACTACAAGAACCAGCAATCCCTGGCAGCAGGACCCCCATCATTATATCTGCACTACAAGACTCAGCAATCCCTGGCAGCAGAACCCCCTCATTATATCTGCACTACAAGACCCAGCAATCCCTGACAGCAGGACCCCCATCATTATATCTGCACTACAAGACCCAGCAATCCCTGGCAGCAGGACCCCCATCATTATATCTGCACTACAAGACCCAGCAATCCCTGGCAGCAGGACCCCATCATTATATCTGCACTACAAGGCCCAGCAATCCCTGGCAGCAGGACCCTCATCATTATATCTGCACTACAAGGCCCAGCAATCCCTGGCAGCAGGACCCTCATCATTATATCTGCACTACAAGGCCCAGCAATCCCTGGCAGCAGAACCCCCTCATTATATCTGCACTACAAGACCCAGCAATCCCTGACAGCAGGACCCCCATCATTATATCTGCACTACAAGACCCAGCAATCCCTGGCAGCAGGACCCCCATCATTATATCTGCACTACAAGACCCAGCAATCCCTGGCAGCAGGACCCCATCATTATATCTGCACTACAAGGCCCAGCAATCCCTGGCAGCAGGACCCTCATCATTATATCTGCACTACAAGACCCAGCAATCCCAGACAGCAAGACCTCCATCATTATATCTGCACTACAAGACCCAGCAATCCCAGACAGCAGGACCCCCATCATTATATCTGCACTACAAGACCCAGCAATCCCAGACAGCAAGACCTCCATCATTATATCTGCACTACAAGACCCAGCAATCCCAGACAGCAGGACCTCCATCATTATATCTGCACTACAAGGCCCAGCAATCCCTGGCAGCAGAACCCCATTATTATATCTGCACTACAAGGCCCAGCAATCCCTGGCAGCAGGACCCCATCATTATATCTGCACTACAAGGCCCAGCAATCCCTGGCAGCAGGACCCCCATCATTATATCTGCACTACAAGGCCCAGCAATCCCTGGCAGCAGAACCCCATCATTATATCTGCACTACAAGGCCCAGCAATCCCTGGCAGCAGGACCCCATCATTATATCTGCACTACAAGACCCAGCAATCCCTGGCAGCAGGACCCCATCATTATATCTGCACTACAAGGCCCAGCAATCCCTGGCAGCAGGACCCCCATCATTATATCTGCTCTACAAGACCCAGCAATCCCTGACAGCAGAACCCCATCAGTATATCTGCACTACAAGACCCAGCCATCCCTGACAGCAGGACCCCCATCATTATATCTGCACTACAAGGCCCAGCAATCCCTGGCAGCAGAACCCCATCATTATATCTGCACTACAAGGCCCAGCAATCCCTGGCAGCAGAACCCCCTCATTATATCTGCACTACAAGACCCAGCAATCCCTGACAGCAGGACCCCCATCATTATATCTGCACTACAAGACCCAGCAATCCCTGGCAGCAGGACCCCATCATTATATCTGCACTACAAGGCCCAGCAATCCCTGGCAGCAGGACCCCCATCATTATATCTGCACTACAAGGCCCAGCAATCCCTGGCAGCAGAACCCCATTATTATATCTGCACTACAAGGCCCAGCAATCCCTGGCAGCAGAACCCCATCATTATATCTGCACTACAAGGCCCAGCAATCCCTGGCAGCAGGACCCCATCATTATATCTGCACTACAAGAACCAGCAATCCCTGGCAGCAGGACCCCATCATTATATCTGCACTACAAGGCCCAGCAATCCCTGGCAGCAGAACCCCCTCATTATATCTGCACTACAAGACCCAGCAATCCCTGACAGCAGGACCCCCATCATTATATCTGCACTACAAGACCCAGCAATCCCTGGCAGCAGGACCCCCATCATTATATCTGCACTACAAGGCCCAGCAATCCCTGGCAGCAGGACCTCCATCATTATATCTGCACTACAAGACCCAGCAATCCCTGGCAGCAGGACCTCCATCATTATATCTGCACTACAAGACCCAGCAATCCCTGGCAGCAGGACCCCCATCATTATATCTGCACTACAAGGCCCAGCAATCCCTGGCAGCAGGACCTCCATCATTATATCTGCACTACAAGACCCAGCAATCCCTGGCAGCAGGACCCCCATCATTATATCTGCACTACAAGGCCCAGCAATCCCTGGCAGCAGGACCTCCATCATTATATCTGCACTACAAGACCCAGCAATCCCTGGCAGCAGAACCCCATCATTATATCTGCACTACAAGACCCAGCAATCCCTGGCAGCAGAACCCCATCATTATATCTGCACTACAAGACCCAGCAATCCCTGACAGCAGGACCTCCATCATTATATCTGCACTACAAGACCCAGCAATCCCTGACAGCAGGACCCCCATCATTATATCTGCACTACAAGGCCCAGCAATCCCTGGCAGCAGGACCTCCATCATTATATCTGCACTACAAGACCCAGCAATCCCTGGCAGCAGGACCCCCATCATTATATCTGCACTACAAGGCCCAGCAATCCCTGGCAGCAGGACCTCCATCATTATATCTGCACTACAAGACCCAGCAATCCCTGGCAGCAGGACCCCCATCATTATATCTGCACTACATGACCCAGCAATCCCTGACAGCAGGACCCCCATCATTATATCTGCACTACAAGACCCAGCAATCCCTGGCAGCAGAACCCCATCATTATATCTGCACTACAAGACCCAGCAATCCCTGGCAGCAGGACCCCCATCATTATATCTGCACTACAAGGCCCAGCAATCCCTGACAGCAGAACCCCCATCATTATATCTGCACTACAAGACCCAGCAATCCCAGACAGCAGGACCCCCGTCATTATATCTGCACTACAAGACCCAGCAATCCCTGGCAGCAGAACCCCCATCATTATATCTGCACTACAAGACCCAGCAATCCCTGACAGCAGGACCCCCATCATTATATCTGCACTACAAGACCCAGCAATCCCTGACAGCAGGACCCCCATCATTATATCTGCACTACATGACCCAGCAATCCCTGGCAGCAGGACCCCCATCATTATATCTGCACTACAAGGCCCAGCAATCCCTGGCAGCAGAACCCCATCATTATATCTGCACTACAAGACCCAGCAATCCCTGACAGCAGGACCCCCATCATCATATCTGCACTACAAGACCCAGCAATCCCTGGCAGCAGGACCCCCATCATTATATCTGCACTACAAGGCCCAGCAATCCCTGACAGCAGGACCCCATCATTATATCTGCACTACAAGACCCAGCAATCCCTGACAGCAGGACCCCCATCATCATATCTGCACTACAAGACCCAGCAATCCCTGGCAGCAGGACCCCCATCATTATATCTGCACTACAAGGCCCAGCAATCCCTGACAGCAGGACCCCCATCATTATATCTGCACTACAAGACCCAGCAATCCCTGACAGCAGGACCCCCATCATTATATCTGCACTACAAGGCCCAGCAATCCCTGGCTGCAGAACCCCCTCATTATATCTGCACTACAAGACCCAGCAATCCCTGGCAGCAGGACCCCCATCATTATATCTGCACTACAAGACCCAGCAATCCCTGGCAGCAGGACCCCCATCATTATATCTGCACTACAAGACCCAGCAATCCCAGACAGCAGGACCTCCATCATTATATCTGCACTACAAGACCCAGCAATCCCTGACAGCAGGACCCCATCATTATATCTGCACTACAAGAACCAGCAATCCCTGGCAGCAGGACCCCATCATTATGTCTGCACTACAAGGCCCAGCAATCCCTGGCAGCAGGACCCCCATCATTATATCTGCACTACAAGAACCAGCAATCCCTGGCAGCAGGACCCCCATCATTATATCTGCACTACAAGGCCCAGCAATCCCTGACAGCAGGACCCCCATCATTATATCTGCACTACAAGACCCAGCAATCCCAGACAGCAGAACCCCATCATTATATCTGCACTACAAGGCCCAGCAATCCCTGGCAGCAGAACCCCATCATTATATCTGCACTACAAGGCCCAGCAATCCCTGGCAGCAGAACCCCCTCATTATATCTGCACTACAAGACCCAGCAATCCCTGGCAGCAGAACCCCATCATTATATCTGCACTACAAGACCCAGCAATCCCTGACAGCAGGACCCCCATCATTATATCTGCACTACAAGGCCCAGCAATCCCTGGCAGCAGGACCTCCATCATTATATCTGCACTACAAGACCCAGCAATCCCTGGCAGCAGGACCCCCATCATTATATCTGCACTACAAGACCCAGCAATCCCTGGCAGCAGGACCCCCATCATTATATCTGCACTACAAGACCCAGCAATCCCTGGCAGCAGGACCTCCATCATTATATCTGCACTACAAGACCCAGCAATCCCTGGCAGCAGGACCCCATCATTATATCTGCACTACAAGGCCCAGCAATCCCTGGCAGCAGAACCCCATCATTATATCTGCACTACAAGGCCCAGCAATCCCTGGCAGCAGGACCCCCATCATTATATCTGCACTACAAGACCCAGCAATCCCTGACAGCAGGACCCCCTCATTATATCTGCACTACAAGACCCAGCAATCCCTGGCAGCAGAACCCCATCATTATATCTGCACTACAAGACCCAGCAATCCCTGACAGCAGGACCCCCATCATTATATCTGCACTACAAGACCCAGCAATCCCTGGCAGCAGGACCCCCATCATTATATCTGCACTACAAGGCCCAGCAATCCCTGGCAGCAGGACCCCCCTCATTATATCTGCACTACAAGACCCAGCAATCCCTGTCAGCAGGACCCCCATCATTATATCTGCACTACAAGACCCAGCAATCCCAGACAGCAGGACCCCCGTCATTATATCTGCACTACAAGACCCAGCAATCCCTGGCAGCAGAACCCCCATCATTATATCTGCACTACAAGACCCAGCAATCCCTGGCAGCAGGACCCCCATCATTATATCTGCACTACAAGGCCCAGCAATCCCAGACAGCAGGACCCCCATCATCATATCTGCACTACAAGGCCCAGCAATCCCTGGCAGCAGAACCCCATCATTATATCTGCACTACAAGACCCAGCAATCCCTGGCAGCAGGACCCCCATCATTATATCTGCACTACAAGACCCAGCAATCCCTGACAGCAGGACCCCCATCATTATATCTGCACTACAAGACCCAGCCATCCCTGACAGCAGGACCCCATCATTATATCTGCACTACAAGGCCCAGCAATCCCTGACAGCAGGACCCCCGTCATTATATCTGCACTACAAGACCCAGCAATCCCTGGCAGCAGGACCCCCATCATTATATCTGCACTACAAGACCCAGCAATCCCTGACAGCAGGACCCCCATCATTATATCTGCACTACAAGACCCAGCAATCCCTGGCAGCAGGACCCCATCATTATATCTGCACTACAAGGCCCAGCAATCCCTGACAGCAGGACCCCCATCATTATATCTGCACTACAAGACCCAGCAATCCCAGACAGCAGGACCTCCATCATTATATCTGCACTACAAGACCCAGCAATCCCAGACAGCAGGACCTCCATCATTATATCTGCAATACAAGACCCAGCAATCCCAGACAGCAGGACCCCCATCATTATATCTGCACTACAAGACCCAGCAATCCCAGACAGCAGGACCCCCATCATTATATCTGCACTACAAGACCCAGCAATCCCTGACAGCAGGACCCCCATCATTATATCTGCACTACAAGACCCAGCAATCCCAGACAGCAGGACCTCCATCATTATATCTGCACTACAAGACCCAGCAATCCCAGACAGCAGGACCTCCATCATTATATCTGCACTACAAGACCCAGCAATCCCAGACAGCAGGACCCCCATCATTATATCTGCACTACAAGACCCAGCAATCCCAGACAGCAGGACCCCCATCATTATATCTGCACTACAAGACCCAGCAATCCCTGACAGCAGGACCCCATCATTATATCTTCACTACAAGGCCCAGCAATCCCTGGCAGCAGGACCCCCATCATTATATCTGCACTACAAGACCCAGCAATCCCTGACAGCAGGACCCCCATCATTATATCTGCACTACAAGACCCAGCAATCCCTGACAGCAGGACCCCCATCATATCTGCACTACAAGACCCAGCAATCCCTGGCAGCAGGACCCCCATCATTATATCTGCACTACAAGGCCCAGCAATCCCTGACAGCAGGACCCCATCATTATATCTTCACTACAAGGCCCAGCAATCCCTGGCAGCAGGACCCCCATCATTATATCTGCACTACATGACCCAGCAATCCCTGACAGCAGGACCCCATCATTATATCTTCACTACAAGGCCCAGCAATCCCTGGCAGCAGGACCCCATCATTATATCTGCACTACAAGACCCAGCAATCCCTGACAGCAGGACCCCCATCATTATATCTGCACTACAAGACCCAGCAATCCCTGACAGCAGGACCCCCATCATTATATCTGCACTACAAGACCCAGCCTTCCCTGACAGCAGGACCCCCATCATTATATCTGCACTACAAGGCCCAGCAATCCCTGACAGCAGGACCCCCATCATATCTGCACTACAAGACCCAGCAATCCCAGACAGCAGGACCTCCATCATTATATCTGCACTAAAGACCCAGCAATCCCTGACAGCAGGACCCCATCATTATATCTGCACTACAAGACCCAGCAATCCCTGACAGCAGGACCCCCATCATTATATCTGCACTACAAGACCCAGCAATCCCTGACAGCAGGACCCCCATCATTATATCTGCACTACAAGACCCAGCCATCCCTGACAGCAGGACCCCCATCATTATATCTGCACTACAAGACCCAGCAATCCCTGGCAGCAGGACCCCCATCATTATATCTGCACTACAAGACCCAGCAATCCCTGGCAGCAGGACCCCCATCATTATATCTGCACTACAAGACCCAGCAATCCCTGGCAGCAGGACCCCCATCATTATATCTTCACTACAAGACCCAGCAATCCCTGACAGCAGGACCCCCATCATTATATCTGCACTACAAGACCCAGCCATCCCTGACAGCAGGACCCCCATCATTATATCTGCACTACAAGACCCAGCAATCCCTGACAGCAGGACCCCCATCATTATATCTGCACTACAAGACCCAGCAATCCCTGGCAGCAGGACCCCCATCATTATATCTTCACTACAAGACCCAGCAATCCCTGACAGCAGGACCCCCATCATTATATCTGCACTACAAGACCCAGCCATCCCTGACAGCAGGACCCCCATCATTATATCTGCACTACAAGGCCCAGCAATCCCTGACAGCAGGACCCCCATCATTATATCTGCACTACAAGACCCAGCAATCCCAGACAGCAGGACCTCCATCATTATATCTGCACTACAAGACCCAGCAATCCCTGGCAGCAGAACCCCCATCATTATATCTGCACTACAAGACCCAGCAATCCCTGGCAGCAGAACCCCCATCATTATATCTGCACTACAAGACCCAGCCATCCCTGACAGCAGGACCCCCATCATTATATCTGCACTACAAGGCCCAGCAATCCCTGGCAGCAGAACCCCATCATTATATCTGCACTACAAGACCCAGCAATCCCTGACAGCAGGACCCCCATCATTATATCTGCACTACAAGACCCAGCAATCCCTGGCAGCAGGACCCCCATCATTATATCTGCACTACAAGACCCAGCAATCCCTGGCAGCAGAACCCCATCATTATATCTGCACTACAAGACCCAGCAATCCCTGGCAGCAGGACCCCCATCATTATATCTGCACTACAAGACCCAGCAATCCCTGGCAGCAGAACCCCATCATTATATCTGCACTACAAGACCCAGCAATCCCTGGCAGCAGGACCCCATCATTATATCTGCACTACAAGACCCAGCAATCCCTGGCAGCAGGACCCTATCATTATATCTGCACTACAAGGCCCAGCAATCCCAGACAGCAGGACCTCCATCATTATATCTGCACTACAAGACCCAGCAATCCCAGACAGCAGGACCCCATCATTATATCTGCACTACAAGACCCAGCAATCCCTGGCAGCAGGACCCCCATCATTATATCTGCACTACAAGACCCAGCAATTCCAGACAGCAGGACCTCCATCATTATATCTGCACTACAAGACCCAGCAATCCCAGACAGCAGGACCCCATCATTATATCTGCACTACAAGACCCAGCAATCCCTGGCAGCAGGACCCCCATCATTATATCTGCACTACAAGACCCAGCAATCCCTGACAGCAGGACCCCCATCATTATATCTGCACTACAAGGCCCAGCAATCCCTGACAGCAGGACCCCCATCATTATATCTGCACTACAAGACCCAGCAATCCCAGACAGCAGGACCTCCATCATTATATCTGCACTACAAGACCCAGCAATCCCAGACAGCAGGACCCCCATCATTATATCTGCACTACAAGACCCAGCAATCCCTGACAGCAGGACCCCCATCATTATATCTGCACTACAAGGCCCAGCAATCCCTGGCAGCAGAACCCCATCATTATATCTGCACTACAAGACCCAGCAATCCCTGACAGCAGGACCCCCATCATTATATCTGCACTACAAGGCCCAGCAATCCCTGACAGCAGGACCCCCATCATTATATCTGCACTACAAGACCCAGCAATCCCAGACAGCAGGACCTCCATCATTATATCTGCACTACAAGACCCAGCAATCCCAGACAGCAGGACCCCCATCATTATATCTGCACTACAAGGCCCAGCAATCCCTGGCAGCAGGACCCCATCATTATATCTGCACTACAAGACCCAGCCATCCCTGACAGCAGGACCCCCATCATTATATCTGCACTACAAGGCCCAGCAATCCCTGACAGCAGGACCCCATCATTATATCTGCACTACAAGGCCCAGCAATCCCTGACAGCAGGACCCCCATCATTATATCTGCACTACAAGACCCAGCAATCCCAGACAGCAGGACCCCATCATTATATCTTCACTACAAGGCCCAGCAATCCCTGGCAGCAGAACCCCATCATTATATCTGCACTACAAGACCCAGCAATCCCTGACAGCAGGACCCCATCATTATATCTGCACTACAAGACCCAGCCATCCCTGACAGCAGGACCCCCATCATTATATCTGCACTACAAGACCCAGCAATCCCAGACAGCAGGACCCCATCATTATATCTGCACTACAAGGCCCAGCAATCCCTGACAGCAGGACCCCATCATTATATCTGCACTACAAGACCCAGCCATCCCTGACAGCAGGACCCCCATCATTATATCTGCACTACAAGACCCAGCAATCCCAGACAGCAGGACCCCATCATTATATCTGCACTACAAGACCCAGCAATCCCAGACAGCAGGACCCCATCATTATATCTGCACTACAAGACCCAGCAATCCCTGACAGCAGGACCCCCATCATTATATCTGCACTACAAGACCCAGCAATCCCAGACAGCAGGACCCCATCATTATATCTGCACTACAAGGCCCAGCAATCCCTGACAGCAGGACCCCATCATTATATCTGCACTACAAGACCCAGCAATCCCAGACAGCAGGACCCCATCATTATATCTGCACTACAAGGCCCAGCAATCCCAGACAGCAGGACCCCATCATTATATCTGCACTACAAGACCCAGCCATCCCTGGCAGCAGAACCCCATCATTATATCTGCACTACAAGGCCCAGCAATCCCAGACAGCAGGACCCCATCATTATATCTGCACTACAAGACCCAGCAATCCCTGGCAGCAGAACCCCCATCATTATATCTGCACTACAAGGCCCAGCAATCCCTGACAGCAGGACCCCATCATTATATCTTCACTACAAGGCCCAGCAATCCCTGGCAGCAGAACCCCATCATTATATCTGCACTACAAGGCCCAGCAATCCCTGGCAGCAGGACCCCATCATTATATCTGCACTACAAGACCCAGCAATCCCTGGCAGCAGAACCCCCATCATTATATCTGCACTACAAGGCCCAGCAATCCCTGACAGCAGGACCCCATCATTATATCTTCACTACAAGGCCCAGCAATCCCTGGCAGCAGAACCCCATCATTATATCTGCACTACAAGACCCAGCAATCCCAGACAGCAGGACCCCATCATTATATCTTCACTACAAGGCCCAGCAATCCCAGACAGCAGGACCTCCATCATTATATCTGCACTACAAGACCCAGCAATCCCAGACAGCAGGACCCCATCATTATATCTGCACTACAAGACCCAGCAATCCCAGACAGCAGGACCCCATCATTATATCTTCACTACAAGGCCCAGCAATCCCAGACAGCAGGACCTCCATCATTATATCTGCACTACAAGACCCAGCAATCCCTGACAGCAGGACCCCATCATTATATCTGCACTACAAGGCCCAGCAATCCCAGACAGCAGGACCCCATCATTATATCTGCACTACAAGACCCAGCAATCCCAGACAGCAGGACCCCATCATTATATCTGCACTACAAGGCCCAGCAATCCCAGACAGCAGGACCCCATCATTATATCTGCACTACAAGACCCAGCAATCCCAGACAGCAGGACCCCATCATTATATCTTCACTACAAGGCCCAGCAATCCCAGACAGCAGGACCTCCATCATTATATCTGCACTACAAGACCCAGCAATCCCAGACAGCAGGACCCCCATCATTATATCTGCACTACAAGGCCCAGCAATCCCTGGCAGCAGGACCCCCATCATTATATCTGCACTACAAGGCCCAGCAATCCCTGGCAGCAGGACCCCCATCATTATATCTGCACTACAAGACCCAGCAATCCCAGACAGCAGGACCCCCATCATTATATCTGCACTACAAGACCCAGCAATCCCAGACAGCAGGACCTCCATCATTATATCTGCACTACAAGACCCAGCAATCCCAGACAGCAGGACCCCCATCATTATATCTGCACTACAAGGCCCAGCAATCCCTGACAGCAGGACCCCCATCATTATATCTGCACTACAAGACCCAGCAATCCCAGACAGCAGGACCTCCATCATTATATCTGCACTACAAGACCCAGCAATCCCAGACAGCAGGACCCCCATCATTATATCTGCACTACAAGACCCAGCCATCCCTGACAGCAGGACCCCCATCATTATATCTGCACTACAAGGCCCAGCAATCCCTGACAGCAGGACCCCCATCATTATATCTGCACTACAAGACCCAGCAATCCCAGACAGCAGGACCCCATCATTATATCTTCACTACAAGGCCCAGCAATCCCTGGCAGCAGAACCGCCATCATTATATCTGCACTACAAGACCCAGCCATCCCTGACAGCAGGACCCCCATCATTATATCTGCACTACAAGGCCCAGCAATCCCTGACAGCAGGACCCCCATCATTATATCTGCACTACAAGACCCAGCCATCCCAGACAGCAGGACCTCCATCATTATATCTGCACTACAAGACCCAGCAATCCCAGACAGCAGGACCTCCATCATTATATCTGCACTACAAGACCCAGCAATCCCAGACAGCAGGACCCCATCATTATATCTGCACTACAAGACCCAGCAATCCCTGGCAGCAGGACCCCCATCATTATATCTGCACTACAAGACCCAGCAATCCCTGACAGCAGGACCCTCATCATTATATCTGCACTACAAGGCCCAGCAATCCCTGGCAGCAGGACCCTCATCATTATATCTGCACTACAAGACCCAGCAATCCCAGACAGCAGGACCCCCATCATTATATCTGCACTACAAGACCCAGCAATCCCAGACAGCAGGACCCCATCATTATATCTGCACTACAAGACCCAGCAATCCCTGACAGCAGGACCCCATCATTATATCTGCACTACAAGACCCAGCAATCCCTGACAGCAGGACCCCCATCATTATATCTCCACTACAAGACCCAGCAATCCCTGACAGCAGGACCCCCATCATTATATCTGCACTACAAGGCCCAGCAATCCCTGACAGCAGGACCCCCATCATTATATCTGCACTACAAGACCCAGCAATCCCAGACAGCAGGACCCCATCATTATATCTGCACTACAAGACCCAGCAATCCCAGACAGCAGGACCCCATCATTATATCTGCACTACAAGACCCAGCAATCCCTGGCAGCAGGACCCCCATCATTATATCTGCACTACAAGACCCAGCAATCCCTGACAGCAGGACCCCCATCATTATATCTGCACTACAAGACCCAGCAATCCTAGACAGCAGGACCCCCATCATTATATCTGCACTACAAGACCCAGCAATCCCAGACAGCAGAACCCCCATCATTATATCTGCACTACAAGACCCAGCAATCCCAGACAGCAGGACCCCATCATTATATCTGCACTACAAGACCCAGCAATCCCAGACAGCAGGACCCCATCATTATATCTGCACTACAAGACCCAGCAATCCCTGACAGCAGGACCCCATCATTATATCTGCACTACAAGACCCAGCAATCCCTGACAGCAGGACCCCCATCATTATATCTGCACTACAAGGCCCAGCAATCCCTGGCAGCAGGACCCCCATCATTATATCTGCACTACAAGGCCCAGCAATCCCTGGCAGCAGAACCCCCTCATTATATCTGCACTACAAGACCCAGCAATCCCTGGCAGCAGGACCCCCATCATTATATCTGCACTACAAGACCCAGCAATCCCTGACAGCAGGACCCCATCATTATATCTGCACTACAAGACCCAGCAATCCCAGACAGCAGGACCCCCATCATTATATCTGCACTACAAGACCCAGCAATCCCTGACAGCAGGACCCCATCATTATATCTGCACTACAAGACCCAGCAATCCCTGACAGCAGGACCCCCATCATTATATCTGCACTACAAGACCCAGCAATCCCTGGCAGCAGAACCCCATCATTATATCTGCACTACAAGGCCCAGCAATCCCTGACAGCAGGACCCCCATCATTATATCTGCACTACAAGACCCAGCAATCCCTGGCAGCAGAACCCCATCATTATATCTGCACTACAAGGCCCAGCAATCCCTGACAGCAGGACCCCCATCATTATATCTGCACTACAAGACCCAGCAATCCCTGGCAGCAGAACCCCATCATTATATCTGCACTACAAGACCCAGCAATCCCTGGCAGCAGGACCCCCATCATTATATCTGCACTACAAGACCCAGCAATCCCTGACAGCAGGACCCCATCATTATATCTGCACTACAAGACCCAGCAATCCCTGGCAGCAGAACCCCCATCATTATATCTGCACTACAAGACCCAGCAATCCCTGACAGCAGGACCCCCATCATTATATCTTCACTACAAGACCCAGCAATCCCTGGCAGCAGGACCTCCATCATTATATCTGCACTACATGACCCAGCAATCCCTGACAGCAGGACCCCCATCATTATATCTGCACTACAAGACCCAGCAATCCCTGGCAGCAGAACCCCATCATTATATCTGCACTACAAGGCCCAGCAATCCCTGACAGCAGGACCTCCATCATTATATCTGCACTACAAGACCCTGCAATCCCTGACAGCAGGACCCCATCATTATATCTGCACTACAAGACCCAGCAATCCCTGGCAGCAGAACCCCCATCATTATATCTGCACTACAAGACCCAGCAATCCCTGACAGCAGGACCCCCATCATTATATCTTCACTACAAGACCCAGCAATCCCTGGCAGCAGGACCTCCATCATTATATCTGCACTACATGACCCAGCAATCCCTGACAGCAGGACCCCCATCATTATATCTGCACTACAAGACCCAGCAATCCCTGGCAGCAGAACCCCATCATTATATCTGCACTACAAGGCCCAGCAATCCCTGACAGCAGGACCCCCATCATTATATCTTCACTACAAGACCCAGCAATCCCTGACAGCAGGACCTCCATCATTATATCTGCACTACATGACCCAGCAATCCCTGACAGCAGGACCCCCATCATTATATCTGCACTACAAGACCCAGCAATCCCTGGCAGCAGAACCCCATCATTATATCTGCACTACAAGGCCCAGCAATCCCTGACAGCAGGACCCCCATCATTATATCTTCACTACAAGACCCAGCAATCCCTGGCAGCAGGACCCCATCATTATATCTGCACTACAAGGCCCAGCAATCCCTGACAGCAGGACCCCCATCATTATATCTGCACTACAAGACCCAGCAATCCCTGGCAGCAGGACCCCCATCATTATATCTGCACTACAAGACCCAGCAATCCCTGACAGCAGGACCCCATCATTATATCTTCACTACAAGGCCCAGCAATCCCTGGCAGCAGGACCCCCATCATTATATCTGCACTACAAGACCCAGCAATCCCTGACAGCAGGACCCCCATCATTATATCTGCACTACAAGACCCAGCAATCCCTGACAGCAGGACCCCCATCATTATATCTGCACTACAAGACCCAGCCATCCCTGACAGCAGGACCCCCATCATTATATCTGCACTACAAGGCCCAGCAATCCCTGACAGCAGGACCCCCATCATTATATCTGCACTACAAGACCCAGCAATCCCAGACAGCAGGACCTCCATCATTATATCTGCACTACAAGACCCAGCAATCCCTGACAGCAGGACCCCCATCATTATATCTGCACTACAAGACCCAGCCATCCCTGACAGCAGGACCCCCATCATTATATCTGCACTACAAGGCCCAGCAATCCCTGACAGCAGGACCCCCATCATTATATCTGCACTACAAGACCCAGCAATCCCAGACAGCAGGACCTCCATCATTATATCTGCACTACAAGACCCAGCAATCCCAGACAGCAGGACCCCCATCATTATATCTGCACTACAAGACCCAGCAATCCCTGGCAGCAGGACCCCCATCATTATATCTGCACTACAAGACCCAGCAATCCCTGACAGCAGGACCCCATCATTATATCTTCACTACAAGGCCCAGCAATCCCAGACAGCAGGACCCCATCATTATATCTGCACTACAAGACCCAGCAATCCCTGGCAGCAGGACCCCCATCATTATATCTGCACTACAAGACCCAGCAATCCCTGGCAGCAGGACCCCCATCATTATATCTGCACTACAAGGCCCAGCAATCCCTGACAGCAGGACCCCCATCATTATATCTGCACTACAAGACCCAGCAATCCCTGGCAGCAGGACCCCCATCATTATATCTGCACTACAAGACCCAGCAATCCCTGGCAGCAGGACCCCCATCATTATATCTGCACTACAAGACCCAGCCATCCCTGACAGCAGGACCCCCATCATTATATCTGCACTACAAGACCCAGCAATCCCTGGCAGCAGAACCCCATCATTATATCTGCACTACAAGACCCAGCAATCCCTGGCAGCAGGACCCCCATCATTATATCTGCACTACAAGACCCAGCAATCCCTGACAGCAGGACCCCCATCATTATATCTGCACTACAAGACCCAGCCATCCCTGACAGCAGGACCCCCATCATTATATCTGCACTACAAGGCCCAGCAATCCCTGACAGCAGGACCCCCATCATTATATCTGCACTACAAGACCCAGCAATCCCAGACAGCAGGACCTCCATCATTATATCTGCACTACAAGACCCAGCAATCCCTGGCAGCAGGACCCCATCATTATATCTGCACTACAAGACCCAGCAATCCCTGACAGCAGGACCCCCATCATTATATCTGCACTACAAGACCCAGCCATCCCAGACAGCAGGACCCCATCATTATATCTGCACTACAAGACCCAGCAATCCCAGACAGCAGGACCCCATCATTATATCTGCACTACAAGACCCAGCAATCCCTGACAGCAGGACCCCCATCATTATATCTGCACTACAAGACCCAGCCATCCCAGACAGCAGGACCCCATCATTATATCTGCACTACAAGACCCAGCAATCCCTGGCAGCAGGACCCCATCATTATATCTGCACTACAAGACCCAGCAATCCCAGACAGCAGGACCCCCATCATTATATCTGCACTACAAGACCCAGCAATCCCTGGCAGCAGGACCCCATCATTATATCTGCACTACAAGACCCAGCAATCCCAGACAGCAGGACCTCCATCATTATATCTGCACTACAAGACCCAGCAATCCCAGACAGCAAGACCCCCATCATTATATCTGCACTACAAGACCCAGCCATCCCTGACAGCAGGACCCCCATCATTATATCTGCACTACAAGACCCAGCCATCCCAGACAGCAGGACCCCCATCATTATATCTGCACTACAAGACCCAGCAATCCCTGACAGCAGGACCCCATCATTATATCTGCACTACAAGACCCAGCAATCCCAGACAGCAGGACCTCCATCATTATATCTGCACTACAAGACCCAGCAATCCCAGACAGCAGGACCCCATCATTATATCTGCACTACAAGACCCAGCAATCCCTGGCAGCAGGACCCCCATCATTATATCTGCACTACAAGACCCAGCAATCCCAGACAGCAGGACCCCCATCATTATATCTGCACTACAAGACCCAGCAATCCCTGACAGCAGGACCCCATCATTATATCTGCACTACAAGACCCAGCAATCCCTGACAGCAGGACCCCCATCATTATATCTGCACTACAAGATCCAGCCATCCCAGACAGCAGGACCCCCATCATTATATCTGCACTACAAGACCCAGCAATCCCTGACAGCAGGACCCCCATCATTATATCTGCACTACAAGACCCAGCAATCCCTGGCAGCAGAACCCCATTATTATATCTGCACTACAAGGCCCAGCAATCCCTGACAGCAGGACCCCCATCATTATATCTGCACTACAAGGCCCAGCAATCCCTGGCAGCAGAACCCCATCATTATATCTGCACTACAAGACCCAGCAATCCCTGGCAGCAGAACCCCATCATTATATCTGCACTACAAGGCCCAGCAATCCCTGACAGCAGGACCCCCATCATTATATCTGCACTACAAGGCCCAGCAATCCCTGGCAGCAGAACCCCATTATTATATCTGCACTACAAGGCCCAGCAATCCCTGGCAGCAGGACCCCATCATTATATCTTCACTACAAGGCCCAGCAATCCCTGGCAGCAGAACCCCATTATTATATCTGCACTACAAGACCCAGCAATCCCTGACAGCAGGACCCCCATCATTATATCTGCACTACAAGGCCCAGCAATCCCTGACAGCAGAACCCCATCATTATATCTGCACTACAAGGCCCAGCAATCCCTGACAGCAGGACCCCCATCATTATATCTGCACTAGAAGACCCAGCAATCCCTGGCAGCAGGACCCCCATCATTATATCTGCACTACAAGGCCCAGCAATCCCTGGCAGCAGGACCCCATCATTATATCTTCACTACAAGGCCCAGCAATCCCTGGCAGCAGAACCCCATTATTATATCTGCACTACAAGGCCCAGCAATCCCTGGCAGCAGAACCCCATCGTTATATCTGCACTACAAGGCCCAGCAATCCCTGACAGCAGAACCCCATCATTATATCTGCACTACAAGGCCCAGCAATCCCTGACAGCAGGACCCCCATCATTATATCTGCACTAGAAGACCCAGCAATCCCTGGCAGCAGGACCCCCATCATTATATCTGCACTACAAGGCCCAGCAATCCCTGGCAGCAGAACCCCATCATTATATCTGCACTACAAGGCCCAGCAATCCCTGACAGCAGAACCCCATCATTATATCTGCACTACAAGGCCCAGCAATCCCTGACAGCAGGACCCCCATCATTATATCTGCACTAGAAGACCCAGCAATCCCTGGCAGCAGGACCCCCATCATTATATCTGCACTACAAGGCCCAGCAATCCCTGGCAGCAGGACCCCATCATTATATCTGCACTACAAGACCCAGCAATCCCTGACAGCAGGACCCCCATCATTATATCTGCACTACAAGGCCCAGCAATCCCTGGCAGCAGGACCCCCATCATTATATCTACACTACAAGGCCCAGCAATCCCTGGCAGCAGAACCCCCTCATTATATCTGCACTACAAGACCCAGCAATCCCTGGCAGCAGGACCCCCATCATTATATCTGCACTACAAGGCCCAGCAATCCCTGGCAGCAGAACCCCATCATTATATCTGCACTACAAGACCCAGCAATCCCTGACAGCAGGACCCCCATCATTATATCTGCACTACAAGACCCAGCAATCCCTGGCAGCAGAACCCCATTATTATATCTGCACTACAAGGCCCAGCAATCCCTGACAGCAGGACCCCCATCATTATATCTGCACTACAAGGCCCAGCAATCCCTGGCAGCAGAACCCCATCATTATATCTGCACTACAAGACCCAGCAATCCCTGGCAGCAGGACCCCATCATTATATCTTCACTACAAGGCCCAGCAATCCCTGGCAGCAGAACCCCATTATTATATCTGCACTACAAGACCCAGCAATCCCTGACAGCAGGACCCCCATCATTATATCTGCACTACAAGGCCCAGCAATCCCTGGCAGCAGAACCCCATCATTATATCTGCACTACAAGGCCCAGCAATCCCTGACAGCAGGACCCCCATCATTATATCTGCACTACAAGACCCAGCAATCCCTGGCAGCAGAACCCCATTATTATATCTGCACTACAAGGCCCAGCAATCCCTGGCAGCAGAACCCCATCATTATATCTGCACTACAAGACCCAGCAATCCCTGGCAGCAGGACCCCATCATTATATCTTCACTACAAGGCCCAGCAATCCCTGGCAGCAGAACCCCATTATTATATCTGCACTACAAGACCCAGCAATCCCTGGCAGCAGGACCCCCATCATTATATCTGCACTACAAGACCCAGCCATCCCTGACAGCAGGACCCCCATCATTATATCTGCACTACAAGGCCCAGCAATCCCAGACAGCAGGACCCCATCATTATATCTGCACTACAAGACCCAGCAATCCCAGACAGCAGGACCCCCATCATTATATCTGCACTACAAGACCCAGCAATCCCTGGCAGCAGGACCCCCATCATTATATCTGCACTACAAGACCCAGCAATCCCTGGCAGCAGGACCCCATCATTATATCTGCACTACAAGACCCAGCAATCCCTGGCAGCAGGACCTCCATCATTATATCTGCACTACAAGACCCAGCAATCCCTGGCAGCAGAACCCCCATCATTATATCTGCACTACAAGGCCCAGCAATCCCTGGCAGCAGAACCCCATCATTATATCTGCACTACAAGACCCAGCAATCCCTGGCAGCAGGACCCCATCATTATATCTGCACTACAAGACCCAGCAATCCCTGACAGCAGGACCTCCATCATTATATCTGCACTACAAGACCCAGCAATCCCTGGCAGCAGAACCCCCATCATTATATCTGCACTACAAGACCCTGCAATCCCTGACAGCAGGACCCCCATCATATCTGCACTACAAGACCCTGCAATCCCTGACAGCAGGACCTCCATCATTATATCTGCACTACAAGACCCAGCAATCCCTGGCAGCAGAACCCCCATCATTATATCTGCACTACAAGGCCCAGCAATCCCTGGCAGCAGAACCCCATCATTATATCTGCACTACAAGACCCAGCAATCCCTGGCAGCAGAACCCCATCATTATATCTGCACTACAAGGCCCAGCAATCCCTGACAGCAGGACCCCCATCATTATATCTGCACTACAAGGCCCAGCAATCCCTGACAGCAGGACCCCCATCATTATATCTGCACTACAAGGCCCAGCAATCCCTGACAGCAGGACCCCCATCATTATATCTGCACTACAAGGCCCAGCAATCCCTGACAGCAGGACCCCCATCATTATATCTGCACTACAAGGCCCAGCAATCCCTGGCAGCAGAACCCCATCATTATATCTGCACTACAAGACCCAGCAATCCCTGACAGCAGAACCCCATCATTATATCTGCACTACAAGACCCAGCAATCCCAGACAGCAGGACCCCCATCATTATATCTGCACTACATGACCCAACAATCCCTGGCAGCAGGACCCCCATCATTATATCTGCACTACAAGACCCAGCAATCCCTGACAGCAGGACCCCATCATTATATCTGCACTACAAGGCCCAGCAATCCCTGACAGCAGGACCCCCATCATTATATCTGCACTACAAGGCCCAGCAATCCCTGGCAGCAGAACCCCATCATTATATCTGCACTACAAGGCCCAGCAATCCCTGGCAGCAGAACCCCATCATTATATTTGCACTACAAGGCCCAGCAATCCCTGGCAGCAGGACCCCCATCATTATATCTGCACTACAAGGCCCAGCAATCCCTGACAGCAGGACCCCCATCATTATATCTGCACTACAAGGCCCAGCAATCCCTGGCAGCAGAACCCCATCATTATATCTGCACTACAAGGCCCAGCAATCCCTGGCAGCAGAACCCCATCATTATATCTGCACTACAAGACCCAGCAATCCCTGGCAGCAGGACCCCCATCATTATATCTGCACTACATGACCCAACAATCCCTGGCAGCAGGACCCCCCTCATTATATCTGCACTAGAAGACCCAGCAATCCCTGACAGCAGGACCCCCATCATTATATCTGCACTACAAGGCCCAGCAATCCCTGGCAGCAGAACCCCATCATTATATCTGCACTACAAGGCCCAGCAATCCCTGGCAGCAGAACCCCATCATTATATCTGCACTACAAGACCCAGCAATCCCTGGCAGCAGGACCCCCATCATTATATCTGCACTACAAGGCCCAGCAATCCCAGACAGCAGGACCTCCATCATTATATCTGCACTACAAGACCCAGCAATCCCAGACAGCAGGACCCCCATCATTATATCTGCACTACAAGACCCAGCAATCCCTGACAGCAGGACCTCCATCATTATATCTGCACTACAAGACCCAGCAATCCCAGACAGCAGGACCCCCATCATTATATCTGCACTACAAGACCCAGCAATCCCTGGCAGCAGGACCCCCATCATTATATCTGCACTACAAGGCCCAGCAATCCCAGACAGCAGGACCTCCATCATTATATCTGCACTACAAGACCCAGCAATCCCAGACAGCAGGACCTCCATCATTATATCTGCACTACAAGGCCCAGCAATCCCAGACAGCAGGACCTCCATCATTATATCTGCAGTACAAGACCCAGCAATCCCAGACAGCAGGACCTCCATCATTATATCTGCACTACAAGACCCAGCAATCCCAGACAGCAGGACCTCCATCATTATATCTGCACTACAAGACCCAGCAATCCCTGGCAGCAGGACCCCATCATTATATCTGCACTACAAGACCCAGCAATCCCTGGCAGCAGGACCCCATCATTATATCTGCACTACAAGACCCAGCAATCCCTGACAGCAGGACCCCCATCATTATATCTGCACTACAAGACCCAGCAATCCCTGGCAGCAGGACCCCCATCATTATATCTGCACTACAAGACCCAGCCATCCCTGACAGCAGGACCCCATCATTATATCTGCACTACAAGACCCAGCAATCCCTGGCAGCAGGACCCCAATCATTATATCTGCACTACAAGACCCAGCAATCCCTGGCAGCAGGACCCCATCATTATATCTGCACTACAAGACCCAGCAATCCCTGGCAGCAGGACCCCCATCATTATATCTGCACTACAAGACCCAGCCATCCCTGACAGCAGGACCCCCATCATTATATCTGCACTACAAGACCCAGCAATCCCTGGCAGCAGGACCTCCATCATTATATCTGCACTACAAGACCCAGCAATCCCTGGCAGCAGGACCCCCATCATTATATCTGCACTACAAGACCCAGCAATCCCAGACAGCAGGACCCCCATCATTATATCTGCACTACAAGACCCAGCAATCCCTGGCAGCAGGACCCCATCATTATATCTGCACTACAAGACCCAGCAATCCCTGACAGCAGGACCTCCATCATTATATCTGCACTACAAGACCCAGCAATCCCAGACAGCAGGACCCCCATCATTATATCTGCACTACAAGACCCAGCAATCCCTGGCAGCAGGACCCCCATCATTATATCTGCACTACAAGACCCAGCAATCCCTGGCAGCAGGACCCCCATCATTATATCTGCACTACAAGGCCCAGCAATCCCAGACAGCAGGACCTCCATCATTATATCTGCACTACAAGACCCAGCAATCCCAGACAGCAGGACCTCCATCATTATATCTGCACTACAAGACCCAGCAATCCCTGGCAGCAGGACCCCATCATTATATCTGCACTACAAGACCCAGCAATCCCTGGCAGCAGGACCCCATCATTATATCTGCACTACAAGACCCAGCAATCCCTGGCAGCAGGACCTCCATCATTATATCTGCACTACAAGACCCAGCCATCCCTGACAGCAGGACCCCCATCATTATA
The DNA here is from genome assembly GCF_032444005.1 of Ranitomeya imitator. NCBI lineage: Eukaryota > Metazoa > Chordata > Amphibia > Anura > Dendrobatidae > Ranitomeya > Ranitomeya imitator. Next base: position 830,172,527 of record NC_091284.1, read on the forward strand.
TCTGCACTACAAGACCCAGCAATCCCTGACAGCAGGACCCCCATCATTATATCTGCACTACAAGACCCAGCAATCCCAGACAGCAGGACCTCCATCATTATATCTACACTACAAGACCCAGCAATCCCAGACAGCAGGACCTCCATCATTATATCTGCACTACAAGACCCAGCAATCCCTGGCAGCAGGACCCCATCATTATATCTGCACTACAAGACCCAGCAATCCCAGACAGCAGGACCCCCATCATTATATCTGCACTACAAGACCCAGCAATCCCTGGCAGCAGGACCCCCATCATTATATCTGCACTACAAGACCCAGCAATCCCAGACAGCAGGACCTCCATCATTATATCTGCACTACAAGACCCAGCAATCCCAGACAGCAGGACCCCCGTCATTATATCTGCACTACAAGACCCAGCAATCCCAGACAGCAGGACCCCCATCATTATATCTGCACTACAAGACCCAGCAATCCCTGGCAGCAGGACCCCCATCATTATATCTGCACTACAAGACCCAGCAATCCCAGACAGCAGGACCTCCATCATTATATCTGCACTACAAGACCCAGCAATCCCAGACAGCAGGACCCCCGTCATTATATCTGCACTACAAGACCCAGCAATCCCAGACAGCAGGACCCCCATCATTATATCTGCACTACAAGACCCAGCAATCCCTGGCAGCAGGACCCCCATCATTATATCTGCACTACAAGACCCAGCAATCCCAGACAGCAGGACCCCCGTCATTATATCTGCACTACAAGACCCAGCAATCCCAGACAGCAGGACCCCCGTCATTATATCTGCACTACAAGACCCAGCAATCCCAGACAGCAGGACCCCCATCATTATATCTGCACTACAAGACCCAGCAATCCCAGACAGCAGGACCTCCATCATTATATCTGCACTACAAGACCCAGCAATCCCAGACAGCAGGACCCCCGTCATTATATCTGCACTACAAGACCCAGCAATCCCAGACAGCAGGACCCCCATCATTATATCTGCACTACAAGACCCAGCAATCCCAGACAGCAGGACCTCCATCATTATATCTGCACTACAAGACCCAGCAATCCCTGGCAGCAGGACCCCCATCATTATATCTGCACTACAAGACCCAGCAATCCCAGACAGCAGGACCTCCATCATTATATCTGCACTACAAGACCCAGCAATCCCAGACAGCAGGACCCCCGTCATTATATCTGCACTACAAGACCCAGCAATCCCAGACAGCAGGACCCCCATCATTATATCTGCACTACAAGACCCAGCAATCCCTGGCAGCAGGACCCCCATCATTATATCTGCACTACAAGACCCAGCAATCCCAGACAGCAGGACCTCCATCATTATATCTGCACTACAAGACCCAGCAATCCCAGACAGCAGGACCCCCGTCATTATATCTGCACTACAAGACCCAGCAATCCCAGACAGCAGGACCCCCATCATTATATCTGCACTACAAGACCCAGCAATCCCAGACAGCAGGACCTCCATCATTATATCTGCACTACAAGACCCAGCAATCCCAGACAGCAGGACCCCCGTCATTATATCTGCACTACAAGACCCAGCAATCCCAGACAGCAGGACCCCCATCATTATATCTGCACTACAAGACCCAGCAATCCCAGACTGCAGGACCCCCATCATTATATCTGCACTACAAGACCCAGCAATCCCTGGCAGCAGGACCCCCATCATTATATCTGCACTACAAGACCCAGCAATCCCAGACAGCAGGACCTCCATCATTATATCTGCACTACAAGACCCAGCAATCCCAGACAGCAGGACCCCCGTCATTATATCTGCACTACAAGACCCAGCAATCCCAGACAGCAGGACCCCCATCATTATATCTGCACTACAAGACCCAGCAATCCCTGGCAGCAGGACCCCATCATTATATCTGCACTACAAGACCCAGCAATCCCAGACAGCAGGACCCCCATCATTATATCTGCACTACAAGACCCAGCAATCCCTGGCAGCAGGACCCCCATCATTATATCTGCACTACAAGACCCAGCAATCCCAGACAGCAGGACCCCCATCATTATATCTGCACTACAAGACCCAGCAATCCCAGACAGCAGGACCTCCATCATTATATCTGCACTACAAGACCCAGCAATCCCTGGCAGCAGGACCCCATCATTATATCTGCACTACAAGACCCAGCAATCCCAGACAGCAGGACCCCCATCATTATATCTGCACTACAAGACCCAGCAATCCCTGGCAGCAGGACCCCCATCATTATATCTGCACTACAAGACCCAGCAATCCCAGACAGCAGGACCTCCATCATTATATCTGCACTACAAGACCCAGCAATCCCAGACAGCAGGACCCCCATCATTATATCTGCACTACAAGACCCAGCAATCCCTGGCAGCAGGACCTCCATCATTATATCTGCACTACAAGGCCCAGCAATCCCTGGCAGCAGGACCCCCATCATTATATCTGCACTACAAGGCCCAGCAATCCCTGGCAGCAGAACCCCATCATTATATCTGCACTACAAGACCCAGCAATCCCTGGCAGCAGGACATCCATCATTATATCTGCACTACAAGACCCAGCAATCCCTGGCAGCAGGACCCCCATCATTATATCTGCACTACAAGACCCAGCAATCCCAGACAGCAGGACCCCCATCATTATATCTGCACTACAAGACCCAGCCATCCCTGGCAGCAGGACCCCATCATTATATCTGCACTACAAGACCCAGCCATCCCTGGCAGCAGGACCCCATCATTATATCTGCACTACAAGACCCAGCAATCCCAGACAGCAGAACCCCCATCATTATATCTGCACTACAAGACCCAGCAATCCCTGACAGCAGAACCCCCATCATTATATCTGCACTACAAGACCCAGCCATCCCTGGCAGCAGGACCCCATCATTATATCTGCACTACAAGGCCCAGCAATCCCAGACAGCAGGACCCCCATCATTATATCTGCACTACAAGACCCAGCAATCCCAGACAGCAGGACCCCCATCATTATATCTGCACTACAAGACCCAGCCATCCCTGGCAGCAGGACCCCATCATTATATCTGCACTACAAGACCCAGCCATCCCTGGCAGCAGGACCCCATCATTATATCTGCACTACAAGGCCCAGCAATCCCTGGCAGCAGGACCCCCATCATTATATCTGCACTACAAGGCCCAGCAATCCCTGGCAGCAGGACCCCCATCATTATATCTGCACTACAAGACCCAGCAATCCCTGACAGCAGGACCCCCATCATTATATCTGCACTACAAGACCCAGCCATCCCTGGCAGCAGGACCCCATCATTATATCTGCACTACAAGGCCCAGCAATCCCTGGCAGCAGGACCCCATCATTATATCTGCACTACAAGACCCAGCAATCCCTGGCAGCAGGACCCCCATCATTATATCTGCACTACAAGACCCAGCAATCCCAGACAGCAGGACCTCCATCATTATATCTGCACTACAAGACCCAGCAATCCCTGGCAGCAGGACCTCCATCATTATATCTGCACTACAAGGCCCAGCAATCCCTGGCAGCAGGACCCCCATCATTATATCTGCACTACAAGGCCCAGCAATCCCTGGCAGCAGAACCCCATCATTATATCTGCACTACAAGACCCAGCAATCCCTGGCAGCAGGACATCCATCATTATATCTGCACTACAAGACCCAGCAATCCCTGGCAGCAGGACCCCCATCATTATATCTGCACTACAAGACCCAGCAATCCCAGACAGCAGGACCCCCATCATTATATCTGCACTACAAGACCCAGCCATCCCTGGCAGCAGGACCCCATCATTATATCTGCACTACAAGACCCAGCCATCCCTGGCAGCAGGACCCCATCATTATATCTGCACTACAAGACCCAGCAATCCCAGACAGCAGAACCCCCATCATTATATCTGCACTACAAGACCCAGCCATCCCTGGCAGCAGGACCCCATCATTATATCTGCACTACAAGACCCAGCAATCCCTGACAGCAGAACCCCCATCATTATATCTGCACTACAAGACCCAGCAATCCCTGACAGCAGAACCCCCATCATTATATCTGCACTACAAGACCCAGCCATCCCTGGCAGCAGGACCCCATCATTATATCTGCACTACAAGGCCCAGCAATCCCAGACAGCAGGACCCCCATCATTATATCTGCACTACAAGACCCAGCAATCCCAGACAGCAGGACCCCCATCATTATATCTGCACTACAAGACCCAGCCATCCCTGGCAGCAGGACCCCATCATTATATCTGCACTACAAGACCCAGCCATCCCTGGCAGCAGGACCCCATCATTATATCTGCACTACAAGGCCCAGCAATCCCTGGCAGCAGGACCCCCATCATTATATCTGCACTACAAGGCCCAGCAATCCCTGGCAGCAGGACCCCCATCATTATATCTGCACTACAAGACCCAGCAATCCCTGACAGCAGGACCCCCATCATTATATCTGCACTACAAGACCCAGCAATCCCTGACAGCAGGACCCCCATCATTATATCTGCACTACAAGACCCAGCCATCCCTGGCAGCAGGACCCCATCATTATATCTGCACTACAAGGCCCAGCAATCCCTGGCAGCAGGACCCCATCATTATATCTGCACTACAAGGCCCAGCAATCCCTGACAGCAGGACCCCATCATTATATCTGCACTACAAGGCCCAGCAATCCCTGGCAGCAGGACCTTCATCATTATATCTGCACTACAAGACCCAGCAATCCCTGGCAGCAGGACCCCCATCATTATATCTGCACTACAAGGCCCAGCAATCCCTGGCAGCAGGACCCCCATCATTATATCTGCACTACAAGGCCCAGCAATCCGTGGCAGCAGGACCCCCATCATTATATCTGCACTACAAGACCCAGCAATCCCTGGCAGCAGGACCCCCATCATTATATCTGCACTACAAGACCCAGCAATCCCTGGCAGCAGAACCCCATCATTATATCTGCACTACAAGACCCAGCAATCCCTGGCAGCAAGACCCCCATCATTATATCTGCACTACAAGACCCAGCCATCCCTGACAGCAGGACCCCCATCATTATATCTGCACTACAAGACCCAGCAATCCCTGACAGCAGGACCCCATCATTATATCTGCACTACAAGGCCCAGCAATCCCTGGCAGCAGGACCCCCATCATTATATCTACACTACAAGGCCCAGCAATCCCTGGCAGCAGAACCCCCTCATTATATCTGCACTACAAGACCCAGCAATCCCTGGCAGCAGGACCTCCATCATTATATCTGCACTACATGACCCAGCAATCCCTGGCAGCAGAACCCCATCATTATATCTGCACTACAAGACCCAGCAATCCCTGACAGCAGAACCCCATCATTATATCTGCACTACAAGACCCAGCAATCCCTGGCAGCAGGACCCCCATCATTATATCTGCACTACATGACCCAGCAATCCCTGGCAGCAGGACCCCCATCATTATATCTGCACTACAAGGCCCAGCAATCCCTGGCAGCAGAACCCCATCATTATATCTGCACTACAAGACCCAGCAATCCCTGACAGCAGGACCCCATCATTATATCTGCACTACAAGACCCAGCAATCCCTGGCAGCAGGACCCCCATCATTATATCTGCACTACAAGGCCCAGCAATCCCTGGCAGCAGAACCCCATCATTATATCTGCACTACAAGACCCAGCAATCCCTGACATCAGGACCCCCATCATTATATCTGCACTACAAGGCCCAGCAATCCCTGGCAGCAGAACCCCATCATTATATCTGCACTACAAGGCCCAGCAATCCCTGACAGCAGAACCCCATCATTATATCTGCACTACAAGGCCCAGCAATCCCTGACAGCAGGACCCCCATCATTATATCTGCACTAGAAGACCCAGCAATCCCTGGCAGCAGGACCCCCATCATTATATCTGCACTACAAGGCCCAGCAATCCCTGACAGCAGGACCCCCATCATTATATCTGCACTACAAGGCCCAGCAATCCCTGGCAGCAGAACCCCATCATTATATCTGCACTACAAGACCCAGCAATCCCTGGCAGCAGAACCCCATTATTATATCTGCACTACAAGGCCCAGCAATCCCTGACAGCAGGACCCCATCATTATATCTGCACTACAAGACCCAGCAATCCCTGGCAGCAGGACCCCATCATTATATCTGCACTACAAGACCCAGCAATCCCTGACAGCAGGACCCCCATCATTATATCTGCACTACAAGGCCCAGCAATCCCTGGCAGCAGAACCCCATCATTATATCTGCACTACAAGACCCAGCAATCCCTGACAGCAGGACCCCATCATTATATCTGCACTACAAGACCCAGCAATCCCTGGCAGCAGGACCCCCATCATTATATCTGCACTACAAGGCCCAGCAATCCCTGGCAGCAGAACCCCATCATTATATCTGCACTACAAGACCCAGCAATCCCTGACATCAGGACCCCCATCATTATATCTGCACTACAAGGCCCAGCAATCCCTGGCAGCAGAACCCCATCATTATATCTGCACTACAAGGCCCAGCAATCCCTGACAGCAGAACCCCATCATTATATCTGCACTACAAGGCCCAGCAATCCCTGACAGCAGGACCCCCATCATTATATCTGCACTAGAAGACCCAGCAATCCCTGGCAGCAGGACCCCCATCATTATATCTGCACTACAAGGCCCAGCAATCCCTGACAGCAGGACCCCCATCATTATATCTGCACTACAAGGCCCAGCAATCCCTGGCAGCAGGACCCCCATCATTATATCTGCACTACAAGGCCCAGCAATCCCTGGCAGCAGAACCCCATCATTATATCTGCACTACAAGACCCAGCAATCCCTGGCAGCAGGACCCCATCATTATATCTTCACTACAAGGCCCAGCAATCCCTGGCAGCAGAACCCCATTATTATATCTGCACTACAAGACCCAGCAATCCCTGGCAGCAGGACCCCCATCATTATATCTGCACTACAAGACCCAGCCATCCCTGACAGCAGGACCCCCATCATTATATCTGCACTACAAGACCCAGCAATCCCTGACAGCAGGACCCCCATCATTATATCTGCACTACATGACCCAGCAATCCCTGGCAGCAGGACCCCCATCATTATATCTGCACTACAAGACCCAGCAATCCCTGGCAGCAGGACCCCATCATTATATCTGCACTACAAGACCCAGCAATCCCAGACAGCAGGACCCCATCATTATATCTGCACTACAAGGCCCAGCAATCCCTGGCAGCAGAACCCCATCATTATATCTGCACTACAAGACCCAGCAATCCCTGGCAGCAGGACCCCATCATTATATCTGCACTACAAGACCCAGCAATCCCTGGCAGCAGGACCCCATCATTATATCTGCACTACAAGACCCAGCAATCCCTGACAGCAGGACCTCCATCATTATATCTGCACTACAAGACCCAGCAATCCCAGACAGCAGAACCCCCATCATTATATCTGCACTACAAGACCCAGCAATCCCTGGCAGCAGGACCCCATCATTATATCTGCACTACAAGACCCAGCAATCCCTGGCAGCAGGACCCCATCATTATATCTGCACTACAAGACCCAGCAATCCCTGGCAGCAGGACCCCATCATTATATCTGCACTACAAGACCCAGCAATCCCTGGCAGCAGGACCCCCATCATTATATCTGCACTACAAGACCCAGCAATCCCTGGCAGCAGGACCCCATCATTATATCTGCACTACAAGACCCAGCAATCCCTGGCAGCAGAACCCCCATCATTATATCTGCACTACAAGGCCCAGCAATCCCTGGCAGCAGAACCCCATCATTATATCTGCACTACAAGACCCAGCAATCCCTGGCAGCAGGACCCCATCATTATATCTGCACTACAAGACCCAGCAATCCCTGGCAGCAGGACCCCATCATTATATCTGCACTACAAGACCCAGCAATCCCTGACAGCAGGACCTCCATCATTATATCTGCACTACAAGACCCAGCAATCCCTGGCAGCAGAACCCCCATCATTATATCTGCACTACAAGGCCCAGCAATCCCTGGCAGCAGAACCCCATCATTATATCTGCACTACAAGACCCAGCAATCCCTGACAGCAGGACCTCCATCATTATATCTGCACTACAAGACCCAGCAATCCCTGGCAGCAGGACCCCCATCATTATATCTTCACTACAAGGCCCAGCAATCCCTGGCAGCAGAACCCCATCATTATATCTACACTACAAGGCCCAGCAATCCCTGACAGCAGGACCCCCATCATTATATCTGCACTACAAGGCCCAGCAATCCCTGACAGCAGGACCCCCATCATTATATCTGCACTACAAGGCCCAGCAATCCCTGACAGCAGGACCCCCATCATTATATCTGCACTACAAGGCCCAGCAATCCCTGGCAGCAGAACCCCATCATTATATCTGCACTACAAGGCCCAGCAATCCCTGGCAGCAGAACCCCATCATTATATCTGCACTACAAGACCCAGCAATCCCTGACAGCAGAACCCCATCATTATATCTGCACTACAAGACCCAGCAATCCCAGACAGCAGGACCCCCATCATTATATCTGCACTACAAGACCCAGCAATCCCTGACAGCAGGACCCCATCATTATATCTGCACTACAAGGCCCAGCAATCCCTGACAGCAGGACCCCCATCATTATATCTGCACTACAAGGCCCAGCAATCCCTGGCAGCAGAACCCCATCATTATATCTGCACTGCAAGGCCCAGCAATCCCTGGCAGCAGAACCCCATCATTATATCTGCACTACAAGACCCAGCAATCCCTGACAGCAGGACCCCCATCATTATATTTGCACTACAAGGCCCAGCAATCCCTGGCAGCAGGACCCCCATCATTATATCTGCACTACAAGGCCCAGCAATCCCTGACAGCAGGACCCCCATCATTATATCTGCACTACAAGGCCCAGCAATCCCTGGCAGCAGAACCCCATCATTATATCTGCACTACAAGGCCCAGCAATCCCTGGCAGCAGAACCCCATCATTATATCTGCACTACAAGACCCAGCAATCCCTGACAGCAGGACCCCCATCATTATATTTGCACTACAAGGCCCAGCAATCCCTGGCAGCAGGACCCCCATCATTATATCTGCACTACAAGGCCCAGCAATCCCTGACAGCAGGACCCCCATCATTATATCTGCACTACAAGGCCCAGCAATCCCTGGCAGCAGAACCCCATCATTATATCTGCACTACAAGACCCAGCAATCCCTGGCAGCAGGACCCCCATCATTATATCTGCACTACATGACCCAACAATCCCTGGCAGCAGGACCCCCCTCATTATATCTGCACTAGAAGACCCAGCAATCCCTGACAGCAGGACCCCCATCATTATATCTGCACTACAAGGCCCAGCAATCCCTGGCAGCAGAACCCCATCATTATATCTGCACTACAAGACCCAGCAATCCCTGGCAGCAGGACCCCCATCATTATATCTGCACTACATGACCCAACAATCCCTGGCAGCAGGACCCCCCTCATTATATCTGCACTACAAGACCCAGCAATCCCTGACAGCAGGACCCCATAATTATATCTGCACTACAAGACCCAGCCATCCCTGACAGCAGGACCCCCATCATTATATCTGCACTACAAGACCCAGCAATCCCTGACAGCAGGACCTCCATCATTATATCTGCACTACAAGACCCAGCAATCCCAGACAGCAGGACCCCCATCATTATATCTGCACTACAAGACCCAGCAATCCCTGGCAGCAGGACCCCCATCATTATATCTGCACTACATGACCCAACAATCCCTGGCAGCAGGACCCCCATCATTATATCTGCACTACAAGACCCAGCAATCCCTGACAGCAGGACCCCCATCATTATATCTGCACTACAAGACCCAGCCATCCCTGACAGCAGGACCCCCATCATTATATCTGCACTACAAGACCCAGCAATCCCTGACAGCAGGACCTCCATCATTATATCTGCACTACAAGACCCAGCAATCCCAGACAGCAGGACCCCCATCATTATATCTGCACTACAAGACCCAGCAATCCCTGGCAGCAGGACCCCCATCATTATATCTGCACTACAAGGCCCAGCAATCCCAGACAGCAGGACCTCCATCATTATATCTGCACTACAAGACCCAGCAATCCCAGACAGCAGGACCCCCATCATTATATCTGCACTACAAGACCCAGCAATCCCTGGCAGCAGGACCCCCATCATTATATCTGCACTACAAGGCCCAGCAATCCCAGACAGCAGGACCTCCATCATTATATCTGCACTACAAGACCCAGCAATCCCAGACAGCAGGACCTCCATCATTATATCTGCACTACAAGGCCCAGCAATCCCAGACAGCAGGACCTCCATCATTATATCTGCAGTACAAGACCCAGCAATCCCAGACAGCAGGACCTCCATCATTATATCTGCACTACAAGACCCAGCAATCCCAGACAGCAGGACCTCCATCATTATATCTGCACTACAAGACCCAGCAATCCCTGGCAGCAGGACCCCATCATTATATCTGCACTACAAGACCCAGCAATCCCTGGCAGCAGGACCCCATCATTATATCTGCACTACAAGACCCAGCAATCCCTGGCAGCAGGACCCCCATCATTATATCTGCACTACAAGACCCAGCAATCCCTGGCAGCAGGACCCCATCATTATATCTGCACTACAAGACCCAGCAATCCCTGGCAGCAGGACCCCCATCATTATATCTGCACTACAAGACCCAGCCATCCCTGACAGCAGGACCCCCATCATTATATCTGCACTACAAGACCCAGCAATCCCTGGCAGCAGGACCTCCATCATTATATCTGCACTACAAGACCCAGCAATCCCTGGCAGCAGGACCCCCATCATTATATCTGCACTACAAGACCCAGCAATCCCAGACAGCAGGACCCCCATCATTATATCTGCACTACAAGACCCAGCAATCCCTGGCAGCAGGACCCCATCATTATATCTGCACTACAAGACCCAGCAATCCCTGACAGCAGGACCTCCATCATTATATCTGCACTACAAGACCCAGCAATCCCAGACAGCAGGACCCCCATCATTATATCTGCACTACAAGACCCAGCAATCCCTGGCAGCAGGACCCCCATCATTATATCTGCACTACAAGACCCAGCAATCCCTGGCAGCAGGACCTCCATCATTATATCTGCACTACAAGACCCAGCCATCCCTGACAGCAGGACCCCCATCATTATATCTGCACTACAAGACCCAGCAATCCCTGACAGCAGGACCCCCATCATTATATCTGCACTACAAGACCCAGCAATCCCAGACAGCAGGACCTCCATCATTATATCTGCACTACAAGACCCAGCAATCCCAGACAGCAGGACCTCCATCATTATATCTGCACTACAAGACCCAGCAATCCCAGACAGCAGGACCTCCATCATTATATCTGCACTACAAGACCCAGCAATCCCAGACAGCAGGACCTCCATCATTATATCTGCACTACAAGACCCAGCAATCCCAGACAGCAGGACCTCCATCATTATATCTGCACTACAAGACCCAGCCATCCCTGGCAGCAGGACCCCATCATTATATCTGCACTACAAGACCCAGCAATCCCAGACAGCAGGACCCCCATCATTATATCTGCACTACAAGACCCAGCAATCCCTGGCAGCAGGACCCCCATCATTATATCTGCACTACAAGACCCAGCAATCCCAGACAGCAGGACCTCCATCATTATATCTGCACTACAAGACCCAGCAATCCCAGACAGCAGGACCCCCATCATTATATCTGCACTACAAGACCCAGCAATCCCTGGCAGCAGGACCTCCATCATTATATCTGCACTACAAGGCCCAGCAATCCCTGGCAGCAGGACCCCCATCATTATATCTGCACTACAAGGCCCAGCAATCCCTGGCAGCAGAACCCCATCATTATATCTGCACTACAAGACCCAGCAATCCCTGGCAGCAGGACATCCATCATTATATCTGCACTACAAGACCCAGCAATCCCTGGCAGCAGGACCCCCATCATTATATCTGCACTACAAGACCCAGCAATCCCAGACAGCAGGACCCCCATCATTATATCTGCACTACAAGACCCAGCCATCCCTGGCAGCAGGACCCCATCATTATATCTGCACTACAAGACCCAGCAATCCCAGACAGCAGAACCCCCATCATTATATCTGCACTACAAGACCCAGCCATCCCTGGCAGCAGGACCCCATCATTATATCTGCACTACAAGACCCAGCAATCCCTAACAGCAGAACCCCCATCATTATATCTGCACTACAAGACCCAGCAATCCCTGACAGCAGAACCCCCATCATTATATCTGCACTACAAGACCCAGCCATCCCAGACAGCAGGACCCCATCATTATATCTGCACTACAAGGCCCAGCAATCCCAGACAGCAGGACCCCCATCATTATATCTGCACTACAAGACCCAGCAATCCCAGACAGCAGGACCCCCATCATTATATCTGCACTACAAGACCCAGCCATCCCTGGCAGCAGGACCCCATCATTATATCTGCACTACAAGACCCAGCCATCCCTGGCAGCAGGACCCCATCATTATATCTGCACTACAAGGCCCAGCAATCCCTGGCAGCAGGACCCCCATCATTATATCTGCACTACAAGGCCCAGCAATCCCTGGCAGCAGGACCCCCATCATTATATCTGCACTACAAGACCCAGCAATCCCTGACAGCAGGACCCCCATCATTATATCTGCACTACAAGACCCAGCAATCCCTGACAGCAGGACCCCCATCATTATATCTGCACTACAAGACCCAGCCATCCCTGGCAGCAGGACCCCATCATTATATCTGCACTACAAGGCCCAGCAATCCCTGGCAGCAGGACCCCATCATTATATCTGCACTACAAGGCCCAGCAATCCCTGACAGCAGGACCCCATCATTATATCTGCACTACAAGGCCCAGCAATCCCTGGCAGCAGGACCTTCATCATTATATCTGCACTACAAGACCCAGCAATCCCTGGCAGCAGGACCCCCATCATTATATCTGCACTACAAGGCCCAGCAATCCCTGGCAGCAGGACCCCCATCATTATATCTGCACTACAAGGCCCAGCAATCCGTGGCAGCAGGACCCCCATCATTATATCTGCACTACAAGACCCAGCAATCCCTGGCAGCAGGACCCCCATCATTATATCTGCACTACAAGACCCAGCAATCCCTGGCAGCAGAACCCCATCATTATATCTGCACTACAAGACCCAGCAATCCCTGGCAGCAGGACCCCCATCATTATATCTGCACTACAAGACCCAGCAATCCCAGACAGCAGGACCCCCATCATTATATCTGCACTACAAGGCCCAGCAATCCCTGGCAGCAGGACCCCCATCATTATATCTGCACTACAAGGCCCAGCAATCCCTGGCAGCAGGACCCCATCATTATATCTGCACTACAAGACCCAGCAATCCCTGGCAGCAGGACCCCCATCATTATATCTGCACTACAAGACCCAGCAATCCCTGGCAGCAGGACCCCCATCATTATATCTGCACTACAAGACCCAGCAATCCCTGGCAGCAGGACCCCCATCATTATATCTGCACTACAAGACCCAGCAATCCCTGGCAGCAAGACCCCCATCATTATATCTGCACTACAAGACCCAGCAATCCCTGGCAGCAGGACCCCCCTCATTATATCTGCACTACAAGACCCAGCAATCCCTGACAGCAGGACCCCCATCATTATATCTGCACTACAAGACCCAGCCATCCCTGACAGCAGGACCTCCATCATTATATCTGCACTACAAGACCCAGCAATCCCAGACAGCAGGACCCCCATCATTATATCTGCACTACAAGACCCAGCAATCCCTGGCAGCAGGACCCCCATCATTATATCTGCACTACAAGGCCCAGCAATCCCAGACAGCAGGACCTCCATCATTATATCTGCACTACAAGACCCAGCAATCCCAGACAGCAGGACCTCCATCATTATATCTGCACTACAAGACCCAGCAATCCCTGGCAGCAGGACCCCATCATTATATCTGCACTACAAGACCCAGCAATCCCTGGCAGCAGGACCCCCATCATTATATCTGCACTACAAGACCCAGCCATCCCTGACAGCAGGACCTCCATCATTATATCTGCACTACAAGACCCAGCAATCCCAGACAGCAGGACCCCCATCATTATATCTGCACTACAAGACCCAGCAATCCCTGACAGCAGGACCCCCATCATTATATCTGCACTACAAGACCCAGCCATCCCTGACAGCAGGACCTCCATCATTATATCTGCACTACAAGACCCAGCAATCCCAGACAGCAGGACCCCCCTCATTATATCTGCACTACAAGACCCAGCAATCCCTGACAGCAGGACCCCCATCATTATATCTGCACTACAAGACCCAGCCATCCCTGACAGCAGGACCTCCATCATTATATCTGCACTACAAGACCCAGCAATCCCAGACAGCAGGACCCCCATCATTATATCTGCACTACAAGACCCAGCAATCCCTGGCAGCAGGACCCCCATCATTATATCTGCACTACAAGGCCCAGCAATCCCAGACAGCAGGACCTCCATCATTATATCTGCACTACAAGACCCAGCAATCCCAGACAGCAGGACCTCCATCATTATATCTGCACTACAAGACCCAGCAATCCCTGGCAGCAGGACCCCATCATTATATCTGCACTACAAGACCCAGCAATCCCTGGCAGCAGGACCCCATCATTATATCTGCACTACAAGACCCAGCAATCCCTGACAGCAGGACCTCCATCATTATATCTGCACTACAAGACCCAGCAATCCCTGGCAGCAGGACCCCCATCATTATATCTGCACTACAAGACCCAGCCATCCCTGACAGCAGGACCCCATCATTATATCTGCACTACAAGACCCAGCAATCCCTGGCAGCAGGACCCCCATCATTATATCTGCACTACAAGACCCAGCAATCCCTGGCAGCAGGACCCCATCATTATATCTGCACTACAAGACCCAGCAATCCCTGGCAGCAGGACCCCCATCATTATATCTGCACTACAAGACCCAGCAATCCCTGGCAGCAGGACCCCATCATTATATCTGCACTACAAGACCCAGCCATCCCTGACAGCAGGACCCCCATCATTATATCTGCACTACAAGACCCAGCAATCCCTGGCAGCAGGACCCCCATCATTATATCTGCACTACAAGACCCAGCCATCCCTGACAGCAGGACCCCCATCATTATATCTGCACTACAAGACCCAGCAATCCCTGACAGCAGAACCCCATCATTATATCTGCACTACAAGACCCAGCAATCCCAGACAGCAGGACCTCCATCATTATATCTGCACTACAAGACCCAGCAATCCCTGGCAGCAGGACCCCATCATTATATCTGCACTACAAGACCCAGCAATCCCTGGCAGCAGGACCCCATCATTATATCTGCACTACAAGACCCAGCAATCCCTGGCAGCAGGACCCCCATCATTATATCTGCACTACAAGACCCAGCAATCCCAGACAGCAGGACCTCCATCATTATATCTGCACTACAAGACCCAGCAATCCCTGGCAGCAGGACCCCATCATTATATCTGCACTACAAGACCCAGCAATCCCTGGCAGCAGGACCCCATCATTATATCTGCACTACAAGACCCAGCAATCCCTGGCAGCAGGACCCTCATCATTATATCTGCACTACAAGATCCAGCAATCCCTGGCAGCAGGACCCCATCATTATATCTGCACTACAAGATCCAGCAATCCCTGGCAGCAGGACCTCCATCATTATATCTGCACTACAAGACCCAGCCATCCCTGACAGCAGGACCCCCATCATTATATCTGCACTACAAGACCCAGCAATCCCTGGCAGCAGGACCCCCATCATTATATCTGCACTACAAGACCCAGCAATCCCTGGCAGCAGGACCCTCATCATTATATCTGCACTACAAGACCCAGCAATCCCTGGCAGCAGGACCCCCATCATTATATCTGCACTACAAGACCCAGCCATCCCTGACAGCAGGACCCCCATCATTATATCTGCACTACAAGACCCTGCAATCCCTGACAGCAGGACCCCCATCATTATATCTGCACTACAAGACCCTGCAATCCCTGACAGCAGGACCCCCATCATTATATCTGCACTACAAGACCCAGCCATCCCTGACAGCAGGACCCCCATCATTATATCTGCACTACAAGACCCTGCAATCCCTGACAGCAGGACCCCCATCATTATATCTGCACTACAAGACCCTGCAATCCCTGACAGCAGGACCCCCATCATTATATCTGCACTACAAGACCCAGCAATCCCAGACAGCAGGACCTCCATCATTATATCTGCACTACAAGACCCAGCAATCCCTGGCAGCAGGACCCCATCATTATATCTGCACTACAAGACCCAGCAATCCCTGGCAGCAGGACCCCATCATTATATCTGCACTACAAGACCCAGCAATCCCTGGCAGCAGGACCCTCATCATTATATCTGCACTACAAGATCCAGCAATCCCTGGCAGCAGGACCTCCATCATTATATCTGCACTACAAGACCCAGCCATCCCTGACAGCAGGACCTCCATCATTATATCTGCACTACAAGACCCAGCAATCCCTGACAGCAGGACCCCCATCATTATATCTGCACTACAAGACCCAGCAATCCCTGGCAGCAGGACCCTCATCATTATATCTGCACTACAAGACCCAGCAATCCCTGGCAGCAGGACCCCCATCATTATATCTGCACTACAAGACCCAGCAATCCCTGGCAGCAGGACCCCCATCATTATATCTGCACTACAAGACCCAGCAATCCCTGACAGCAGGACCCCCATCATTATATCTGCACTACAAGACCCAGCAATCCCTGGCAGCAGGACCCTCATCATTATATCTGCACTACAAGACCCAGCAATCCCTGGCAGCAGGACCCCCATCATTATATCTGCACTACAAGACCCAGCCATCCCTGACAGCAGGACCCCCATCATTATATCTGCACTACAAGACCCTGCAATCCCTGACAGCAGGACCCCCATCATATCTGCACTACAAGACCCTGCAATCCCTGACAGCAGGACCTCCATCATTATATCTGCACTACAAGACCCAGCAATCCCAGACAGCAGGACCCCATCATTATATCTTCACTACAAGGCCCAGCAATCCCTGACAGCAGGACCCCCATCATTATATCTGCACTACAAGACC
The DNA here is from genome assembly GCF_032444005.1 of Ranitomeya imitator. Classification (NCBI taxonomy): domain Eukaryota; kingdom Metazoa; phylum Chordata; class Amphibia; order Anura; family Dendrobatidae; genus Ranitomeya; species Ranitomeya imitator. The sequence goes on from NC_091284.1 coordinate 830,189,934, forward strand.
CAGCAATCCCTGGCAGCAGGACCCCCATCATTATATCTGCACTACAAGACCCTGCAATCCCTGACAGCAGGACCCCCATCATTATATCTGCACTACAAGACCCAGCAATCCCTGGCAGCAGGACCCCCATCATATCTGCACTACAAGACCCAGCAATCCCTGACAGCAGAACCCCCATCATTATATCTGCACTACAAGACCCAGCCATCCCTGACAGCAGGACCCCCATCATTATATCTGCACTACAAGACCCAGCAATCCCTGACAGCAGGACCCCCATCATTATATCTGCACTACAAGACCCAGCAATCCCTGGCAGCAGGACCCCCATCATATCTGCACTACAAGACCCAGCAATCCCTGACAGCAGGACCCCCATCATTATATCTGCACTACAAGACCCAGCAATCCCTGGCAGCAGGACCCTCATCATTATATCTGCACTACAAGACCCAGCAATCCCTGGCAGCAGGACCCCCATCATTATATCTGCACTACAAGACCCAGCAATCCCTGGCAGCAGGACCCCCATCATTATATCTGCACTACAAGACCCAGCAATCCCTGGCAGCAGGACCCCCCTCATTATATCTGCACTACAAGACCCAGCAATCCCTGACAGCAGGACCCCCATCATTATATCTGCACTACAAGACCCAGCCATCCCTGACAGCAGGACCCCCATCATTATATCTGCACTACAAGACCCAGCAATCCCTGACAGCAGGACCTCCATCATTATATCTGCACTACAAGACCCAGCAATCCCAGACAGCAGGACCCCCATCATTATATCTGCACTACAAGACCCAGCAATCCCTGGCAGCAGGACCCCCATCATTATATCTGCACTACAAGGCCCAGCAATCCCAGACAGCAGGACCTCCATCATTATATCTGCACTACAAGACCCAGCAATCCCAGACAGCAGGACCTCCATCATTATATCTGCACTACAAGACCCAGCAATCCCTGGCAGCAGGACCCCATCATTATATCTGCACTACAAGACCCAGCAATCCCTGGCAGCAGGACCCCATCATTATATCTGCACTACAAGACCCAGCAATCCCTGACAGCAGGACCTCCATCATTATATCTGCACTACAAGACCCAGCAATCCCTGGCAGCAGGACCCCCATCATTATATCTGCACTACAAGACCCAGCCATCCCTGACAGCAGGACCCCCATCATTATATCTGCACTACAAGACCCAGCAATCCCTGGCAGCAGGACCCCCATCATTATATCTGCACTACAAGACCCAGCCATCCCTGACAGCAGGACCCCCATCATTATATCTGCACTACAAGACCCAGCAATCCCTGGCAGCAGGACCCCCATCATTATATCTGCACTACAAGACCCAGCAATCCCTGGCAGCAGGACCCCATCATTATATCTGCACTACAAGACCCAGCAATCCCTGGCAGCAGGACCCCCATCATTATATCTGCACTACAAGACCCAGCAATCCCTGGCAGCAGGACCCCATCATTATATCTGCACTACAAGACCCAGCCATCCCTGACAGCAGGACCCCCATCATTATATCTGCACTACAAGACCCAGCAATCCCTGGCAGCAGGACCCCCATCATTATATCTGCACTACAAGACCCAGCCATCCCTGACAGCAGGACCCCCATCATTATATCTGCACTACAAGACCCAGCAATCCCAGACAGCAGGACCTCCATCATTATATCTGCACTACAAGACCCAGCAATCCCTGGCAGCAGGACCCCATCATTATATCTGCACTACAAGACCCAGCAATCCCTGGCAGCAGGACCCCCATCATTATATCTGCACTACAAGACCCAGCAATCCCAGACAGCAGGACCTCCATCATTATATCTGCACTACAAGACCCAGCAATCCCTGGCAGCAGGACCCCCATCATTATATCATAGTAACATAGTAACATAGTAACATAGTTAGTAAAGCCGAAAAAAGACATTTGTCCATCCAGTTCAGCCTATATTCCATCATAATAAATACCCAGATCTACGTCCTTCTACAGAACCTAATAATTGTATGATACAATATTGTTCTGCTCCAGGAAGACATCCAGGCCTCTCTTGAACCCCTCGACTGAGTTCGCCATCACCACCTCCTCAGGCAAGCAATTCCAGATTCTCACTGCCCTAACAGTAAAGAATCCTCTTCTATGTTGGTGGAAAAACCTTCTCTCCTCCAGACGCAAAGAATGCCCCCTTGTGCCCGTCACCTTCCTTGGTATAAACAGATCCTCAGCGAGATATTTGTATTGTCCCCTTATATACTTATACATGGTTATTAGATCGCCCCTCAGTCGTCTTTTTTCTAGACTAAATAATCCTAATTTCGCTAATCTATCTGGGTATTGTAGTTCTCCCATCCCCTTTATTAATTTTGTTGCCCTCCTTTGTACTCTCTCTAGTTCCATTATATCCTTCCTGAGCACCGGTGCCCAAAACTGGACACAGTACTCCATGTGCGGTCTAACTAGGGATTTGTACAGAGGCAGTATAATGCTCTCATCATGTGTATCCAGACCTCTTTTAATGCACCCCATGATCCTGTTTGCCTTGGCAGCTGCTGCCTGGCACTGGCTGCTCCAGGTAAGTTTATCATTAACTAGGATCCCCAAGTCCTTCTCCCTGTCAGATTTACCCAGTGGTTTCCCGTTCAGTGTGTAATGGTGATATTGATTCCCTCTTCCCATGTGTATAACCTTACATTTATCATTGTTAAACCTCATCTGCCACCTTTCAGCCCAAGTTTCCAACTTATCCAGATCCATCTGTAGCAGAATACTATCTTCTCTTGTATTAACTGCTTTACATAGTTTTGTATCATCTGCAAATATCGATATTTTACTGTGTAAACCTTCTACCAGATCATTAATGAATATGTTGAAGAGAACAGGTCCCAATACTGACCCCTGCGGTACCCCACTGGTCACAGCGACCCAGTTAGAGACTATACCATTTATAACCACCCTCTGCTTTCTATCACTAAGCCAGTTACTAACCCATTTACACACATTTTCCCCCAGACCAAGCATTCTCATTTTGTGTAGCAACCTCTTGTGCGGCACGGTATCAAACGCTTTGGAAAAATCGAGATATACCACGTCCAATGACTCACCGTGGTCCAGTCTATAGCTTACCTCTTCATAAAAACTGATTAGATTGGTTTGACAGGAGCGATTTCTCATAAACCCATGCTGATATGGAGTTAAACAGTTATTCTCATTGAGATAATCCAGAATAACATCCCTCAGAAACCCTTCAAATATTTTACCAACAATAGAGGTTAGACTTACTGGCCTATAATTTCCAGGTTCACTTTTAGAGCCCTTTTTGAATATTGGCACCACATTTGCTATGCGCCAGTCCTGCGGAACAGACCCTGTCGCTATAGAATCACTAAAAATAAGAAATAATGGTTTATCTATTACATTACTTAGTTCTCTTAGTACTCGTGGGTGTATGCCATCCGGACCCGGAGATTTATCTATTTTAATCTTATTTAGCCGGTTTCGCACCTCTTCTTGGGTTAGATTGGTGACCCTTAATATAGGGTTTTCATTGTTTCTTGGGATTTCACCTAGCATTTCATTTTCCACCGTGAATACCGTGGAGAAGAAGGTGTTTAATATGTTAGCTTTTTCCTCGTCATCTACAACCATTCTTTCCTCACTATTTTTTAATAGTATCTGCACTACAAGACCCAGCAATCCCTGGCAGCAGGACCCCATCATTATATCTGCACTACAAGACCCAGCAATCCCTGGCAGCAGGACCCTCATCATTATATCTGCACTACAAGATCCAGCAATCCCTGGCAGCAGGACCTCCATCATTATATCTGCACTACAAGACCCAGCCATCCCTGACAGCAGGACCCCCATCATTATATCTGCACTACAAGACCCAGCAATCCCTGGCAGCAGGACCCCCATCATTATATCTGCACTACAAGACCCAGCAATCCCTGGCAGCAGGACCCTCATCATTATATCTGCACTACAAGACCCAGCAATCCCTGGCAGCAGGACCCCCATCATTATATCTGCACTACAAGACCCAGCCATCCCTGACAGCAGGACCCCCATCATTATATCTGCACTACAAGACCCTGCAATCCCTGGCAGCAGAACCCCATCATTATATCTGCACTACAAGACCCAGCAATCCCTGGCAGCAGGACCCCCATCATTATATCTGCACTACAAGACCCAGCAATCCCTGACAGCAGGACCCCCATCATTATATCTGCACTACAAGACCCAGCCATCCCTGACAGCAGGACCCCCATCATTATATCTGCACTACAAGGCCCAGCAATCCCTGACAGCAGGACCCCCATCATTATATCTGCACTACAAGACCCAGCAATCCCAGACAGCAGGACCTCCATCATTATATCTGCACTACAAGACCCAGCAATCCCTGGCAGCAGGACCCCATCATTATATCTGCACTACAAGACCCAGCAATCCCTGACAGCAGGACCCCCATCATTATATCTGCACTACAAGACCCAGCCATCCCAGACAGCAGGACCTCCATCATTATATCTGCACTACAAGACCCAGCAATCCCAGACAGCAGGACCCCATCATTATATCTGCACTACAAGACCCAGCAATCCCTGACAGCAGGACCCCCATCATTATATCTGCACTACAAGACCCAGCCATCCCAGACAGCAGGACCCCATCATTATATCTGCACTACAAGACCCAGCAATCCCTGGCAGCAGGACCCCATCATTATATCTGCACTACAAGACCCAGCAATCCCAGACAGCAGGACCCCCATCATTATATCTGCACTACAAGACCCAGCAATCCCTGGCAGCAGGACCCCATCATTATATCTGCACTACAAGACCCAGCAATCCCTGACAGCAGGACCCCCATCATTATATCTGCACTACAAGACCCAGCAATCCCTGGCAGCAGGACCCCCATCATTATATCTGCACTACAAGACCCAGCCATCCCTGACAGCAGGACCCCCATCATTATATCTGCACTACAAGGCCCAGCAATCCCTGACAGCAGGACCCCCATCATTATATCTGCACTACAAGACCCAGCAATCCCAGACAGCAGGACCTCCATCATTATATCTGCACTACAAGACCCAGCAATCCCTGGCAGCAGGACCCCATCATTATATCTGCACTACAAGACCCAGCAATCCCTGACAGCAGGACCCCCATCATTATATCTGCACTACAAGACCCAGCCATCCCAGACAGCAGGACCCCATCATTATATCTGCACTACAAGACCCAGCAATCCCAGACAGCAGGACCCCATCATTATATCTGCACTACAAGACCCAGCAATCCCTGACAGCAGGACCCCCATCATTATATCTGCACTACAAGACCCAGCCATCCCAGACAGCAGGACCCCATCATTATATCTGCACTACAAGACCCAGCAATCCCTGGCAGCAGAACCCCCATCATTATATCTGCACTACAAGGCCCAGCAATCCCTGGCAGCAGAACCCCATCATTATATCTGCACTACAAGACCCAGCAATCCCTGGCAGCAGAACCCCATCATTATATCTGCACTACAAGGCCCAGCAATCCCTGACAGCAGGACCCCCATCATTATATCTGCACTACAAGGCCCAGCAATCCCTGACAGCAGGACCCCCATCATTATATCTGCACTACAAGGCCCAGCAATCCCTGACAGCAGGACCCCCATCATTATATCTGCACTACAAGGCCCAGCAATCCCTGACAGCAGGACCCCCATCATTATATCTGCACTACAAGGCCCAGCAATCCCTGGCAGCAGAACCCCATCATTATATCTGCACTACAAGACCCAGCAATCCCTGGCAGCAGGACCCCCATCATTATATCTGCACTACAAGGCCCAGCAATCCCAGACAGCAGGACCTCCATCATTATATCTGCACTACAAGACCCAGCAATCCCAGACAGCAGGACCCCCATCATTATATCTGCACTACAAGACCCAGCAATCCCTGACAGCAGGACCTCCATCATTATATCTGCACTACAAGACCCAGCAATCCCAGACAGCAGGACCCCCATCATTATATCTGCACTACAAGACCCAGCAATCCCTGGCAGCAGGACCCCCATCATTATATCTGCACTACAAGGCCCAGCAATCCCAGACAGCAGGACCTCCATCATTATATCTGCACTACAAGACCCAGCAATCCCAGACAGCAAGACCCCCATCATTATATCTGCACTACAAGACCCAGCCATCCCTGACAGCAGGACCCCCATCATTATATCTGCACTACAAGACCCAGCAATCCCTGACAGCAGGACCCCATCATTATATCTGCACTACAAGACCCAGCCATCCCAGACAGCAAGACCCCCATCATTATATCTGCACTACAAGACCCAGCCATCCCTGACAGCAGGACCCCCATCATTATATCTGCACTACAAGACCCAGCAATCCCTGGCAGCAGGACCCCCATCATTATATCTGCACTACAAGACCCAGCAATCCCTGGCAGCAGGACCCCATCATTATATCTGCACTACAAGACCCAGCAATCCCTGGCAGCAGGACCTCCATCATTATATCTGCACTACAAGACCCAGCAATCCCTGGCAGCAGAACCCCCATCATTATATCTGCACTACAAGGCCCAGCAATCCCTGGCAGCAGAACCCCATCATTATATCTGCACTACAAGACCCAGCAATCCCTGGCAGCAGGACCCCATCATTATATCTGCACTACAAGACCCAGCAATCCCTGACAGCAGGACCTCCATCATTATATCTGCACTACAAGACCCAGCAATCCCTGGCAGCAGAACCCCCATCATTATATCTGCACTACAAGACCCTGCAATCCCTGACAGCAGGACCCCCATCATATCTGCACTACAAGACCCTGCAATCCCTGACAGCAGGACCTCCATCATTATATCTGCACTACAAGACCCAGCAATCCCTGGCAGCAGAACCCCCATCATTATATCTGCACTACAAGGCCCAGCAATCCCTGGCAGCAGAACCCCATCATTATATCTGCACTACAAGACCCAGCAATCCCTGGCAGCAGGACCCCCATCATATCTGCACTACAAGACCCAGCAATCCCTGACAGCAGGACCCCCATCATTATATCTGCACTACAAGACCCAGCAATCCCTGGCAGCAGGACCCTCATCATTATATCTGCACTACAAGACCCAGCAATCCCTGGCAGCAGGACCCCATCATTATATCTGCACTACAAGACCCAGCAATCCCTGGCAGCAGGACCCCATCATTATATCTGCACTACATGACCCAGCAATCCCTGGCAGCAGGACCCCATCATTATATCTGCACTACATGACCCAGCAATCCCTGGCAGCAGGACCCCATCATTATATCTGCACTACATGACCCAGCAATCCCTGGCAGCAGGACCCCATCATTATATCTGCACTACAAGACCCAGCAATCCCTGGCAGCAGGACCCTGGCAGCAGATAAGGGAGCAGCACACCGAGGGCAGCACACCAGGGGCAGCACACCTGGAGCAGCACACCAGGGTCAGCACACCGGGGGCAGCACACCGGGGGCAGCACACCAGGGGCAGCACACCAGGAGCAGCACACCAGGGTCAGCACACCGGGGGCAGCACACCGGGGGCAGCACACCAGGGGCAGCACACCAGGGGCAGCACACCAGGAGCAGCACACCGGGGGCAGCACACCGGGGGCAGCACACCAGGGGCAGCACACTAGGGCCATCACACCAGGAGCAGCACACCAGGGTCAGCACACCGGGGGCAGCACACCAGGGGCAGCACACCAGGGTCAGCACACCGGGGGCAGCACACCAGGGTCAGCACACTGGGGGCAGCACACCAGGGGCAGCACACCAGGGTCAGCACACCGGGGGCAGCACACCAGGGGCAGCACACCAGGGAGCAGCACACCGGGGGCAGCACACCAGGGTCAGCACACCGGGGGCAGCACACCAGGGTCAACACACCGGGGGCAGCACACCAGGGGCAGCACACCAGGGGCAGCACACCAGGGGCAGCACACCGGGGGCAGCACATCAGGGGGCAGCACACCAGGGAGCAGCACACCGGGGGCAGCACACCAGGGGCAGCACACCAGGGAGCAGCACACCAGGGGCAGCACACTAGGGGCCGCACACAAGGGTCAGCACACCGGGAGCAGCACACCAGGGGCAGCATACCAGGGAGCAGCACACCAGGGGCAGCACACCAGGGTCAGCACACCGGGGGCAGCACACCAGGGTCAGCACACCGGGGGCAGCACACCAGGGGCAGCACACCAGGGTCAGCACACCGGGGGCAGCACACCAGGGGCAGCACACCAGGGAGCAGCACACCGGGGGCAGCACACTGGGGGCAGCACACTAGGGGCAGCACACCAGGGTCAGCACACCGGGGGCAGCACACCAGGGGCAGCACACCAGGGAGCAGCACACCGGGGGCAGCACATCAGGGGGCAGCACACCAGGGGGCAGCACACCAGGGAGCAGCACACCGGGGGCAGCACACCAGGGGCAGCACACCAGGGAGCAGCACACCAGGGGCAGCACACTAGGGGCCGCACACAAGGGTCAGCACACCGGGAGCAGCACACTATGGGCCGCACACAAGGGTCAGCACACCGGGAGCAGCACACCAGGGGCAGCACACCAGGGAGCAGCACACCAGGGGCAGCACACCAGGTAGCAGCACACCAGGGTCAGCACACCAGGGGCCGCACACCGGGAGCAGCACACCAGGGGCAGCACACCAGGGGCAGCACACCAGGGGCAGCACACCAGGGGCAGCACACCAGGGAGCAGCACACCGGGGGCAGCACACCAGGGGCAGCACACCAGGGAGCAGCACACCAGGGTCAGCACACCAGGGGCCGCACACCGGGAGCAGCACACCAGGGGCAGCACACCAGGGGCAGCACACCAGGGGCAGCACACCAGGGAGCAGCACACCAGGGTCAGCACACCAGGGGCCGCACACCGGGAGCAGCACACCAGGGGCAGCACACCAGGGAGCAGCACACCAGGGGCAGCACACCAGGTAGCAGCACACCAGGGTCAGCACACCAGGGGCCGCACACCGGGAGCAGCACACCAGGGGCAGCACACCAGGGGCAGCACACCAGGGGCAGCACACCAGGGGCAGCACACCAGGGAGCAGCACACCGGGGGCAGCACACCAGGGGCAGCACACCAGGGAGCAGCACACCAGGGTCAGCACACCAGGGGCCGCACACCGGGAGCAGCACACCAGGGGCAGCACACCAGGGGCAGCACACCAGGGGCAGCACACCAGGGAGCAGCACACCAGGGTCAGCACACCAGGGGCCGCACACCGGGAGCAGCACACCAGGGGCAGCACACCAGGGAGCAGCACACCGGGGGCAGCACACCAGGGGCAGCACACCAGGGAGCAGCACACCAGGGTCAGCACACCAGGGGCAGCACACCAGGGAGCAGCACACCAGGGGCAGCACACCAGGGGCAGCACACCAGGGGCAGCACACCAGGGGCCGCACACAAGGGGAGCACAGGTCTCAGTTCTGCACATTTCATCTAAATTTGTCGCTTTGTAAATATTTAATTCCTGTGAGAAAATAATAAAAAAGAAACAAATAAAAAGAAACTTAAAATGAATACATTTAACCCTGTCTGCGCCGATGTACACTACTAGAAGATTCCTGCGTTTTTTGTGCAGCACCTGTGGTGTTTTTTTAAAAAAAGCACAGAAAGTAATTTTTTTCATAGTTTTTACTATTCTGCATTTTATTTCTGAAGATTTGTTTCTTCTGACTGCACTTTTTTTGTTGCATTTTTTAGTGCATTTTTGGGTGTAGATTTGAAGCAGCGTTTGTTTTTGTTTTGTTTTTTTTTTTTGGGGGGGGGGCTGGAATTTTGCACTTAAAAGCACAATTGCATTTTTTTACGTTCTTTTTTTCCCAGGTTCCGCAATGCTCCCACCATTGTTACATTGTATCACTCCTCAGACAACACATTGTGTCAGAACCTTCCGATATTAAATGGTGGGCTGTTCAGAACCTGCGGCGGAGGGGCTTCTGGTTGTTCTGCTGTGGCCCATTCATTCTCGATCCTTCAAGGGTCCAGGTAGTCGGACCCTCCATCAGTCGCTTTCTATGGTGGTCCAGCCTCTATAGAAGGGGGCAATTTTCCCCTTTGTCAGCACCTACATATCAGCGGATGCGCCAGATCGGAGGAGACTCTGGACCGGTGGCCATACAGCAGAAATGTAGCCACCGGACTCGGGGCATTCTGGGAGCTGTAGTGCATCCACCAGACTCACAACCTACATACCTGCCACTCACTGCTGGTGGGTTGTTACAATTGCATCCGGTGTAGACGAGTAGAACCCTCTATCGGGAGCAGCACAAATCTTATCCTGGTCTTATTGTTTGCTACAATGTATCAGTGTAGGTAACATGTCAGTCTGGGTGGATGGAGGAGATCTGGATGGCTTCTCCCCCTGGAGGTTATTATTTCGGCTGTGGCTAGTGGCCACTTTGGCTGTGACACGGGTCACATGTACCTAGGGGAACCGGGACCACGACAAGCAAGTTACAAAAAGTCAGAATCTATTGGAATTCTTTTTGTTACGGTTGCGGTGCCCAAGAGGTCGCAATGTGACGCCATTACCCCGCAATGTGACGCCATTACCCCGCAATGTGACCCCATTACCCCGCAACGTGACGCCATTACCCCGCAATGTGACGCCATTACCCCGCAACGTGACCCCATTACCCCGCAACGTGACGCCATTACCCCGCAACGTGACGCCATTACCCCGCAATGTGACGCCATTACCCCGCAATGGGACCCCATTACCCCGCAATGCGACGCCATTACCCCGCAATGTGACGCCATTACCCCGCAATGTGACGCCATTACCCCGCAATGTGACGCCATTACCCCGCAATGTGACGCCATTACCCCGCAATGTGACCCCATTACCCCGCAATGTGACGCCATTACCCCGCAATGTGACGCCATTACCCCGCAATGGGACCCCATTACCCCGCAATGCGACGCCATTACCCCGCAACGTGACGCCATTACCCCGCAACGTGACGCCATTACCCCGCAATGTGACGCCATTACCCCGCAATGTGACCCCATTACCCCGCAATGTGACCCCATTACCCCGCAAAGTGACCCCATTACCCCGCAACGTGACGCCATTACCCCGCAACGTGACGCCATTACCCCGCAATGTGACCCCATTACCCCGCAATGTGACGCCATTACCCCGCAATGTGACGCCATTACCCCGCAATGGGACCCCATTACCCCGCAATGCGACGCCATTACCCCGCAATGTGACGCCATTACCCCGCAATGTGACGCCATTACCACGCAATGTGACCCCATTACCCCGCAATGTGACCCCATTACCCCGCAATATGACCCCATTACCCCGCAATGTGACGCCATTACCCCGCAATGTGACCCCATTACCCCGCAATGTGACGCCATTACCCGCGCAATGTGACCCCATTACCCCGCAATGTGACGCCATTACCCCGCAATGTGACGCCATTACCCCGCAATGTGACGCCATTACCCCGCAATGTGACGCCATTACCCCGCAAAGTGACGCCATTACCCCGCAACGTGACACCATTACCCCGCAACGTGACGCCATTACCCCGCAATGTGACGCCAGTGACCCCATTACCCCGCAATGTGACGCCATTACCCCGCAATGTGACGCCATTACCCCGCAATGTGACCCCATTACCCCGCAATGTGACGCCATTACCCCGCAACGTGACGCCATTAAACCGCAATGTGACGCCATTACCCCGCAATGTGACGCCATTACCCCGCAATGTGACGCCATTACCCCGCAATGTGACGCCATTACCCCGCAATGTGACGCCATTACCCCGCAATGTGACCCCATTACCCCGCAACGTGACCCCATTACCCCGCAACGTGACGCCATTACCCCGCAATGTGACGCCATTACCCCGCAATGTGACGCCATTACCCCGCAGTGTGACGCCATTACCCCGCAATGTGACGTCATTACCCCGCAATGTGACCCCATTACCCCGCAATGTGACGCCATTACCCCGCAATGTGACGCCATTACCCCGCAATGTGACGCCATTACCCCGCAATGTGACGTCATTACCCCGCAATGTGACCCCATTACCCCGCAATGTGACGCCATTACCCTGCAATGTGATGCCATTACCCCGCAATGTGACGTCATTACCCCGCAGTGTGACGCCATTACCCCGCAATGTGACGTCATTACCCCGCAGTGTGACGCCATTACCCCGCAATGTGACGCCATTACCCCGCAATGTGACGTCATTACCCCGCAACGTGACGCCATTACCCCGCAATGTGACGCCATTACCCCGCAATGTGACGCCATTACCCCGCAATGTGACGCCATTACCCCGCAATGTGACGCCATTACCCCGCAATGTGACGTCATTACCCCGCAATGTGACGCCATTACCCCGCAGTGTGACGCCATTACCCCGCAATGTGACGTCATTACCCCGCAATGTGACCCCATTACCCCGCAATGTGACGCCATTACCCCGCAATGTGACGCCATTACCCCGCAATGTGACGCCATTACCCCGCAATGTGACGTCATTACCCCGCAATGTGACCCCATTACCCCGCAATGTGACGCCATTACCCTGCAATGTGATGCCATTACCCCGCAATGTGACGTCATTACCCCGCAGTGTGACGCCATTACCCCGCAATGTGACGTCATTACCCCGCAGTGTGACGCCATTACCCCGCAATGTGACGCCATTACCCCGCAATGTGACGTCATTACCCCGCAACGTGACGCCATTACCCCGCAATGTGACGCCATTACCCCGCAATGTGACGCCATTACCCCGCAATGTGACGCCATTACCCCGCAATGTGACGCCATTACCCCGCAATGTGACGTCATTACCCCGCAATGTGACCCCATTACCCCGCAATGTGACGCCATTACCCCGCAATGTGATGCCATTACCCCGCAATGTGACGTCATTACCCCGCAGTGTGACGCCATTACCCCGCAATGTGACGTCATTACCCCGCAGTGTGACGCCATTACCCCGCAATGTGACGTCATTACCCCGCAACGTGACGCCATTACCCCGCAACGTGACGCCATTACCCCGCAATGTGACGCCATTACCCCGCAATGTGACGCCATTACCCCGCAAGGTGACGCCATTACCCCGCAACGTGACGCCATTACCCCGCAATGTGACGCCATTACCCCGCAATGTGACGCCAGTGACCCCATTACCCCGCAACGTGACGCCATTACCCCGCAACATGACGCCATTACCCCGCAATGTGACGCCAGTGACCCCATTACCCCGCAACGTGACGCCATTACCCCGCAATGTGACGCCATTACCCCGCAATGTGACCCCATTACCCCGCAATGTGACGCCATTACCCCGCAACGTGACGCCATTAAACCGCAATGTGACGCCATTACCCCGCAATGTGACGCCATTACCCCGCAATGTGACGCCATTACCCCGCAATGTGACGCCATTACCCCGCAATGTGACGCCATTACCCCGCAATGTGACGTCATTACCCCGCAACGTGACGCCATTACCCCGCAATGTGACGCCATTACCCCGCAATGTGACGCCATTACCCCGCAAGGTGACGCCATTACCCCGCAACGTGACGCCATTACCCCGCAATGTGACCCCATTACCCCGCAACGTGACGCCATTACCCCGCAATGTGACGCCATTACCCCGCAATGTGACCCCATTACCCCGCAACGTGACGTCATTACCCCGCAACGTGACGCCATTAAACCGCAATGTGACGCCATTACCCCGCAATGTGACGCCATTACCCCGCAATGTGACGCCATTACCCCGCAATGTGACGCCATTACCCCGCAATGTGACGCCATTACCCCGCAATGTGACGCCATTACCCCGCAATGTGACGCCATTACCCCGCAATGTGACGCCATTACCCCGCAATGTGACGCCATTACCCCGCAACGTGACGCCATTACCCCGCAATGTGACGCCATTACCCCGCAATGTGACGCCATTACCCCGCAAGGTGACGCCATTACCCCGCAACGTGACGCCATTACCCCGCAATGTGACCCCATTACCCCGCAATGTGACGCCATTACCCCGCAATGTGACGCCATTACCCCGCAATGTGACGCCAGTGACCCCATTACCCCGCAACGTGACGCCATTACCCCGCAATGTGACGCCAGTGACCCCATTACCCCGCAACGTGACGCCATTACCCCGCAATGTGACGCCATTACCCCGCAATGTGACCCCATTACCCCGCAATGTGACGCCATTACCCCGCAATGTGACGCCATTACCCCGCAATGTGACGTCATTACCCCGCAGTGTGACGCCATTACCCCGCAATGTGACGCCATTACCCCGCAACGTGACGTCATTACCCCGCAACGTGACGCCATTACCCCTCAACGTGACGCCATTACCCCGCAACGTGACGCCATTACCCCGCAAGGTGACGCCATTACCCCGCAAAGTGACGCCATTACCCCGCAACGTGACGCCATTACCCCTCAACGTGACGCCATTACCCCGCAATGTGACGCCATTACCCCGCAAGGTGACGCCATTACCCCGCAAAGTGACGCCATTACCCCGCAACGTGACGCCATTACCCCGCAAAGTGACGCCATTACCCCGCAACGTGACGCCATTACCCCGCAATGTGACGCCATTACCCCGCAATGTGACGCCATTACCCCGCAACTGGGCATGCTGGAGTTAATGGTGTCTGATCTTTAGAGGGGTCTGGAGGGGACAGCGGTGACCAGCGGGGGCTTATTCCCCTCTGTCTAGTGAGACTACATGGATGCTCCTCTGATCTGAGCATGCACGGCTATGGGGAAGGAAGTTATAAGAGCAAGCCTCCTTATGTGGACCACCTGGACCCCCAGTAATGGTGACCCCACATTCACGGCTCCATAACCTACAGAAGCCCCCATCCATAGGCATGAGAATGTCCCCCTCCTCCTCCTGGTCAGGATTTCGGGGGGCTTTATTCGAGCATCTATCGGCCCATCCTGCCCCTTACACTCTTATTATTAATGTTCCTGACAACCTCCGCCTGTCATTGTTGTCAGCTCCCTGCCCCCACACAACAATATGGAGAGAGAATCATCCAGAAGAGCGAAGGAAGTTTATGACTTTTTATAGGAAACTTCACAGATTTCCGGATGATCACAGTGTGATAATAGCCCTCCCCTCCCCCACAATATGGAGGCGTGGGCAGCCTCCACCTCCTGCCCGGGCCTCGTCCGTGGTGCTGAATACAAGGTGGGCATGTGAGGTCTCATCTGGCCCCACCTGAATCAGTCTGTGCGCCTCCCCCCCGACAGAGGGGGCACGGCCGACGTTATAGGGGTCCTCAGTAACCGAAGATCGACCATCGTGTAATGGAGACTCATCTACTTTGCTCTCATCTCAATTCCTCTGCTTGCTGTCAGTGAATAGGAACATTGCTGTTCACATCCTTATGCTGAAAACCCGTCCGGCTGAGTCCTCACACAGCTGAGGCTTCGGTACAGTGGTAAAATGACAATGAGGATAATAACAGAACTATCATTGCAAAAGCTTCAGTTTTACTGACATTAGCTGATGCAGAAATGAGTACACCCCACATCAATGACTCCAGTATTGTGCCTGACCTCCATGATGTGTAAGGAGCACTGGGCGACATGTGGGCATGTCCATCTTGCTCTGTTCTCCAGAATGAAGTCTTCTAGAGCCTGGATGTTGGATGGAGCATAGTAACATAGTAACATAGTTAGTAAGGCCGAAAAAATACATTTGTCCATCCAGTTCAGCCTATATTCCATCATAATAAATCCCCAGATCTACGTCCTTCTACAGAACCTAATAATTGTATGATACAATATTGTTCTGCTCCAGGAAGACATCCAGGCCTCTCTTGAACCCCTCGACTGAGTTCGCCATCACCACCTCCTCAGGCAAGCAATTCCAGATTCTCACTGCCCTAACAGTAAAGAATCCTCTTCTGTGTTGATGGAAAAACCTTCTCTCCTCCAGACGCAAAGAATGCCCCCTTGTGCCCGTCACCTTCCTTGGTATAAACAGATCCTCAGCGAGATATTTGTATTGTCCCCTTATATACTTATACATGGTTATTAGATCGCCCCTCAGTCGTCTTTTTTCTAGACTAAATAATCCTAATTTCGCTAATCTATCTGGGTATTGTAGTTCTCCCATTCCCTTTATTAATTTTGTTGCCCTCCTTTGTACTCTCTCTAGTTCCATTATATCCTTCCTGAGCACCGGTGCCCAAAACTGGACACAATACTCCATGTGCGGTCTAACTAGGGATTTGTACAGAGGCAGTATAATGCTCTCATCATGTGTATCCAGACCTCTTTTAATGCACCCCATGATCCTGTTTGCCTTGGCAGCTGCTGCCTGGCACTGGCTGCTCCAGGTAAGTTTATCATTAACTAGGATCCCCAAGTCCTTCTCCCTGTCAGATTTACCCAGTGGTTTCCCGTTCAGTGTGTAATGGTGATATTGATTCCCTCTTCCCATGTGTATAACCTTACATTTATCATTGTTAAACCTCATCTGCCACCTTTCAGCCCAAGTTTCCAACTTATCCAGATCCATCTGTAGCAGAATACTATCTTCTCTTGTATTAACTGCTTTACATAGTTTTGTATCATCTGCAAATATCGATATTTTACTGTGTAAACCTTCTACCAGATCATTAATGAATATGTTGAAGAGAACAGGTCCCAATACTGACCCCTGCGGTACCCCACTGGTCACAGCGACCCAGTTAGAGACTATACCATTTATAACCACCCTCTGCTTTCTATCACTAAGCCAGTTACTAACCCATTTACACACATTTTCCCCCAGACCAAGCATTCTCATTTTGTGTACCAACCTCTTGTGCGGCACGGTATCAAACGCTTTGGAAAAATCGAGATATACCACGTCCAATGACTCACCGTGGTCCAGCCTATAGCTTACCTCTTCATAAAAACTGATTAGATTGGTTTGACAGGAGCGATTTCTCATAAACCCATGCTGATATGGAGTTAAACAGTTATTCTCATTGAGGTAATCCAGAATAACATCCCTCAGAAACCCTTCAAATATTTTACCAACAATAGAGGTTAGACTTACTGGCCTATAATTTCCAGGTTCACTTTTAGAGCCCTTTTTGAATATTGGCACCACATTTGCTATGCGCCAATCGTGCGGAACAGACCCTGTCGCTATAGAGTCACTAAAAATAAGAAATAATGGTTTATCTATTACATTACTTAGTTCTCTTAGTACTCGTGGGTGTATGCCATCCGGACCCGGAGATTTATCTATTTTAATCTTATTTAGCCGTTTTCGCACCTCTTCTTGGGTTAGATTGGTGACCCTTAATATAGGGTTTACATTGTTTCTTGGGATTTCACCTAGCATTTCATTTTCCACCGTGAATACCGTGGAGAAGAAGGTGTTTAATATGTTAGCTTTTTCCTCGTCATCTACAACCATTCTTTCCTCACTATTTTTTAAGGGGCCTACATTTTCAGTTTTTATTCTTTTACTATTGATATAGTTGAAGAACAGTTTGGGATTAGTTTTACTCTCCTTAGCAATGTGCTTCTCTGTTTCCTTTTTGGCAGCTTTAATTAGTTTTTTAGATAAAGTATTTTTCTCCCTATAGTTTTTTAGAGCTTCAATGGTGCCATCCTGCTTTAGTAGTGCAAATGCTTTCTTTTTACTGTTAATTGCCTGCCTTACTTCTTTGTTTAGCCACATTGGGTTTTTCCTATTTCTAGTCCTTTTATTCCCACAAGGTATAAACCGCTTACACTGCCTATTTAGGATGTTCTTAAACATTTCCCATTTATTATCTGTATTCTCATTTCTGAGGATATTGTCCCAGTCTACCAGATTAAGGGCATCTCTAAGCTGGTCAAACTTTGCCTTCCTAAAGTTCAGTGTTTTTGTGACTCCCTGACAAGTCCCCCTAGTGAAAGACAGGTGAAACTGTACAATATTGTGGTCGCTATTTCCTAAATGCCCAACCACCTGCAGATTTGTTATTCTGTCAGGTCTATTAGATAGTATTAGGTCTAAAAGTGCTGCTCCTCTGGTTGGATTCTGCACCAATTGTGAAAGATAATTTTTCTTGGTTATTAGCAGAAACCTGTTGCCTTTATGGGTTTCACAGGTTTCTGTTTCCCAGTTAATATCCGGGTAGTTAAAGTCCCCCATAACCAGGACCTCATTATGGGTTGCAGCTTCATCTATCTGCTTTAGAAGTAGACTTTCCATGCTTTCTGTTATATTTGGGGGTTTGTAACAGACCCCAATGAGAATTTTGTTACCATTTTTCCCTCCATGAATTTCAACCCATATGGACTCGACATCCTCATTCCCTTCGCTAATATCCTCCCTTAAAGTGGACTTTAGACAAGACTAAAGTCTTGACAACTTGACAACTTGAAAAGCTGACAACTTGTCTCCACACAGGTGTCCGGTCGTCAGTTCAGGAGACACTTGGCCCCTGAGTCACTGTCACCGGCTCCTCTCCAGAAATGCCGCAGATGTCAGTTTTCTATAATTGAATGTGGGAGAAATTCTTATCTAGCGAGGGTCCGGAGTGATGGCGGCATCTGTCACTATGGAGCAGCACATCTCTGACTTCATGATCCTTTCAATGACATGTAGACCCCCGACACCAGCAGCTCATGTGCCCCCCGACACCAGCAGCTCATGTGCCCCCCGACACCAGCAGCTCCTGTGCCCCCGACACCAGCAGCTCTTGTACCCCCGACACCAGCAGCTCTTGTACCCCCGACACCAGCAGCTCATGTTCCCCCGACACCAGCAGCTCATGTGCCCCCAACACCAGCACCTCATGTGCCCCCTGACACCAGCAGCTCATGTGCTCCCTGACACCAGCAGCTCATGTGCCCCCCGACACCAGCAGCTCCTGTGCCCCCGACACCAGCAGCTCATGTGCCCCCAACACCAGCACCTCATGTGCCCCCTGACACCAGCAGCTCATGTGCCCCCGACACCAGCAGCTCCTGTGCCCCCCGACACCAGCAGCTCTTGTACCCCCGACACCAGCAGCTCATGTGCCCCCAACACCAGCACCTCATGTGCCCCCTGACACCAGCAGCTCATGTGCCCCCCGACACCAGCAGCTCATGTGCTCCCCGACACCAGCACCTCATGTGCCCCCTGACACCAGCAGCTCATGTGCCCCCGACACCAGCAGCTCATGTGCCCCCGACACCAGCAGCTCATGTGCTCCCCGACACTAGCAGCTCATGTGCCCCCCAACACCAGCACCTCATGTGCCCCCTGACACCAGCAGCTCATGTGCCCCCCGACACCAGCAGCTCATGTGCCCCCTGACACCAGCACCTCATGTGCCCCCTGACACCAGCAGCTCATGTGCCCCCGACACCAGCAGCTCATGTGCTCCCCGACACTAGCAGCTCATGTGCCCCCCAACACCAGCACCTCATGTGCCCCCTGACACCAGCAGCTCATGTGCCCCCCGACACCAGCAGCTCATGTGCCCCCCGACACCAGCAGCTCATGTGCCCCCCGACACTAGCAGCTCATGTGCCCCCCGACACCAGCAGCTCATGTGCCCCCCGACACCAGCAGCTCATGTGCCCCCCGACACCAGCAGCTCATGTGCCCCCCGACACCAGCAGCTCTTGTACCCCCCGACACCAGCAGCTCCTGTGCCCCCCCGACACCAGCAGCTCATGAACCCCCCCGACACCAGCAGCTCTTGTGCCCCCCAACACCAGCAGCTCATGAACCCCCCGACACCAGCAGCTCCTGTGCCCCCCCGACACCAGCAGCTCATGAACCCCCCCGACACCAGCAGCTCTTGTGCCCCCCAACACCAGCAGCTCATGAACCCCCCGACACCAGTCACCTTAGTGGCACCTCACAATTTTGCAGCCATCAGTTCCACAAACCTTTCTCAGGTCTCATGCCTCCAGAGTCCCAGAATCTCCATATTTTTCAGCCTGTATCCCGGCACATTGTAGGTGGCATTTTTGTGTCGGGGCTTTAGGAGCGGCCTCCTCCCTGGATGTCCCGCATGCTGCCGCTCCTCTGTGATGTGCGTGGGATTGCGTTCGGCTTTCTACGTCTTTAGATAACGGCAGGGAACCTCCATGTGCATTTTCTTCCCTTCACATCAGAAGACGCTCAAGTTTAGGTGGTGACTTCTGTGGTCCCTGGACGTCTCCATCTTTGTTACATTTCTGTATCACGTTTGCTCCAGTGTCTGACTGATAAGTAAAGATTTTCTGATCTACTTGGAGCTGTCACCTTCCTTATGATATGAAATGATTTTCTTTTTCAGATCTTGTGACATTTCTCTTCCTTGTGGTGCCATTGCTTACTTACAGTGGGTACAGAAAATATCACATGATCATTTGACCTTTGCTGTCATGTGACCTTTGCTCACATGCCGTCCATTTCCTTGTGATCCTCCTTGAGATGGTTCTACTCCTTCATTGGAGTCCAGTTGTGTGTAATTACACTGATAGGACGTGATTTGGAGCGGCGCACACCTGTCTATATAAGACCTCACAGCTCACAGTGCATGTCAGACCAAATGAGAATCATGAGGCCAAAGGAACTGGCCAAGGAGCTCAGAGACAGAATTGTGGCACGGCACAGACCTGGCCAAGGTTACAACAGAATGTCTGCAGGACTCAAGGTTCCTAAGAGCACAGTGGCCTCCATAATCCTTAAATGGAAGATGTTTGGGACCACCAGAAGTCTTCCTAGACCTGGCCGTCCAGCCAAACTGAGCAATCGTGAGAGAAGAGCCTTGGTGAGAGGTAAAGAAGAACCCCAAAATCACTGTGGCTGAGCTCCAGAGATGCAGTAGGGAGATGGGAGAAAGTTCCATAAAGTCACCTATCACTGCAGCCTCCACCAGTCGGGCCCAATGGAAGCCTCTCCTCAGTGCAAGACATATGAAAGCCGCATAGAGTTTGCCAGGGCTGTGGAGTCGGAGTCGAAGTTAGTTTTGGTTGGAGTCGGAGTCGGTAGAAATGTACCAACTCCAGCTTTAAAAAATGTATTAATATTTCATAATTGAACTTTCATATGAATTTTATAAATGTTACTCAAATATATATGTTCTATCAAACTATGAACAACAGTGATAAGCAGTTCTGCTGGAGATAGAGACATTTCTTACTTGTGTCACTGTTCTCCACTGCCCTTATCTAATCTTATTCTTGGTTAACCTCATGCTGCCCCAACTCCCCTGCTTACAATGTATGTAACTGAAAGTGAAAGGGGCAATTATTGATCAAGCCACACGATGGGGCAGTACTTACTTAATGATTCAGCGCTTGGTTGAACTGAAAACCTTTCTTATAGACCATCAACTGACGCTAAATGAAAGTCAGTGGAATCAGGTGACTGAGCTGGAAAAATTGCTAGAGCACCCATTTACAGTGACTAAAAAATGACAAGCAGAGGACTTAACTCCAGGTATTTTCTTGAAGGAGTGGAAGAACCTGATGTTTCGCCTGTCCCAAAGAGGAGGGTTAATTGCAAGTGGCATTGCTACATCAATGAAACGGAGAGAGGAGCTACTATTACAAAATAACATTCTTTTGGCAGCTGTTTATGTAGACCCAATGCATCGGATTCTTCAAGATGATCAACAGCTAACTAAAGGAAAAGAAGCTCTGTTTGAAATAGCAGTAAGGATGAAAGGGTTGCAGAACAGTCAGGAGGAACAAGAAGAATTTGGTCATCCTGCCACATCTTCACCCTCATCAACTAATGAAGATTTTAATTTAAAAAAATATTTGGATCACAAGGACCGTGCAAAGCGTTCCCGCATAGAAGAGTCATCCCCATCAAAGAACACAGCCAGTGTGCAGCGCCCCAGAGATCTGGTCGTTGCAGTATGGCGCTCTGCCACTAAGGGGAGCAGCGGTACGTCTGATGGCACTAAAGAGTTATCCTGACCAGGTATCACCAGAACACATTACACTTCACACTCCGGCCACTAGGGGGAGCAAAGGGCTTTATTTATTGGGCCACTTCTCACACTGGTAAAACTAGGGGCTGGGGAGGAAGTTAGTCAGAAGCTGACTGGGTTGGATTCAGGCAACATCCCGTGGCAGGGGGTGTTGCGGGGAGAAGACACAGGGGGGTCCCTGTCAGGCGTGGGAACCTGGCAGGTGCCTAGCGAACGGAACAGAACTGTTGTGGATTCTGTTTTTGGGCTCCCTCTGGTGGTTACAGATGGTACTGGGTGACTTGTGTTCTCTGCGGTCTCTGGTGTCCACCTGTTCTATCAGGATATGGGAGTTTCCTATTTAACCTGGCTTTCTTGTCATTTCCTCGCCGGCGATCAATGTAATCAGTGTGTCTTGTTACCTCTGCTTTCCGCTTCAGTAATCTTCAGGACAAGCTAAGTTTTTGATTTTCCTGTTCCATGTTTTGCTTTATTTTTGTTTTAGTCCAGCTTGCAGTTATGTGATTCCTTGTTGCTGGTTGCTCTAGTGGGCTGATATTACTCCTCATGTTCCATGAGTTGGCACATGAGTTCAGGTAATTTCAGGATGGTTTTTTGTAGGGTTTTTCGCTGACCGCGCAGTTCACTTTTGAAAGAAGCTCTGTTTGAAATAGCAGTAAGGATGAAAGGGTTGCAGAACAGTCAGGAGGAACAAGAAGAATTTGGTCGTCCTGCCACATCTTCACCCTCATCAACTAATGAAGATTTTAATTTAAAAAAATATTTGGATCACAAGGACCGTGCAAAGCGTTCCCGCATAGAAGAGTCATCCCCATCAAAGAACACAGCCAGTGTGCAGCGCCCCAGAGATCTGGTCGTTGCAGTATGGCGCTCTGCCACTAAGGGGAGCAGCGGTACGTCTGATGGCACTAAAGAGTTATCCTGACCAGGTATCACCAGAACACATTACACTTCACACTCCGGCCACTAGGGGGAGCAAAGGGCTTTATTTATTGGGCCACTTCTCACACTGGTAAAACTAGGGGCTGGGGAGGAAGTTAGTCAGAAGCTGACTGGGTTGGATTCAGGCAACATCCCGTGGCAGGGGGTGTTGCGGGGAGAAGACACAGGGGGGTCCCTGTCAGGCGTGGGAACCTGGCAGGCGCCTAGCGAGCGGAACAGAACTGTTGTGGATTCTGTTTTTGGGCTCCCTCTGGTGGTTACAGATGGTACTGGGTGACTTGTGTTCTCTGCGGTCTCTGGTGTCCACCTGTTCTATCAGGATATGGGAGTTTCCTATTTAACCTGGCTTTCTTGTCATTTCCTCGCCGGCGATCAATGTAATCAGTGTGTCTTGTTACCTCTGCTTTCCGCTTCAGTAATCTTCAGGACAAGCTAAGTTTTTGATTTTCCTGTTCCATGTTTTGCTTTATTTTTGTTTTAGTCCAGCTTGCAGTTATGTGATTCCTTGTTGCTGGTTGCTCTAGTGGGCTGATATTACTCCTCATGTTCCATGAGTTGGCACATGAGTTCAGGTAATTTCAGGATGGTTTTTTGTAGGGTTTTTCGCTGACCGCGCAGTTCACTTTTGAAAGAAGCTCTGTTTGAAATAGCAGTAAGGATGAAAGGGTTGCAGAACAGTCAGGAGGAACAAGAAGAATTTGGTCGTCCTGCCACATCTTCACCCTCATCAACTAATGAAGATTTTAATTTAAAAAAATATTTGGATCACAAGGACCGTGCAAAGCGTTCCTGCATAGAAGAGTCATCCCCATCAAAGAACACAGCCAGTGTGCAGCGCCCCAGAGATCTGGTCATTGCAGTATGGCGCTCTGCCACTAAGGGGAGCAGCGGTACGTCTGATGGCACTAAAGAGTTATCCTGACCAGGTATCACCAGAACACATTACACTTCACACTCCGGCCACTAGGGGGAGCAAAGGGCTTTATTTATTGGGCCACTTCTCACACTGGTAAAACTAGGGGCTGGGGAGGAAGTTAGTCAGAAGCTGACTGGGTTGGATTCAGGCAACATCCCGTGGCGGGGGGTGTTGCGGGGAGAAGACACAGGGGGGTCCCTGTCAGGCGTGGGAACCTGGCAGGCGCCTAGCGAGCGGAACAGAACTGTTGTGGATTCTGTTTTTGGGCTCCCTCTGGTGGTTACAGATGGTACTGGGTGACTTGTGTTCTCTGCGGTCTCTGATGTCCACCTGTTCTATCAGGATATGGGAGTTTCCTATTTAACCTGGCTTTCTTGTCATTTCCTCGCCGGCGATCAATGTAATCAGTGTGTCTTGTTACCTCTGCTTTCCGCTTCAGTAATCTTCAGGACAAGCTAAGTTTTTGATTTTCCTGTTCCATGTTTTGCTTTATTTTTGTTTTAGTCCAGCTTGCAGTTATGTGATTCCTTGTTGCTGGTTGCTCTAGTGGGCTGATATTACTCCTCATGTTCCATGAGTTGGCACATGAGTTCAGGTAATTTCAGGATGGTTTTTTGTAGGGTTTTTCGCTGACCGCGCAGTTCACTTTTGAAAGAAGCTCTGTTTGAAATAGCAGTAAGGATGAAAGGGTTGCAGAACAGTCAGGAGGAACAAGAAGAATTTGGTCGTCCTGCCACATCTTCACCCTCATCAACTAATGAAGATTTTAATTTAAAAAAATATTTGGATCACAAGGACCGTGCAAAGCGTTCCTGCATAGAAGAGTCATCCCCATCAAAGAACACAGCCAGTGTGCAGCGCCCCAGAGATCTGGTCATTGCAGTATGGCGCTCTGCCACTAAGGGGAGCAGCGGTACGTCTGATGGCACTAAAGAGTTATCCTGACCAGGTATCACCAGAACACATTACACTTCACACTCCGGCCACTAGGGGGAGCAAAGGGCTTTATTTATTGGGCCACTTCTCACACTGGTAAAACTAGGGGCTGGGGAGGAAGTTAGTCAGAAGCTGACTGGGTTGGATTCAGGCAACATCCCGTGGCGGGGGGTGTTGCGGGGAGAAGACACAGGGGGGTCCCTGTCAGGCGTGGGAACCTGGCAGGCGCCTAGCGAACGGAACAGAACTGTTGTGGATTCTGTTTTTGGGCTCCCTCTGGTGGTTACAGATGGTACTGGGTGACTTGTGTTCTCTGCGGTCTCTGGTGTCCACCTGTTCTATCAGGATATGGGAGTTTCCTATTTAACCTGGCTTTCTTGTCATTTCCTCGCCGGCGATCAATGTAATCAGTGTGTCTTGTTACCTCTGCTTTCCACTTCAGTAATCTTCAGGACAAGCTAAGTTTTTGATTTTCCTGTTCCATGTTTTGCTTTATTTTTGTTTTAGTCCAGCTTGCAGTTATGTGATTCCTTGTTGCTGGTTGCTCTAGTGGGCTGATATTACTCCTCATGTTCCATGAGTTGGCACATGAGTTCAGGTAATTTCAGGATGGTTTTTTGTAGGGTTTTTCGCTGACCGCGCAGTTCACTTTTGTATCCTCTGCTATCTAGTTTTAGCGGGCCTCATTTTGCTGAATGTTTTCATTACTACGTATGTGCTTTCCTCTCATTTCACCGTCATTACATGTGGGGGGCTGCTATTTCTGTGGGGTGTTTCTCTGGAGGCAAGAGAGGTCTTTGTTTCTTCTAATAGGGGAAGCTAGTCCTTCGGCTGGCGCGAGACGTCTAGAATCATCGTAGGCACGTTCCCCGGCTACTGCTAGTGTTGTGAATTAGGTTCAGGATCGCGGTCAGCTCAGGTTCCATCACCCTAGAGCTTGTTCTGTTTTTTGTGTGCTTGTCCTTTTGTGATCCCCTGCCATTGGGATCATGACAGTATCGCCGGCCTAAAAGTGGTAATCATATTGGCTGAAGTAGGAGGAAAAGTAGTCTGAGGAAGTTTTTTTTTTTTTTTTCCTTCCCTCAGAGTTTGCTGCGTCTTACCTCCTCTTAATCCTTGAATGGCTCTGACCTCAGCTGTTTATCATGGACGTCCAGAGTTTGGCTTCCAGCCTGAATAATCTTGCTGCTAAGGTTCAAAATATACAAGATTTTGTTGTACATGCTCCTATGTCTGAACCTAGAATTCCTATCCGAGTTTTTTTTCTGGAGATAGATCTAGTTTTCTGAATTTTAGGAACAATTGCAAGTTGTTTCTTTCTTTGAAATCTCGCTCCTCTGGAGACCCTGCTCAGCAAGTCAAGATTGTAATATCTTTCCTGCGGGGTGACCCTCAGAATTGGGCATTTGCATTGGCACCAGGGGATCCTGCGTTGCTCAATGTGGATGCGTTTTTTCTGGCATTGGGTTTGCTCTATGAGGAACCTAACCTAGAGATTCAGGCTGAAAAAGCTTTATTGGCTCTCTCTCAGGGGCAAGATGAAGCAGAAATATATTGTCAGAAATATCGGAAATGGTCGGTGCTTACTCAGTGGAATGAGTGCGCCCTGGCTGCAAGATTCAGAGATGGCCTTTCTGAGGCCATTAAAGATGTTATGGGGGGGTTCCCTGCGCCTACAGGTCTGAATGAGTCTATGACTATGGCTATTCAGATTGATCGGCGTTTACGGGAGCGCAAACCTGTGCACCATTTGGCGGTGTCTTCTGAACAGGCACCTGAGACAATGCAATGTGATAGAATTCAGTCCAGAAGTGAACGGCAAAACTATAGGCGGAAAAATGGGTTGTGTTTTTATTGTGGTGATTCAGCTCATGTTATATCAGCATGCTCTAAACGCACAAAAAAGGTTGATAAGTCTGTTGCCATTAGTACTTTACAGTCTAAGTTCATTCTGTCTGTGACTCTGATTTGTTCATTATCAGCCATTTCCGTCGATGCCTATGTGGATTCAGGCGCTGCCCTGAGTCTTATGGATTGGTCATTTGCCAACCACTGTGGGTTTAGTCTGGAGCCTCTGGAAGTCCCTATTCCTTTGAAAGGAATTGACTCTACACCTTTGGCTATGAATAAACCTCAGTACTGGACACACGTGACCATGCGTATGACTCCCGTTCATCAGGAGGTGATTCGCTTCCTGATACTGTATAATTTACATGATGTCTTAGTGCTTGGTCTGCCATGGTTACAAACTCATAACCCAGTCTTGGACTGGAAAACGATGTCTGTGTTAAGCTGGGGATGTCAGGGGGTTCATGATGATGCACCTCCGATTTCTATCGCTTCATCTACTCCTTCTGAGGTTCCTGTATTTTTGTCTGATTATCGGGAGGTTTTTGAGGAGCCTAAGCTCAATTCGCTTCCTCCTCACAGGGATTGCGATTGTGCTATAGATTTGATTCCTGGCAGTAAATTTCCTAAAGGTCGTTTGTTCAATCTGTCAGTGCCAGAGCATACTGCTATGCGGGATTATGTTAAGGAGTCCTTGGAAAAGGGACATATCCGTCCATCTTCGTCTCCTTTGGGAGCAGGTTTTTTTTTCGTGGCCAAAAAAGATGGTTCCTTGAGGCCTTGTATAGATTACCGTCTTTTGAATAAGATTACGGTCAAATATCAGTATCCTTTGCCATTGTTGACTGATTTGTTCGCTCGCATTAAGGGGGCTAAATGGTTCACTAAGATTGATCTGCGGGGTGCGTATAATCTTGTGCGGATTAAGCAGGGTGATGAGTGGAAAACCGCATTTAATACGCCTGAGGGCCATTTTGAGTATTTGGTGATGCCTTTTGGACTTTCTAATGCTCCTTCAGTCTTCCAGTCCTTTATGCACGATATTTTCCGTGAATATCTGGATAAATTTATGATTGTGTATTTGGATGATGTTTTGGTTTTTTCTGATGACTGGGAGTCCCATGTTCAGCAGGTCAGGAAGGTGTTTCAGGTCCTGTGGGCCAATTCTTTGTTTGTAAAAGGTTCAAAGTGTCTCTTTGGAGTCCAGAAGATTTCTTTTTTGGGGTATATTTTTTCCCCTTCTACTATTGAGATGGATCCCGTCAAGGTTCAAGCTATTTGTGACTGGACGCAGCCTACATCTCTTAAGAGTCTACAGAAGTTCTTGGGCTTTGCTAATTTTTATCGTCGTTTCATAACTAATTTTTCTAGTGTTGTTAAGCCTTTGACAGATCTGACTAAGAAGGGTGCTGATGTTGCTGATTGGTCTCCTGCGGCTGTGGAGGCCTTTCAGGAACTTAAGCGCCGGTTTTCTTCTGCTCCTGTGTTGCGTCAGCCAGATGTTTCGCTTCCTTTTCAGGTTGAGGTTGATGCTTCTGAGATTGTCACAGAGAAGCTCCGATTGCTCGGTGATGAAGCCATGTGCGTTCTTTTCTAGAAAGTTTTCGCCCACTGAGCGGAATTATGATGTTGGTAATCGGGAGCTTTTGGCCATGAAGTGGGCATTTGAGGAGTGGCGTCATTGGCTTGAGGGTGCTAGACATCGTGTGGTGGTCTTGACTGATCACAAAAATCTGATTTACCTTGAGTCTGCCAAGCGTCTGAATTCTAGACAGGCTCGTTGGTCACTGTTTTTCTCCCGTTTCGATTTTGTGGTTTCATACCTGCCAGGTTCAAAGAATGTGAAGGCGGATGCTCTTTCTAGGAGTTTTGTGCCTGATTCCCCTGGAAATTCTGAGCCCACTGGTATCCTTAGGGATGGGGTGATTTTGTCGGCTGTCTTCCCAGACTTGCGACGTGCTTTGCAGGAGTTTCAGGCGAATAAACTTGATCGTTGTCCGCCTGAAAGACTGTTTGTTCTGGATAATTGGACCAGTAGAGTCATCTCCGAGGTCCATTCTTCTGCATTGGCAGGTCATCCTGGAATATTTGGTACTAGAGACTTGGTGGCCAGGTCTTTTTGGTGGCCTTCCTTGTCGAGGGATGTGCGTTCTTTTGTGCAGTCTTGTGAAGTTTGCGCTCGGGCTAAGCCTTGCTGTTCTCGGGCCAGTGGATTGTTGTCACCTTTGCCTATCCCGAAGAGGCCTTGGACGCACATTTCCATGGACTTTATTTCGGATCTCCCTGTCTCTCAAAAAATGTCCGTCATCTGGGTTGTGTGTGACCGCTTTTCTAAGATGGTTCATCTGGTACCCTTGCCTAAGTTACCTTCCTCCTCTGAGTTGGTCCCTCTATTTTTTCAGAACGTGGTTCGTTTGCATGGGATTCCTGAGAACATTGTTTCTGACAGGGGATCCCAGTTTGTGTCTAGATTTTGGCGGACGTTCTGTGCTAAGATGGGCATTGATTTGTCCTTTTCGTCTGCATTCCATCCTCAGACGAATGGCCAGATGGAACGAACTAATCAGACCTTGGAAACTTATTTAAGGTGTTTTGTTTCTGCTGATCAAGATGACTGGGTTACCTTTTTGCCGCTTGCCGAATTTGCCCTTAATAATCGGGCTAGTTCTGCTACCTTGGTTTCTCCTTTCTTTTGTAATTCGGGGTTTCATCCTCGTTTTTCCTCTGGTCAGGTGGAGCCTTCTGATTGTCCTGGAGTGGACATGGTGGTGGATAGGTTGCATCAGATTTGGAGTCATGTGGTGGACAATTTGAAGTTGTCCCAGGAGAGGGCTCAGCAGTTTGCTAATCGCCGTCGCCGCGTGGGTCCTCGACTTCGAGTTGGGGACTTGGTGTGGTTGTCTTCTCGTTTTGTTCCTATGAAGGTCTCTTCTCCTAAGTTCAAGCCTCGGTTCATCGGTCCCTATAGGATCTTGGAAATTCTTAACCCTGTGTCGTTTCGTTTGGATCTCCCGGCATCGTTTGCTATTCATAATGTGTTCCATCGGTCGTTGTTGCGGAAGTATGAGGTACCTGTTGTTCCTTCGCTTGAGCCTCCTGCTCCGGTGCTGGTGGAGGGAGAATTGGAGTATGTTGTGGAGAAGATCTTGGATTCTCGTGTTTCCAGACGGAAACTCCAATATTTGGTCAAGTGGAAGGGTTATGGTCAGGAGGATAATTCTTGGGTGGTTGCCTCTGATGTTCATGCTGCTGATTTGGTCCGTGCATTTCATAGGGCTCATCCTGGTCGCCCTGGTGGTTCTCATGAGGGTTCGGTGACCCCTCCTCAAGGGGGGGGTACTGTTGTGGATTCTGTTTTTGGGCTCCCTCTGGTGGTTACAGATGGTACTGGGTGACTTGTGTTCTCTGCGGTCTCTGGTGTCCACCTGTTCTATCAGGATATGGGAGTTTCCTATTTAACCTGGCTTTCTTGTCATTTCCTGGCCGGCTATCAATGTTATCAGTGTGTCTTGTTGCCTCTGTTACTGGCTTCAGTAATCTTCAGGACAAGCTAAGTTTTTGATTTTCCTGTTCCATGTTTTGCTTTATTTTTGTTTTAGTCCAGCTTGCAGTTATGTGATTCCTTGTTGCTGGTTGCTCTAGTGGGCTGATATTACTCCTCATGTTCCATGAGTTGGCACATGAGTTCAGGTAATTTCAGGATGGTTTTTTGTACGGTTTTTCGCTGACCGCGCAGTTCACTTTTGTATCCTCTGCTATCTAGTTTTAGCGGGCCTCATTTTGCTGAATCTGTTTTCATTACTACGTATGTGCTTTCCTCTCATTTCACCGTCATTACATGTGGGGGGCTGCTATTTCTGTGGGGTGTTTCTCTGGAGGCAAGAGAGGTCTTTGTTTCTTCTAATAGGGGAAGCTAGTCCTTCGGCTGGCGCGAGACGTCTAGAATCATCGTAGACACGTTCCCCGGCTACTGCTAGTGTTGTGAATTAGGTTCAGGATCGTGGTCAGCTCAGTTTCCATCACCCTAGAGCGTGTTCTGTTTTTTGTGTGCTTGTCCTTTTGTGATCCCCTGCCATTGGGATCATGACACAGAACGTAACGGAACTGCGCCTGCACACCCTGCAGCGGTATCCAGGAGAGAGACACGAAGCGAAGGATATTGTGGAACAGTGAGAAACGAGATCAGCACAAAGGAGAGCCAGTAGGAGTCGTGCCGTGAGACCGAGGCAACATCCTACTGAGGCGCGTAGTCGGAGTAACTGACTTCAGGCCTTACTTCAAATTCCGCTGGACAGTTAATCATAGGTTGGCTGTCTACCTTCTACACCTACGAAGACATAGGGGGCAACATTGGGAGAGGGGCGTCTCTAGGGTCCCGGAAGACCTCCAAGCCTTCCCGTCAAACGGGTGGCGTCCTAGCCATAACATATCTGGGGGACGTTAGAAAATAGTAACATCTGGAACAAAAGAGAGAGAGAGAGCTGTTGAGAACGAACGAGAACAGAAGTTGTGAGGACTATTCCGAATGCTCAGCAGGGTAGCACTACAACACACAGGCGCTAGTGGTAGGCAACGATTTCCATCTGCGAGGGAAACTTTTGATGTGCCCATCGGACCGGCCGGTCTCTGATAGCCCTGTTAAACGTACCCTGAACTGAGTGTATTGAAGTCTTCAGTAAAGAGGTAAAGAGACTGCAACCTTGTGTCCTCGTTATTGACTGCACCTCACACCATCACCATCCACCTTACTGGGAAGCCCTGGGGCAGGGCCGGCGTCAGCACCCGGCACAGCAGGCAAATGCCGGGGCCCTGGGGAGAGAGGGGGGCCCACTCATGCTGTGATAGATACAGCTGGGAGAGCAGAGCAGGAGATAACATGCTCTCTCCGCCTACAAAGTCACTGCTGGCTGCGTTCTCTTAACCCCTATGTGCCAGCTCTGACACAAGCATCTTATCACTCAGTCAGTGCAGCCAGGCAGGCACACATAGGGGTTAAGAGAAGGCAGCCAGCGTGACATTGTTTGTGGGGGGAGAGAGCACGTTCTCTGCTCTGATCTCCGCCCCTGGCTGGCTGCCATGCTGCTGAAGTTATGAGGCAGATTCAGGAGGAGCTCCTAGTCCTACCAGTGCATGAGTGAGTGGCGCTGCTATATACTATGTGGGCTGCGCTGCTATATACTGCGTGGGCTGCTATATGCTACGTGGGCTGCTATATACTACATGGGCTGCTATATACTACGTGGGCAGTGTTATTTACTACATGGCTGTGTTTATATGCGATCATGAATCGGGGTATGTGTTAAAGGGGGGGCCCACTGAGACTCTTTCGCCCAGGGCCCTCAAAAACCTGGAGCCGGCCCTGCCCTGGGGACATACTTCACCTGTGGGAAGGTATACCATCCAGCTGCCATTCCATCACCCCAGCGGACCCCACAGCAGCATCGGTCACCCTGACCGAACACCACAGGTGGCGTCACGAACCATTGACAGACTGTACAAATCCCTTTACTGGACGCTCCTTAGCAGGGTCACGGACCGGGTCTAGCCACCGTGACAGCCTCAGAACCGAACCAGAGAGGCCCGGTACTGAGAACTCGTGGCCCTGTGTCTGGGGGCGCTCCAACTACATTTCAGCAGAATCTTTCATGTGCACTAAAAGAAATTGAGAAATTTGACCGTTCATCAAAAATAACAGTGCAACAAGCGATTCCTCTGTATCCTGACATTGTCAGAGATGTTGCCCAAGTGGTTACTGCTTTGCCACCAACCCAAGTTAGTGTAGAGAGGTTGTTCTCTGCTCTCAAAACAATTAGATCAGATTTGAGGGCATCCATGAAGGAGGATCTGACAGAGGCAATACTTTTTCTGAGGACAAATTTATAGATTTCTTCTTATTAACTGCAGAACAGTGTTTATTGCATATTTACTTACAAGAGTTTAGAAAAGTTTATAAAAGTTATTTGCTGTATTCTAATTGTATTCTAATAAATATAGTTTTTGCTCTAAGTGGTCTGATTACTTATATGATGGTGAGAAACTGAATAAGCATGATGTTAATATTTGGCAACAGTAAATTTATTGTTACGAATTGGCCATTTATGAAGGAGTCGGAGCCGGAGTCGGAACATGATAAAATCCAGGAGTCGGAGTCGCAACTGTGGCTTTCCGACTCCAGAGCCCTGGAGTTTGCTAAAAAAACACATGAAGGACTCCCAGACTATGAGAAATAAGATTCTCTGGTCTGATGAGATGAAGATAGACCTTTTTGGTGATAATTCTAAGCGGTATGTGTGGAGAAAACCAGGCACTGCTCATCACCTGCCCAATACAATCCCCACAGTGAAGCATGGTGGAGGCAGCATAATGCTATGGGGGTGTTTGTCAGCTGCAGGGACAGGACGACTGGTTGTCATTGAAGGAAACATGAATGCGGCCAAGTACAGCGGTATCCTGGATGAAAACCTCTTCCAGAGTGCTCTGGACCTCAGACTTGGCCGAAGGTTCAATGACCCTAAGCACACAGCTAAAATAACAAAGGAGCGGCTTCAGAACAACTCTGTGACCATTCCTGACCGGAGCCAGAGCACTTCTGTTGGTCCCAAACTTCTCCCATTTAAGGATTATGGAGGCCACTGTGCTCTTTGGAACCTTCAGTACTGCAGTTTGAGCGTTTTGCTTTTTCTTCTCATTATGGCATTTTCTGATCAGATTAATTCATTTTCTATTTTGATAGTCTGGACTTTTTCAGAAGCAATCAAAGGAAATATGTTTGTTTTTTTGTCATTTCTTTTCATGAGAGAAAAGAAAAAAAAACTTTTTTTTTTTTACCAATTTTATTTTTGTTTACCTTATTTGTTATACCCTTATTTATCCGGGTCCGGATGGCATACACCCACGAGTACTAAGAGAACTAAGTAATGTAATAGATAAACCATTATTTCTTATTTTTAGGGACTCTATAGAGACAGGGTCTGTTCCGCAGGACTGGCGCATAGCAAATGTGGTGCCAATATTCAAAAAGGGCTCTAAAAGTGAACCTGGAAATTATAGGCCAGTAAGTCTAACCTCTATTGTTGGTAAAATATTTGAAGGGTTTCTGAGGGATGTTATTCTGGATTATCTCAATGAGAATAACTGTTTAACTCCATATCAGCATGGGTTTATGAGAAATCGCTCCTGTCAAACCAATCTAATCAGTTTTTATGAAGAGGTAAGCTATAGACTGGACCACGGTGAGTCATTGGACGTGGTATATCTCGATTTTTCCAAAGCGTTTGATACCGTGCCGCACAAGAGGTTGGTACACAAAATGAGAATGCTTGGTCTGGGGGAACATGTGTGTAAATGGGTTAGTAACTGGCTTAGTGATAGAAAGCAGAGGGTGGTTATAAATGGTATAGTCTCTAACTGGGTCGCTGTGACCAGTGGGGTACCGCAGGGGTCAGTATTGGGACCTGTTCTCTTCAACATATTCATTAATGATCTGGTAGAAGGTTTACACAGTAAAATATCGATATTTGCAGATGATACAAAACTATGTAAAGCAGTTAATACAAGAGAAGATAGTACTCTGCTACAGATGGATCTGGATAAGTTGGAAACTTGGGCTGAAAGGTGGCAGATGAGGTTTAACAATGATAAATGTAAGGTTATACACATGGGAAGAAGGAATCAATGTCACCATTACACACTGAACGGGAAACCACTGGGTAAATCTGACAGGGAGAAGGACTTGGGGATCCTAGTTAATGATAAACTTACCTGGAGCAGCCAGTGCCAGGCAGCAGCTGCCAAGGCAAACAGGATCATGGGGTGCATTAAAAGAGGTCTGGATACACATGATGAGAGCATTATACTGCCTCTGTACAAATCCCTAGTTAGACCGCACATGGAGTACTGTGTCCAGTTTTGGGCACCGGTGCTCAGGAAGGATATAATGGAACTAGAGAGAGTACAAAGGAGGGCAACAAAATTAATAAAGGGGATGGGAGAACTACAATACCCAGATAGATTAGCGAAATTAGGATTATTTAGTCTAGAAAAAAGACGACTGAGGGGCAATCTAATAACCATGTATAAGTATATAAGGGGACAATACAAATATCTCGCTGAGGATCTGTTTATACCAAGGAAGGTGACGGGCACAAGGGGGCATTCTTTGCGTCTGGAGGAGAGAAGGTTTTTCCACCAACATAGAAGAGGATTCTTTACTGTTAGGGCGGTGAGAATCTGGAATTGCTTGCCTGAGGAGGTGGTGATGGCGAACTCAGTCGAGGGGTTCAAGAGAGGCCTGGATGTCTTCCTGGAGCAGAACAATATTGTATCATACAATTATTAGGTTCTGTAGAAGGAGGTAGATCTGGGGATTTATTATGATGGAATATAGGCTGAACTGGATGGACAAATGTCTTTTTTCGGCCTTACTAACTATGTTACTATGTTATTCAGGTCCCTTTAGAGAAAAATGTGATCATTTGATCACTTCTACTTTACTAGATGGAGGTGCTATCGCATCGAGAGGGCGGTAGTGTCACGATGGGGGCTGGCTTTGCAGCGTTGATAATCTCTCCCCCCCATGTGCTCACCCACCTATAATTGTCTGTGTCTGACCGTGTACAGAGCATACCCACAGCTCCTGGGCAGGGGAGGAAGCAAAAGACAATACTGACATTACAGCGGGAGATCGCAGAGGATACATTTTGTGAGGTAAAATATTGTTTAAAAACAGTCAGTGAAATATTTTACCTCACAAAATGAATCCACTGCGATCCCCTGCTGTAATATCAGTATTGTCTTTTGCTTCCTCCCCTGCCCAGGAGATGTGCTATGCTCCGTACACGGTCAGACACAGACAGTTTTTAAAATTAACTTTCGTTCTTGGGAAAACCCCTATAATGTGAGCGGCTTCCTCTGCCCGTAGACACGTCGCGCATCTGCTGCCGGGATCGCCGAAAGATTCACTGCGCCTGCACGGAATTCACACAGGTGCAGTAAATCAGACCGCCGCCATCTTTGTGCAGACAGATAGCGGCGGTCACATTAAGGCTATGTGCACACGTTGCGGTTTTTACCGCGGAACCGTGGCGATTTTGCTGCTGCGGGTCCGCAGCAGTTTCCATTGCGTTTACAGTAACCTGTAAACCCTATGGAAACCGCAAACCGCTGTGCACATGCTGCGGGAAAAAACACGCAGAAACGCAGCGGTTTACAACCCGCAGCATGTCACTTCTTTGTGCAGAATCGCAGCGATTCTGCACCCATAGAAATACATTGATTTGCTTACTTCCCGCATGGGGCTGTGCATACCATGCGGGAAGTAAGCGGACAATGTGCGGTTGGTACCCGGGGTGGAGGAGAGGAGACTCCTCCAGGTCCCGGGAACCATATTTGTGGTAAAAAAAAAGAATTAAAATAAAAAATAATGTTATACTCGCCTCTGAAGTCTCAGCGCTGCACGCGGCCGTCCGGTCTCAGGTTTGCTATGCGACCAGGACCTGCGGTGACGTCGCAGTCACATGACCGTGACGTCACGAAGGTCCTTCTCGCACAGCATCTTTGGAACCGGACCGCCGCCTGCAGCGCCGAGGAGATCGGGACGTCAGAGGGTGAGTATATCATGATTTTATTATTTTTAACATTACTATTGATGCTGCATATTGCTGCATATGCAGCATCAATAGTAGGGGTAAAATCCCGCAGCAGAACCCGCAGGACAAACCGCGATAAATCTGCAGGGATAACCGCAGCGGGTTTGCCCTGCAGATTTATCAAATCCGCTGCGGGAAAACCCGCAGGGACCCGACGCAACGTGTGAACATGGCTTAAAACTGCGCATGCGCTCCTCCTGTACAAAGATGGGGGCGATCAGTGAATCATTCTGCTGATCCCGGCGGCGGCGTGTTCGCGACAGTGTTCCGCTGGTGGTACCGCGCAAGAGGCTGCGCACGACATATGCAGTGTGTGTATTTGTGTATGTGTGTGTGTGTGGCGCGTATGGCGCATACAGTGTGTGTGGTGTGTACGGCATATACAGTGTGTGTGTGTGTGGTGCGTATGACGTATACAGTGTGTGTGCGTGTGTTGTATATGGCTTATACAGTGTGTGTGGTGCGTATGGCGTATACAGTGTGTGGGTGTGGTGCGTATGGCGTATACAGTGTGTGGGTGTGGTGCGTATGGCGTATACAGTGTGTGTGTGGTGCGTATGGCGTATACAGTGTGTGTGTGGTGCGTATGGCGTATACAGTGTGTGTGTGGTGCGTACGGCATATACAGTGTGTGTGTGTGGTGTGTACGGCATATACAGTGTGTGTGTGTGTGGTGTGTACAGCGTATACAGTGTGTGTGTGGTGCGTACGGCATATACAGTGTGTGTGTGTGGTGTGTACGGCATATACTGTGTGTGTGGTGTGTACAGCGTATACAGTGTGTGTGTTGCGTACGGCATATACAGTGTGTGTGTGTGGTGTGTACGGCATATACAGTGTGTGTGTGGTGCGTACAGTGTGTGTGTGTGGTGTGTACGGCGTATACAGTGTGTGTGTGGTGCGCACGGCATATACAGTGTGTGTGTGTGTGTGGTGCGTATACAGTGTGTGTGTGGTGCGTATGGCGTATACAGTGTGTGTGTGGTGCGTACGGCATATACAGTGTGTGTGTGTGGTGTGTACAGCGTATACAGTGTGTGTGGTGTGTACAGCGTATACAGTGTGTGTGTTGCGTACGGCATATACAGTGTGTGGTGTGTACGGCATATACAGTGTGTGTGTGGTGTGTACGGCATATACAGTGTGTGTGGTGCGTACAGTGTGTGTGTGTGTGTGTGTGGTGCGTACGGCGTATACAGTGTGTGTGTGTGTGGTGTGTACGGCATATACAGTGTGTGTGTATGGTGTGTACAGCGTATACAGTGTGTGTGTTGCGTACGGCATATACAGTGTGTGTGTGGTGTGTACGGCATATACAGTGTGTGTGTGGTGCGTATGGCGTATACAGTGTGTGTGTTGCGTACGGCATATACAGTGTGTGTGTGGTGCGTACAGTGTGTGTGTGTGTGTGGTGCGTACGGCGTATACAGTGTGTGTGTTGTGCGCACGGCATATACAGTGTGTGTGTGTGGTGCGTATACAGTGTGTGTGTGGTGCGTATGGCGTATACAGTGTGTGTGTGGTGCGTATGGCGTATACAGTGTGTGTGTGGTGCGTATGGCATATACTGTGTGTGTGTGTGTGTGGTGTGTACGGCATATACAGTGTGTGTGTGTGTGGTGTGTACAGCGTATACAGTGTGTGTGTTGCGTACGGCATATACAGTGTGTGGTGTGTACGGCATATACAGTGTGTGTGTGGTGCGTACAGTGTGTGTGTGTGTGTGTGTGTGGTGCGTACGGCGTATACAGTGTGTGTGTTGTGCGCACGGCATATACAGTGTGTGTGTGGTGCGTATACAGTGTGTGTGTGGTGCGTATGGCGTATACAGTGTGTGTGTGTGGTGCGTATGGCATATACTGTGTGTGTGTGTGTGGTGTGTACGGCATATACAGTGTGTGTGTGGTGTGTACAGCGTATACAGTGTGTGTGTTGCGTACGGCATATACAGTGTGTGTGTGGTGCGTACAGTGTGTGTGTGTGTGTGTGTGTGGTGCGTATACAGTGTGTGTGTGTGGTGCGTATGGCATATACTGTGTGTGTGTGTGTGTGGTGTGTACGGCATATACAGTGTGTGTGTGTGTGGTGTGTACAGCGTATACAGTGTGTGTGTTGCGTACGGCATATACAGTGTGTGTGTGGTGCGTACAGTGTGTGTGTGTGTGTGTGTGGTGCGTATACAGTGTGTGTGTGTGGTGCGCATGGCATATACAGTTTGTGTGTGGTGCAACGGTGTTCCCAGCCTCTTGCGCGGTACCACCAGCAGTTTCCATATTGAGACACCCATCACTTGGGTGTCACAATATGGAGGTCGGTGAATTTCCGCCGCTTGGAATTCTGGGATACGGTGACATCTGCATGGAACAGGATGTGAAGACATTACAAGGTTAGTATATATTAAGTTTCTGAAACACCAGAGTAAAGCAGAGTACAGTAACAGCTATGTCTCCTGTGAAGCGCATCCTGGGGCTGAGCTTCACAGGACCAAGATGGCAGTGACAGGGGTCTTTAAGAGACCACCAGCTGCCATGTTAACCCATCAGGCCCCAGCAATCACGTCACGGAGGGCTGAGGCGCTGGTAACCGCGCCAGTTAAACACCACTGTCAGGAATTCATAGCAGCGATCAGAGCTCTGCGCCAGTTGCTGCTGTCAGAAGCAGATACAGTAGAAGGTCTGGGGATTCTGATTTTTGGCCAGACTTCTTAGTAGCTGGTTCCCTCTTGTTACTGCCAGTTCTGAGTTGATGGCATTTTTAGATGTTTTTCGATTTTGAAGGGAAGTAACGTGATGTGTCTCATCTGCAGCACTAAATTTCCTTGATCAATCATTGGGTCTACGGTCCACCATGATGCACATTTGTAGAGCAACACATCTTGAAACTCCAGTCTGCTGTGAAATCTTTCACTGGTGCCTTTC
Source organism: Ranitomeya imitator (assembly GCF_032444005.1). Taxonomy (NCBI): domain Eukaryota; kingdom Metazoa; phylum Chordata; class Amphibia; order Anura; family Dendrobatidae; genus Ranitomeya; species Ranitomeya imitator. Next base: position 830,229,248 of record NC_091284.1, read on the forward strand.
TGATGCAGTATAACTACCTTGTGTCTTGTTTCTGTCCTCAGTCTTCTTGTGCTGTACGACCTGTGACATGAACCTGTCTTCCACAACCTCACCTTTGTTGCAGAGTTTGCCTGTTCCTCACCCAGTTTTAAGGTTCCTACACAGCTGTTTCTGTTTCAGTTCAGGGTCGCACTGGCGTGTCGGGGGCCAATGGACTCCCGATATAGTGGAGCATCGACTGTAAAACACAGGAGGCTCCTACACCCCGACTATGCGCCACCATAACTGGGATGTACAATAACGGTAGTTTGAATTAATGGTTCTTTGAAAACAAGTTATCATAGATCCACAGCTTAGGGAGATGATAACTTATTGATCGGTGGAATCCGACCATTGGAAACCACACCGATCGTAAGAATGGGGAACTTTTATCCGCATTTTTTCCACATTTTAAAATGGAGCAGCAGGTGGGATGTCTGACCTCAGCTCCATTCATCCTCTTTGGGGGCTTCTAGACAAAGCCAAGTGCAGCCCCTTAGAGTAGAGATGTACGTGCCGCTCCATGCTAAGGGGGATAAAAATTGCACATTCTGCAGATCGGTGCAGGTCCCAGCAGTCGGACCGCCACCAATCTATAACTTATCACTTATCCTTTGGCCACATTCAAACGTTCAGTATTTGGTCAGTATTATACTTCAGTATTTGTAGCCAAAACCAGGAGAGGAACAATCCGAGGAAAAGTATAATAGAAACACATCACCACTTCTGTATTTATCACTCACTCTGAATTTACTGTCAGTGTGTAGGTACAGTGATCAGTGAGATTACACACAGGAGCTCTGTATATAGTGTCAGTGTACAGGTAATACAGTGATAACCAGTGACATTACACACATTAGCTCTGTATATAGTGTACAGGTAATACGGTGGTCACCAGTGACATTATACACAGGAGCTCTGAATTTACTGTCAGTGTACAGGTAATACAGTGATCCCCAGAGAGATTACACACAGGAGCTCTGTATATAGTGTCAGTGTACAGGTAATACAATAATCACCAGTGACTTTATACATAGCAGCTCTGTATATATTGTCAGTGTACAGGTAATTCAGTGATCACCAGTGACATTATAAACAGGAGCTCTGAACTTACTGTCAGTGTACAGGTAATATAGTGATCACCAGTGACATTATACACAGGAGCTCTGTATATAGTGTCAGTGTACAGGTAATACAGTGATAACCAGTGACATTACACACAGGAGCTCCGTATATAGTGTAGAGGTAAGACGGTGATCACCAGTGACATTATACACAAGAGCTCTGAATTTACTCTCAGTGTACAGGTAATACAGTGATGACCAGAGACATTACACACAGGAGCTGTGTATATTGTGTCAGTGTACAGGTAATACAGTGATCACCAGTGACATTAAACACAGGAGCTCTGTATATAGTGTACAGTGTACAGGTAATACAGTCATCACTAGTCACATTATACACAGGAGCTCTGTATATTGTGCCAGTGTACAGGTGATGCAGTGATCACCGGTGAAATTATACACAGGAGCTCTGTATCTAGTGTATAGGGTACAGGTAATACAGTGATCACTAGTAACATTAAACACAGGAGCTCTGTATATAGTGTCAGTGTACATGTAATACAGTGATCACCAGTGACATTATACACAGGAGCTCTGAATTTACTGTCAGTGTACAGGTAATACAGTGATCACCAGAGACATTATACACAGGAGCTGTGTATATAGTGTCAGCGTACAGGTAATACAGTGATCACCAGTGACATTCACACAGGAGTGCTGTATACACTGTCAGTGTACAGGTAATACAGTGATCACTGGTGACATTATACACAGAAGCTCTGTGTATAGTGTATAGTGTACAGGTAATACAGTGATTACCAGTGACATTATACACAGGAGCTCTATATATTGTGTCAGTGTACAGGTAATAAAGTGATCACCCGTGACATTATACACAGGAGCTCTGTATTTACTGTCAGTGTACAGGTAAAACAGTGATCACCAGTGACATTATACATTGGAGCTCTGTGTATACTGTCAGTGTACAGGTAATACAGTAATCACCAGTGACATTATACACAGGAGCTCTGTATATAGTGTCAGTGTACAGGTAGTACAGTGATCGCCAGAATCATTATACAAAGGACCTCTTTATATAGTGTTCAGGTAATAAGGTGATCACCGGTGACATTACACACTGGAGCTCTGTATATAGTGTCAGTGTACAGATAATACTGTGATCGCCAGTGACATTATGCACAGGAGCTCTGTATGTAGTGTACAGTATACAGGTAATACAGTGATCACCAGTGACATTATACACAGGAGCTCTGTATATAGTGTAAGTGTACAGGTAATACCGTGATCACCGGTGACATTATACACAGGAGCTCTGTATATTGTGTATAGTGTATAGTAATCACCAGTGACATTATACACAGCTTTGTATATAGTGTCATTGTACAGGTGACACAGTGATCACTGGTCACATTATACACATGAGCTCTGTATATTGTGCCAGTGTACAGGTAATGCAGTGATCACCGGTGACATTACACACTGGAACTCTGTATATAGTGTCAGTGTACAGGTAATACTGTGATTGCCCCTGACATTATGCACAGGAGCTCTGTATGTAGTGTACAGTGTACAGGTAATACAGTGATCACCAGTGACATTATACACAGGAGCTCTGTATATAGTGCAAGTGTACAGGTAATACCACGATCACCAGTGACATTATACACAGGAGCTCTGTATATTGTGTATAGTAATCACCAGTGACATTATACACAGGAGCTCTGTATATAGTGTCAGTGTACAGGTAATACAGTGATCACTGGTCACATTATACACATGAGCTCTGTATATTGTGCCAGTGTACAGATAATGCAGTGATCACCGGTGACATTATTCACAGGAGCTCTGTATGTAGTGTATAGGATATACACATGAGCTCTGTGTATAGTGTACAGTGTACAGGTAATAGAGTGATCATCAGTGACATTTTACACAGGAGCTCTGTATATAGTGTCAGTGTATAGATGATACAGGAATTACCAGTGACATTATACACAGGAGCTCTGCATATAGTGTCATTGTACAGTTAATACAGTGATCACCAGTGACATTATACACAGGAGTTCTGTATATTATTATTTATTTATATAGCACCATTAATTCCATGGTGCTGTACATGAGAAAGGGGTTCCATACAGAGTTATAGATATCGTTTACAGTAAACAAATTTACAATGACAGACTGGTACAGAGGGGAGAGGACCCTGTCCTTGTGAACTTACATTCTATGGGATAATGGGGAATAGACAGAAGGTCGGGGATGCAGCAGCTCTGGTGGTGGTGAGGCGTCAGCTCTGGTGGTGGAGACTCCGTTGCTCTGGTGGTGGTGATGCTGCAGCTCGGGTGGTGGTGAGGCGGCAGCTCGGGTGATGGTGAGGCAGCAGAATGGTTATTGCAGGCTGTAGGCTTTCCTGAAGAGATGGGTTTATAGGTTCCGTCTGAAGGATCCGAGGGTGGTGGATAATCTGACATGTTGAGGCGTGGAATTCCAGAGGATGGGGGATATTCGGGAGAAATCTAGGCCAAGGGTATAGATGGAAAAAAGTAGGGGCCCTAGTACAGAGCCTTGAGGGACTCCAACAGAGAGAGGGTAGGATGAGGAGGTAGTGTGGGAGTGGGAAACGCTAAATGTGCGGTCGTAAAAGTATGAGGCAATCCAGGACAGGGCAAGGCCTTTGATGCCAAGGGAAGAAAGAATCTGTAGCAACAGGCAGTGTTCAACTGTGTCGAAAGCAGAGGACAGGTCGAGAAGGAGGAGGATGGAGAACTTTCTGCTAGCTTTGTCTGTGAGTAAGTCATTACTAATTTTGGTCAGGGCAGTTTCAGTGGTGGTGGGGGCATAAGCTAGATTGGAGGTTGTCAAGGAGAGAGTTAGATGAGAGGTGGGAGGAAAGTTGAGCATGGACATGCTGCTCAAGAAGTTTTGAAGCAAACGGGAGCAGTGATGTGGGGCGATAGCTGGGTATAGCAGTTGGGTTAAGGTTAGTTTTTTTGAGAAAGGGTGTGATGGTGGCATGTTTGAAGGCAGAGGAGAAGGTACCAGAAGAAAGCGATAGCTTGAAGAGGTGGGTTAGGGCTGGAATGAGCATGTTAGTGAGGTTGGGGAGCAGGTGGGAAGGAATGGGGTCAAGTGCACAGGTGGTGAGGTGTGATTTGGAAAGGAGGTGAGCAAGCTCTCCTTCAGTGATGTTGGAGAGGGAAGTTATTAGGGAAGGGCAGAGGTCTGGTATATGGAGTGGTTGGGGTGGTGGAACAGTAAAGGTTTGCCTTGTTTGGTCAATCGTGTTTTTGAAGTAGGTGACAAAGTTCTTGGAAGAGATGAGGGGAGTTGGAGGTGGCAGTGGTGGGCAGGGGAGAGAGTTAAATGTGCTGAACAGTTGTTTTGGATTGTAGGATAGTGAAAATACAAGGTTTGTGAAATAGGTCTGTTTAGCAGCGGTGAGGGCTAATTTGAAGGCAAGTGTAGCTTGTTTGAAAGCAGTGAAGTCGTCTGGCAGGCGACCCTGGATGCTTGTCGAAGTTTTTTGGTGAGATTGTTATGCCAGGGTTGCCTATTGATTTGTCGCACTTTACCATGCATGAGAGGGGCGACTGAGTCTATGGCTGATGTACAGTAAGGGTGGAGTTATAGAAAGTGGTGGCGCTGTCCATGTTGTGGAGTGAAGGGAGGACAGGGGTAGAAGAGAGTCTGTGAATGTTTAGGTGTGTGAGGTTTCTGTGAGAATGTGGTAGTGGCTGGGCGTGGATATAGTATATACTGTCTAGTGTACAGGTAATACAGGGATCATTGGTGACATTATACACAGGAGCTCTGTATATAGTGTCAGTGTGCAGGTAACATACTGACTCACCAGTGACATCTGTAGTTGAAGTCCTTCATCCTCTCTTTTCTTCTTCATCCAGTGCAGACTGCCATCACTTCTTCCAGCCAGGACTCGTCTCTGCAGAAAATAAAAGACAGTTATTTATAGCTGATCGCTTTTCAGAGCACATTCCCCACTTTTTTCCCCAACTTCTATGCTACATCAGCTGAAGAAAAAAGTGACATAGTGATGCCTTGCACAGCAGCAGGACCTCTCTTTTGTACCTCCTCCCATGGAAGACAGTTTCCTCAAAAGTACATAAAATTACAGCATTAATAATGTCCCCTGATTGGCCCCTACGGTAATTATGTCCTCACTTGTCACCATAACTCAATAATGTATGTTCCTTATCCTGACCCCATACAGTAATTACGTCACCCCTTTATTTAACCCCTTACCTACCTTGGACATACTCAGTATGTCATGGACGGCTGGTACTTACTGACCTTAGACTTACTGAGTACGTCCAGGAGATTTTGCGCTCACCGAGGCTGTGCACACGATCGCCACCGGGTGTCAGCTGATTCTGACAACTGACACCTGGCACCCAGTGCAGGAGCACTGCCCGCACCGCTCCTGGCACTTTAACCACCTCAATACTGCTATTGTTCCCTCTGCACTCAGATTGGAGGCCCAGCAACGTCATAGCGGGGGCTCGATCGTCGTCATGGTAACCCGTCGTCATGACGGCATCCGGGTCACCAGGCTACGGCAAGACCCTAAGACTATGTGTGGTCTCAGGGGCTTGTTTCAGTGCAGCACTGACCGTTATAGTCCATTGCAAAAAAATAAATAAATAAATAAATTTTTAAAAAAAAGTTTTGTTTTTTTTAATTTATATATTGTTGTTTTCTGATTTTTTTTTTATATATATATTTTTTGCATTGATAAAATTCTATTTTTATGTAAAAGAAATATTTGTTATCGCCGAATCCGGGACGACCTTCCCCATATAACTGTCCCACTAGATAACTCCTTCAGTGAATACTGTAAAATAAAAAAGGGGGGGGGGGGGGAAACACGCCTTTTTACCATATCATTGAACAAAAAGTGGAATAAAACGTGATCAAAAAGACGAATGTAAATATAAATGTTATCTCTGGAAACATCATGTTGTCCCGCAAAAAAAACAAGCTGCCAAACAGCTCCATCAGTGGACAAATAAAAAAGTTATAGCTCTCAGAATGAAGCAATGCAAAAATAATATTTTTTTTCTATAAAATAGTTTTTAATGTGTAAAAGCGCCAAAACATAAAAAAAATATAAATGTGGTATCTCTGTAATCGTACTGACCTTGAACAATAAAGCTGCCTTATCAATTTTACCACATGTGGAATGACATAAAATATAAAAACAAAAAACAATTCCTGAATTGCTGGTTTTTGTTCATACTGCCTCCCAAAAATCAGAATAGAATGCGATAAAAAAATGTCATGTGACCGAAAATGATAACAAAAAACGTCAACTCGTCCCGCAGAAAACAAGACCTCACATGACTCTGTGGGCCAAAATATGGAAAAATTATAGCTCTCAAAATGTGGAGACGCAAAAAATAGTTTTTGCAATAAAAAGCGTCTTTTAGTGTGTGACAGCAGCCAAACATAAAAACCCAATATAAATCTGGTATCGCTGTAATCGCACCGACCCGAAGAATAAAGTCGCTTAATCACTTATACCGCACGAGGAACGGAGTGAAAAATGAATAAAACCAATTCTTCACCTGCTGTTGATTTGTTCCTTCATCCTCCCAAAGATTGCAGTAAGGCCCAACTGAAATTTATCCTGCGCTCTGCGCTGAGAGCTTACATCGGGGTTTCTGTATAAATCTCTGAAATTCCAGATTCAGATGGAAACTCTGGCGGAAAATTCCCTATAATGAGTCAGATGGAGGCGCTGTGGATGTCATCTGGCCTATGATCCAGTGTCCGTCTTTTTAGGCGTGCATACAAGTGCCATTGACCACAGTTTTGTGCACTTCTGAAAAGAAGGACACCGCTGAACAGAGGCCAGAGTAACTCTGCTGTCTCATTATAATGAATGGATCCCTCGGGGGTTTCGTCTGTCAGATCACTCTGAGATTTAGATGGAAAGTCCAAAGTAAGTGCTCAGCATAGAGCGCCGGATAAATGGGATCCCAAACATTACGTAAAATTATCCCAGTAAAAGCGTCAACTCAGTCCACAAAAAAGCAAGTCCCCACTCAGGTCTGTCATCTGTTAACGGAAATAAAGGGGGCTTCCACATTACTGGTAGTACAAAGACTATGGAAAAGCAAAATGGCTCCTCACCCTCCAAAAGAAATCCTAAGAATTGCACTCCCAAAATCCAAATGCCCCCTCTCTTCTGAGCCCCACAGTGTACCTAAACCACATATAGCGTCCACGTTTGGCTTTTCTGAAGCAATGAGAGCCCGCCTAAGTTACAGGTGCATGCCTCCAGAAGAACGGGCTGGGGATAATGTACTGGTGACTACAATGTACTGGTATCTACAGCGTACTGGTCACTACAACGTACTGGTAACTACAATGGCAGTTTGCAATTTACTCAGTAGCATCCACTGCTGCTTGTGTCTGGAAAATACCCATGGAGTCAAAGTTGTCATTACATCTCTGGATAAAGTCCCAAAGGGGTATAATTTCCAAAATGGGGGATTCTGTTCTATCAATTAGGGTCTCTGTATATAGAGTGTGCAAACTATTCTAAGAAAATCTGAGGCAAATAGAGCTCCGTCCCTCCCGAGTCACTCCGTATGGCTAAGTAATACTATACCGCCACATATTGGGTATTTCTAATTTCAGCAAAAATTGTGGGACAGATTCTGGTGCCATTTTACCCATTATAAAATCTGGGCCTAAAACAATTTTTTTGTGGTAAAAATGTAATTATTTCTTCTTAGATGAATTCATTGAGAGGTGTATTTTGTAAAATGGGGTCACTTATGGGGGATTCTGCTGTTCTGGCACCTCAGGGGCTCTGCCAATGTAACATGGCACCCTCAAACTATTCCAGCAAAATCTGAATTCCAATGTGGAGCTCCTTCCCTTCTGAGCGTTGCACTGCGCCTCAACAGTAGTTTTCAACAATGTATGGGGTATTGGCGTACTCAGGAGAAATTCTCCTGTTACCCATGTAAAAATGCAACATTTGGATCTAAAAACATTTTTGTGGGGAAAATGTTATTTTTTTATTTTCACATCTCATCTTTATAAATTTCTATGATTCTGTGGGGACTCAAGGTGCTCACCACACATCTAGTTCCCTGAGGGGTTTAGTTTCCAAAATAATGGTGTCACTTTGTGTGGGATTTCCACTGTTTAGACACATCAGGGTCTCTCCAAACATGACATGGCGTCCGTTAATAATTTCTGTAAATTTTACATTCAAAAAGTCATATCGCGCTCCTTCCCTTCTGAGCTCTGCCGTGCGCCCAAACAGTGGTTTTCCCCCACATATGGGGTGTTGGCATGCTCTGGAGAAATTGCTCAACAAATTTTCGGGTCAATTTTTTCCTGTCACCCTTGCGAAAATAAAAAATTTGGATCTAAAGTTAAATTTTTGTGACAAAGTTAAATGTTAATTTTTTCCTTCCACATTCCATTAATTCATGTGAAGCAACTGAAGGGTTAATAAACTTCTTGAATGTGGTTTTGAGCACCTTGAGGGGTGCCGTTTTTAGAATGGTGTCACACTTGCGTATTTTCTGTCATATAGGCCTTTCAAAGTCACTTCAAATGTGATGTGGTCCCTAAAAAAAGATTTTGCTAAATTTTCTACATTTACCCCAAATTTACATTTTTTTACAAAAAAAGCAAGTCATATCAAAGAAGTGTTACCACTATCATGAAGTGCGCTACTTCCTGAAAAAAAACGATCAGAATAGGTGGGATCCATTGAAGCGTTCCAGAGTTATGACCTCATAAAGTGACAGCGGTCAGAATTGTAAAAATGTTCCTGGTTATGAAGGTGAAAACAGCCTTGGGGGTAAAGGGGTTAATAAATTCCCAGATCCTGGACTCCTTTATTTAATTCCCCCATCCTGGGCCTCCATACAGTATTATGAGCAACATATAGTCTTCCAGACAGTATAATGAGCCCCATATATTGCTTCATAGACTATAAGGGAACCCATATATTGCTCCATACAGTATAATGGACCCTGGATATTTCTCCATACAAAATAATGCGCCCCATATAATGATCCATACAGTATAATGGACCCTGTATATTGCTCCATACAGAATAATGGACCCCATATATTGCTCCATACAGTATAATGGACCCTGTATATTGCTCCATACAGAATAATGGACCCCATATATTGCTCCATACAGTATAATGGACCCTGGATATTTCTCCATACAGAATAATGCGCCCCATATATTGCTCCATGCAGTATAATGGACCCTGGATATTTCTCCATACAGAATAATGGACCCCATATATTGCTCCATACAGTATAATGAGCCCCATAAATTGCTCCATACAGTATAATGGACCCCTTATATTGCTCCATACAGTATAATGAGCCACATAAATTGCTCCATACAGTATAATGGACCCCATATATTGCTCCATACAGTATAATGAGCCCCATAAATTGCTCCATACAGTATAATGGACCCCATATATTGCTCCATACAGTATAATGAGCCACATAAATTGCTCCATACAGTATAATGAGCCCCATAAATTGCTCCATACAGTACAATGGACCCTGTACATTGCTCCATACTGTATAATTACCCCATATATTGCTCCATACATTATAATGGACCCTGTACATTGCTCCATACTGTATAATTACCCCATATATTGCTCCATACATTATAATGGACCCTGTACATTGCTCCATACTGTATAATGACCCCATATATTGCTCCATACAGTACAATGGACCCTGTACATTGCTCCATACTGTATAATGAGCCCCATAAATTGATCTATACAGTATAATGGACCTTGTATATTTCTCCATACAGTATAATGAGCCCCATAAATTGCCCCATACAGTATAATGGACTCTGTATATTGCTCCATACAGTATAATGACCCCATATATTGCTCCATACATTATAATGGACCCTGTATATTGCTCCATCTATATATATAATTGTCTAAGGGTTTTTCCGTCTGTCTGTCTGTCTTTCTGTCTGTCTGTCTGTCTTTCTGTCTGTCTGTCTGTCTTTCTGTCTGTCTGTCTGTCTGTATGTCCTGGAAATCCCGGCTCTCTGATTGGTCGAGGCCTGGCGGCCTCGACCAATCAGAGACCGGCACAGCATCGACGTAGAAATCCCGTGTCTCTGATTGGTCGAGGCCGCCAGGCCTCGACCAATCAGCAACGGGCACAGCGACGATGATGTCATAAAGGACGTAGACATCTCACGTTTCTAATTCAGCGACGGGCACAGTATCGACGTAGATGTCATAATGGTTGCCATGGCGACGATGATGTCATAAAGATTGCCTCGACCAATCAGCGACGGGCACAGTGTGCCGCGAATTCAGGAATCATCATTGTCCATATACTACGGGGACATGCATATTCTAGAATACCCGATGCGTTAGAATCGGGCCACAATCTAGTACAGTATAATGACCCCATATATTGCTCCATACATTATAATGGACCCTGTATATTGCTCCATACAGTATAATGACCCCATATAATGCTCCATACAGTATAATGGACCCTGTATATTGCTCCACACAGTATAATGGGCCTCATATAATGCTACATATATAAAAATTAAATACTCATCTCTTCCATCCCCTGCAGGTCCGGTCTCCTCAGCTTCTGTCTCTCCGGTGCACAGAGGATGCTCTGTAGTGACGTCATTGCGTTCTCTGCCCCGAGACGTCACAGAGTCAGAAGATGCTGAAGACACTGGAGTTGCTCAGCTGCGGGGAACGAGGAGAGGTGAGGATTTGATGCCACCGAGCTCCCCCTATTCATCGGCCCCATAGCTTTCCGTTGTCTCTGATGGCGAGCGGGCCTGCCCATTCGTCCAGGACCCCCGGTGCGCTGGGTGGTAATGCCGGCCCTGGTCGTCACTGCTGGTCAAGTTGAACCCTGTAAGCGTGCGTGCCCCTGCCTGCACTTTTAAAGGGCCGTTCCCCCTAAAAATTGTATTATTTTCCCCCTTCTTCTCCTCTCTCTCTGGCCCACCGGGCCAGTAGGACTTTGTTTCCGTTAATGACTGTTGCAGCCTCCATATGGAAATGATTATCATTACCAGCTGTTTGGTGTCGTAGGTTACTCATTCACCCAATTATAATCCTACAAAATGACTTTGTGCAAGTACCTAGAAGAAACGATGAAAACCAATGTGGGTCCATAATTATTGATGTGATTTCGATTGCTCTTTTGTTCATTCACTTTGTATTTTGTAATAAGTCATTTTTTATTTTGTTATTATTATTTTTATCAATTAACACTTCTATTTTTGGAAACATTTTTTACTTTGCGCATTATGTCCACACCTGCCTAAAACTTTTGCACAGCACTGTGTCTCTAATAACAATATTTATCTGATGACAGTTGTAATCAAAATCACACCCCCTTCCATTATAAATTTGATTTATTATTAAAATCCCAAACTTTCTGCTATTTGCAATAAACCAATGAAACAATAACAATGGAAATAGCTGAATACAAAACATATAACAAGTGGTTTGTCTTAAATCACCCCAAAATGCCTCTCTTACTCACTAGTGTAGTATCAGAATTATTCACCCTTCATAACCATCATCTTTAATACTTAGTAGAGCCCCTCTGGCTGTTACGACCTGCTACCCCACAGGGTGTTATAACCTTACCGCACCTCTTGTTATAACCTGCTGCCCTTCTGACTCATATGACCTGCCGCCACTGTGGCGGTTATAACCTGCTGCCCCTCTGGCTGTTATGAATTGCTGCCCCACTGGCTGTTATAACCTGCTGCTCCTCTGGCTGTTATAACTTGCTGCCCCACTGGCTGTTATAACCTGCTGCCCCACTGGCTCTTATAACCTGCTGCCCCACTGGCTGTTATAACTTGCTGCGCCACTAGCTGTTATAACCTGCTGCCACTCTGGCTGTTATAACCTACTGCCCCTCTGGCTGTTATAACTTGCTGCCCCACTGGCTGTTATAACCTGCTGCCCCTCTGGCTCTTATAACCTGCTGCCCCACTGGCTGTTATAACTTGCTGCGCCACTGGCTGTTATAACCTGCTGCCACTCTGGCTGTTATAACCTACTGCCCCTCTGGCTGTTTTAACTTGCTGCCCCACTGGCTGTTATAACCTGCTGCCCCTCTGGCTGTTATAACCTGCTGCCCCTCTGGCTGTTATAACCTGCTGCCTTTCTGGCTGTTATAACCTGCTGCCCCACTGGCTGTTATAACCTGCTGCCACTCTGGCGGTTATAACCTGCTCCCACTCTGGCTGTTATAACCTGCTGCCCCACTGGCTGTTGTAACCTACTGCCACTCTTGCTGTTATAACTTGCTGCCCCACTGGCTGTTATAACCTGCTGCCCCTCTGGCTGTTATAACCTGCTGTCCCACTGGCTGTTACAACCTGCTGCCCCTCTGACTGTTATAACTTGCTGCCCCACTGGCTGTTATAACCTGCTGCCCCTCTGGCTCTTATAACCTGCTGCCCCACTGGCTGTTATAACTTGCTGCGCCACTGGCTGTTACAACCTGCTGCCCCTCTGTCTGTTATAACCTGCTGCCCTTCTGGCTGTTATAACCTGCTGCCCCGCTGGCTGTTACAACCTGCTGCCCCTCTGGCTGTTATAACCTGCTGCCCTTCTGGCTGTTATAACCTGCTGCCCCTCTGGATGTTATAACCTGCTGCCCCTTTGGCTGTTATAACCTGCTGCCCCTCTGTCTGTTATAACCTGCTGCCCCCTTGGATGTTATAACCTGCTGCCCCTTTGGCTGTTACAACCTGCTGCCCCTCTGTCTGATATAACCTGCTGCCTTTCTGGCTGTTATAACCTGCTGCCCCACTGGCTGTTGTAACCTACTGCCACTCTTGCTGTTATAACTTGCTGCCCCACTGGCTGTTATAACCTGCTGCCCCTCTGGCTGTTATAACCTGCTGCCCCACTGGCTGTTATAACCTGCTGCCCCACTGGCTGTTACAACCTGCTGCCCCTCTGGCTGTTATAACTTGCTGCCCCACTGGCTGTTATAACCTGCTGCCCCTCTGGCTCTTATAACCTGCTGCCCCACTGGCTGTTATAACTTGCTGCCCCACTGGCTGTTACAACCTGCTGCCCCTCTGTCTGTTATAACCTGCTGCCCTTCTGGCTGTTATAACCTGCTGCCCCGCTGGCTGTTACAACCTGCTGCCCCTCTGGCTGTTATAACCTGCTGCCCTTCTGGCTGTTATAACCTGCTGCCCCTCTGTCTGTTATAACCAGCTGCCCCTCTGGATGTTATAACCTGCTGCCCCTTTGGCTGTTATAACCTGCTGCCCCTCTGTCTGTTATAACCTGCTGCCCCCTTGGATGTTATAACCTGCTGCCCCTTTGGCTGTTACAACCTGCTGCCCCTCTGTCTGATATAACCTGCTGCCTTTCTGGCTGTTATAACCTGCTGCCCCTCTGGCTGTCATAACCTGTTGCCCCTCTGGCTGTTATAACCTGCTGCCCCTCTGGCTGTTATAACCTGCTGCCCCTCTGGCTGTTATAACCTGCTGCCCCTCTGGCTGTCATAACCTGCTGCCCCTTTGGCTGTTACAACCGGCTGCCCCTCTGTCTGATATAACCTGCTGCCTTTCTGGCTGTTATAACCTGCTGCCCCTCTGTCTGTTATAACCTGCTGCCCCTCTGGCTGTTATAACCTGCTGCCCCTCTGGCTGTTATAACCTGCTGCCCCTCTGGCTGTTATAACCTGCTGCCCCTCTGTCTGATATAACCTGCTGCCTTTCTGGCTGTCATAACCTGTTGCCCCTCTGGCTGTTATAACCTGCTGCCCCTCTGGCTGTTATAACCTGCTGCCCCTCTGGCTGTCATAACCTGCTGCCCCTTTGGCTGTTACAACCTGCTGCTCCTCTGTCTGATATAACCTGCTGCCTTTCTGGCTGTTATAACCTGCTGCCCCTCTGGCTGTCATAACCTGTTGCCCCTCTGGCTGTTATAACCTGCTGCCCCTCTGGCTGTTATAACCTGCTGCCCCTCTGGCTGTTATAACTTGCTGCCCCACTAGCTGTTATAACCTGTTGCCCCTCTGGCTGTTATAACCTGCTGCCCCTCTGGCTGTTATAACTTGCTGCCCCTCTGGCTGTTATAACCTGCTGCCCCTCTGGCTGTTATAACCTGCTGCCCCTCTGGCTGTTATAACCTGCTGCCCCTCTGGCTGTTATAACCTGCTGCCCTTCTGGCTGTTATAACCTGCTGCCCCTCTGGCTGTTATAACCTGTTGCCCCTCTGGCTATTATAACCTGCTGCAGACTTAATGTATAGTTAGAGAACAGCTTCCTGCAGCGTTCCTGTGGAACCTTAGCCAGTACTTGAATAATTTTGGTTGTAACCATAACTATCCTTCCGCAGGCAGAATGCGCAGAATATCTCCCTATATTTCTATACCTTAGGAACCTGTCCAACGCATTTCAGTGCTTCTCACTTTTGGAGCCAGTGGTGAATATTGTGCACAGAGGAGACGCAAGAACAGATTTTACACTCGTCAGTCCGTGAAGAGACTGAGCCTCTACCCCCGTCTCCTCCAGAATTTATTCTTTTTCTATAGACTCCAGGTTCTCTGTCTGAATCTGATATAAAAATTTCAGATTACATCTGGACCCCTAATACCTGACCTTATTTAGAGACTTGCGAAGAAAGAGGCTGGAGAGAGGCCAACCACGTCACTTTCCAGCAGCTCGGATAATCCAGTGTCCTGGAGAGCGCAACGTTAGCAGCGCCTGGACATGTCATAATGTCGGAGTATCCCAATTATCTGCACAGAGAAACGTGGGAGGTGTCATAACCGTCAGGGAAGAATGGCCAAAAACATGAAGCTATCGGCTACAAACACGATAAACAATCTCAGGATAAGCAGGTTTTCATAATATAGGAAATATAAATACCATTTACAAGAATATCAATATATATACCCCCTATTTATAAGAATATAACTACTATAATACTGCTCCTATGTACAAGAATATAAGAACTATAATACTGCCCCTATATACAAGAATATAACTACTATAATACTGCTCCTATGTACAAGGATATAACTACTATAATACTGCCCCTATGTACAAGAATATAACTACTATAATACTGCCCCTATGTACAAGAATATAACTACTATAATACTGCCCCATGTTCAAGAATATAACTACTATAATACTGCCCCTATGTACAAGAATATAACTACTATAATACTGCTCCTATGTACAAGAATATAAGAACTATAATACTGCCCCTATATACAAGAATATAACTACTATAATACTGCTCCTATGTACAAGGATATAACTACTATAATACTGCCCCTATGTACAAGAATATAACTACTATAATACTGCCCCTATGTACAAGAATATAACTACTGTAATACTGCCCCATGTTCAAGAATATAACTACTATAATACTGCCCCTATGTACAAGAATATAACTACTATAATACTGCCCCTATGTACAAGAATATAACTACTATAATACTGCTCCTATGTACAAGAATATAACTACTATAATACTGCTCCTATGTACAAGAATATAACTACTATAATACTGCTCCTATGTACAAGAATATAACTACTATAATACTGCCCCTATGTACAAGGATATAACTACTATAATACTGCTCCTATGTACAAGAATATAACTACTATAATACTGCTCCTATGTACAAGAATATAACTACTGTAATACTGCCCCATGTACAAGAATATAACTACTATAATACTGCCCCTATGTACAAGGATATAACTACTATAATACTGCCCCTATGTACAAGGATATAACTACTATAATACTGCTCCTATGTACAAGAATATTACTACTATAATACTGCTCCTATGTACAAGAATATAACTACTATAATACTGCCCCTATGTACAAGAATATAACTACTATAATACTGCTCCTATGTACAAGA
Organism: Ranitomeya imitator; assembly: GCF_032444005.1. Classification (NCBI taxonomy): domain Eukaryota; kingdom Metazoa; phylum Chordata; class Amphibia; order Anura; family Dendrobatidae; genus Ranitomeya; species Ranitomeya imitator. The sequence continues at coordinate 830,245,308 of NC_091284.1, forward strand.
ATATAACTACTATAATACTGCCCCTATGTACAAGGATATAACTACTATAATACTGCCCCTATGTACAAGGATATAACTACTATAATACTGCTCCTATGTACAAGAATATAACTACTATAATACTGCTCCTATGTACAAGAATATAACTACTATAATACTGCCCCTATGTACAAGAATATAACTACTATAATACTGCCCCTATGTACAAGAATATAACTACTATAATACTGCCCCTATGTACAAGGATATAACTACTATAATACTGCTCCCTATGTACAAGAATATAACTACTATAATACTGCTCCTATGTACAAGAATATAACTACTATAATACTGCCCCTATGTACAAGAATATAACTACTATAATACTGCTCCTATGTACAAGGATATAACTACTATAATACTGCTCCTATGTACAAGAATATAACTACTATAATACTGCTCCTATGTACAAGAATATAACTACTATAATACTGCCCCTATGCACAAGAATATAACTACTATAATACTGCTCCTATGTACAAGGATATAACTACTATAATACTGCTCCTATGTACAAGAATATAACTACTATAATACTGCTCCTATGTACAAGAATATAACTACTATAATACGGCCCCTATGTACAAGAATATAATGATTATAATACTGAACCCTATGTACAAGAATATAGCTACTATAATACTGCCCCTATGTACAAGAATATAACTACTATAATACGGCCCCTATGTACAAGAATATATTGATTATAATACTGCCCCCTATGTACAGGAATATAACTACTATAATACTGCTCCTATGTACAAGAATATAACTACTATAATACTGCTCCTATGTACAGGAATATAACTACTATAATACTGCTCCTATGTACAATAATATAACTACTATAATACTATCACAAGACTGTAGTTTAATATTTCGGGGCTAGGGGCTTTTTCCTGTCCCTATCTCTAAGGGCGCTTTACCTATCCCTTCTCCCCAGATTACTTCTAATGGTGAAGATTTTGGGGCCACGTACCTTGCCGAGCTCCTGAATCAGCCCTTATTTGTCCCCTCCCACCCAGGGAAGTGGGGAGTAGTTGTATGTAAGAATATACAAAACAGACTTACAGGTGAAGACTTACAGGGATAAATGATAATACCCCTCTCACAAATATGCACTCACAAACAACAGAGTGGACACCACAAAGTAAAAGAAGGAATATCCAAATATGATTGGCTAATGCTATGCACATAGACAAATCCCCAAGCAATAGTCTTTAGAACAACACTCATAACGCCTCTTCAAGAAATGCCTCCAAATCCATAACCAGGCAGTATAAAACTTAACACTGGAAATTCTGATTGCCAGAGAGGAGTATATATAGGAGAGGGGAGTGGCAAACACTGAACAGCTGAGAACATTAAAGCAGGCAAGCTTCAGAGACTCTCAACCGAACAGATTAACCTCTGCAATGCTAGCAGAAACCTGCACTGTTTAATATGATGGTGAAGTGTTTCTATTCATTGCAGGAGTACGTGAAATCAGACGCTGCTGTCTTATGGTCCCTCTTTGTCGTGGTAAACCCGTGACCGTAGCCCCACTTCTTGTTATGATCAGGTGGCCTTGGAGCAGCATGAAAAGACCTTCGCTGGAGCAGTGGTAACTTTACTGACCGCAAACCCTGATCCTATCACCGCAACTAGAAGTAGCCATGGGGAGTGCCTAACCAGACCTAGACACCTCGACACAGCCTAAGGACTAAATATCCCTAAAGATGGAAATAGGAAAACTCTCTTGCCTCAGAGTAGATCCCCAAAGGATAGGTAGCCCCCCACAAATAATGACTGTGAGTAGGAGAGGAAAAGACACACGCAGACAGAAAACAGGGAAAAGCAAAGGAGGCCACTTCTACCTAGATAGGAAAGGATAGTGCAGGATACTATGCGGTCAGCATAAAACACTACAAAATATCCACAGCAGAAAAATACAAAAACTCCACCACCTAACTAAAGATGTGGAGAGTATATCTGCGACTCCAGCGAGACCAACTAGACTGAGAAAAACATCAGGCACAGTCTAGCAGGAACAAAATAGAAACAAGATAAGCACAGAAAATAAACACACAGCAATGTGTCTAAAAAATGAAGCAAACACTTATCTTAGCTGAATTGGCAGCAAGCAGGAGAGGCCAGGCAGAGGACCAACACTTCCAAAGGAACATTGACTACTGGCAAGGACTAATGAGTCCTGCACAGCTAAATACCCCAGTCAGAATTGCAATTAGCAGCAACACCTGTCCAAGACTGCTGCTCAGGAATAACTGCATTACCATCAACAACCACCGGAGGGAGCCCAAGAGCAGAATTCACAACACTTCTAAGAGGGACCTCCTGAAACTCAGGTCCGAGTTTATCAGGGTATGCCGCGTGAAAGGACCAGATCTACCTGACCGCATGGACATCAGATACTGGTGCCCACATCCGCTCTTCAGGACCATAACCCTTCCAGTGAACCAGATACTGAAGAGACCGATGAACCAAGCAAGAATCCACAATTTTAACTCCAAGTTCCCATCAACATTGACTGCAGATTGAGGTGGCGGTGATGGCCTAGAGGACACAAAGTATTTTTTGAGTAAAGACTGGTGAAACACATTATGAATCCTAAAAGTGTGTGGCAAAGCAAGGCAGAATGCTAGAGGATTGACGACGGTCATAATCTTATGAGGACCGATGAACCTTGGACCAAGTTTCCAAGAGTGTACCTTCAGCTTAATGTTCCTCGATGACAACCACACCAAGTCACCAACACATAGGTCTGGACCCACCAAATGTCTCCGATCAGCCATACACTTATATTTGGATCCCATCTTCAGATTATTCAGAACCTCTTACTACAAGATGTAATGAGAGATGAAAAGCGTTCTTCCTGAAAGAACGATTCTTAAACGAGCTGAACTGACGATGAAACCTATAGGCCCTAAGAACGAGGACATACCAGTAGACTCATTACAGCGGTTATTCACCCCGAATTCAGCTAGAGGTAAGTAGGTAACCCAGTCCTCCTGATTCTCGGCCACAAAACTGCTAAGTCTCAAGATTATGTTTATAGTGCTCAGTTTGCACCTTAAACTGCAGGTGAAATGCTGAAGAAAACGACAGATGGATCCCCAAACAAGCACAAAACACTCTACAAAAATTGGAAATAAGGTAAATTGCACCGCCCGGTTAAAAACAAAATTGGTCGAAATACCACGTAATTTCACGATTGTTTTGATAAAACTTTACGCCATGGTTTTCGCGTTGGGTAAAGCAGGTAGCACAATGAAATGAGAGATCTTGCTGAATCTGTCCGCCACCCCTAAAATAACAGTACAACCTGCCGACACGGGCAGATCAGTGATTAAATCCACCGATAAATGAGTCCAAGGTCTACTATGAGTCGCCAATGGCTGGAGAGACCCCTACGGACAAGTAAGATGGGTCTTAGAACATGGACACATACTACAGGATGCTACATACTCCCGAACATCCTGGTGTACCCCCAGATCACCAAAAACGATGAGTAAGGAGATCTGTGGTGGCTTTACTACCAGGATGTCTGGGCAAGACCGAATCACTTAGAACTCTTAGATGGAGATTCACAGGTACAAACAGTTTACATAAAGGACAGGCAGCAGGGGCGTCCCCTGGAGCTTCAACAATCTCTTTCTCAAGGTCAGAATGCATAGAAGCAATGACCACCCTTTTCTGTAGTATAGGAACCAGTTCACAATTATTTCCACCACCAGGAAACCAATGGGATAATGCCTCTGCCTTTAATATTCCTATTCTCCAGCCTATACATCACAAAAAAGTAGAATCTGGTGAAGAACAACGACCATCTTGCCTGTCTGGGTGTCAGACGCTTAGCAGATTCTAAATATAAATGATTTTAAATGTCCATTCCAGAAAATATTGCCACTTCTCAAAAGACCCTTTGTTTGCCAAGAGTTCCCTGTTACCAATGTCATAGTTTTCTCAGCGGATGACAGTTTTTTGTAGAGAAATATGCACATGGATGCCATTTGCCAGGAGACGCACCAATCAACATTACAGCCCCCACTCCCATTTCAGATGTGTCAACTTCTACAATAAATAGCTGAGTGACGTCAGTCTGTATAAGAATCGGCACAGTTGCAAACAAATTTCTTCAAGGTTTCAAAAACCACCTGGGCCAGACTAGATCACATGGAAAAGTCCGTATCTTTTCCGGTGATATCCGTCAGAGGTTTGGCCACTACCCAAAAGTTTTTGATGAATTTACGGTGGTAGTTGTCGACTCGAAACCCAAAAACCTTTGTAAGCTCTTCAGGTTCTCAGGACGATCCCAAGCCAATAAAGCCTGGACTTTCACCATATCCATGCGAAAGCCGGTGAACGATAACACATAACCCGGAAAAGGAATCTCCTGAACCAAGAACATGTATTTCTCTTGTTTGACAAATAATTTAATGTCTCTGAGTATCTGTGAGACCTGCCTGACATGAACCTGATATGACTCAAGGTCAGGCAAATAAATCAATATGTCAGCAAGTTAGATCCCAACAAATCTACCTGCAAGATGACTGAAAATGTCATTAACAAAGTGTTGAAAGATGGCGGGAGCACTAGTCAACCCGTATGGCATAACAAGGTTTTCACTGTGTCCCTCAGGTGTATTGAAAGCTGTCTTCCACTCATCCCCCTCCTTAATGCGAATGAGATTATATTCTCCTGTGAGTTCCAGTTTAAAAAACCATTTGGCTCCCACAATTTAATTAAAGACGTCCAGGATAAGAAGGAGAGGATATGGATCCTGGACCGTGATCCGATTTAGTTTGCAAAAATTTAGCAGGGACGTAGCCCCTTGTATTTTTTCTTGATGAAGAAAAACCCAGCTGCAACGGGGGATAAGGATGTCTGATATGACCCTTTGCCAGACTGTCTACGATATAGTCCTTCATGTCCTGCCTCTTTGGACCAGAGATAGTAAATAATCTGCTATTTGGCAGCTTGGCGCCAGGAATTAACGGCTCAATCATAAGGATGATCAGGAGGAAGTTCTTGACACCCCTGCTCCAAAAACACCCCCCCCCCCTCCTAAGTCAGATAGGTATTCAGACAGAGATTGGATGCCCACTCTGGCCAACATTGTGCCCAAGCAGTGTTCTTGGCAATACTCTCTCCGACGTTCCATTTCACCACCTCCTGAGTCTGCCAATTTATCACTGGATTGTGCAGCGTGTTCCGATACTGAGTTCCGATACTTTTGAAATATTGAATACCGGAATCGGAAGTTCCCATAATGCTATGAGCCAGTTTGATTTAATTCAGCCAATGAGGAATCCTAAGAAGTGTGGGCACATCCTGTTATGCATGTTAGGCATGTAACTAATGGAATGGCTGTGATTGGCTGTGAAATGATGTCATGATGCACTATAAAAGCCGCCACCGCCATTTTGGGTTCACTCTGCTGTGAATTCAGTTAGGGACAGGATGCTGCTGTTCTGACTGAGGGACAGTTTGAGATAGCGATTTGCTTCATGGTGCTTTACCCAGGCTCCTGTAGCAACCGCTGTGTGAGAAGCTTTTTTTTGGCCTTGCAGCGCTGTTCACGGCTGTCTGCGAGGTCTCTGTGTGTGAGTGCAGCTCACGCTGTAGTCTGTTCTGCAGCCACAGCTGGTTGTAGTCAGCTCAGCATGCGTCACTGCCTCATACTGTTCCATTGTCCTTTTTTGCATTAGTGCTGCCTGCTGCACATTTTTCCTGATTTCTCCTATTAGTGTGTTTCCATCCATATCCAGATAGATTGCGTGTAAACACTATATAGGAGTAGATAGAGGAGCTTTTCTGCAGCCTTATGCCCTGCAGCCCCAGCCAGATTAGTATTAGCCTATTTTTTCGAGCCTCGTCTATTGCATTATAGGTTACCTTCCTGCATTGTAATAGCTACAAAAAGTTTGTGATACTATCGGTTTGACATCTTTGGGCACATCCATTTTATTTTGTAAAAAAAAAAAAAACCTAAATAAAGTTCACCAAACACTCCACTTTACAGTTGTGTAGGCCACATTAGCTCATATTAAAGTCTAGTCCACACTTTATAAAATTAGTGTTTCTTATACCTGTTAGCAGCTGTTCAGGAATAAGCACACTAAGCCCTTAGTTCATTTCTGCCTATCTTTATCAGTCTACCAAGATGAAGAAGGCAGTAAGGCACGTGGGTGTGGGCGTGGAGTTTCTGCAGGGAGAAGACATGGAGATTCTGTGCCTGCTGCGGGCACCGGTGACTCATCATCCCCCAGTTTTAGCAGGGAACAGTCCTTTATGCACAGCTTTGTAGGAGCTCGACGTACCCCACTGTTGCGGGACGAACAAATTGAAGCCATTGTCGGATGAATGGCAGCTAACGCATCGACTTCAATTATTGCCACATCCTCTCAGGTCCAGAGCACTGAAGAGCAGCCATCTGTCTCTTCACCACCTGCCAAATTGCCCAGGCAGGCAGAGAGCCCAGGACAGGAGCCATCTCTACTTCTGTTCTATGAATCTCTTGGCTTGGAAAGAGGGGGCCAGCCAAGCAGCATTCAAGAAATGGAAGAAGAGGCAGTATGCAGTGTTGCGCAACTGCTTTGTCTCTCTGAATCGAAAAGGTAGGTGGGCCAGTGCCTATGGTCAGCACATCTCAGTACGCATCTGATGATGAGACTCAGGTGCCACTTTCTGGTGCGTACTGTGCTGCCGAGACTACCCAGGAGAAGCAGTTGTTGGAAGAGGGTAGTTTAGATGATGAGGTCCTCGACCCATCATGGCGTGAGGTACAGGAAGGTGGTGGGAGCAGTTCTGAGGAAGAGATTCCCCAAATGGCCTAAAAAGGAGGGAGATGGAGGGGGCAGACTGCGTTGCCTGTAGCCTCCACTTCGGCACCCATTAGGAGCATGCCTCTTCCAAAACCCAAAACGGGCGCTCCCAAGACTTGCAGTGCCTGGTTCTTTTTTGACACAGTTGCAAATGACATTTGCTTTGTCAAATGCAAGCTGTGTCATCAGAAAGTCAAAAGAGGGAAAAGTGTCAGCAACCTCAATACCACAAATATGTGGAAACATGTGTGGACCAAGCATGTGGTGGAGTTACAAAAACACACTGAAGACCTAGGCCAACCTACAGCGCCACCTACCACCTCTTCAGCTCGTGTTGTAGCCTCTTCCTCCAGCTGACACACATCTGGTTCGGCTTCCTCACAGGATTGCAATGGAAGAACCTCTGGCACTGTTGTACAGAGACACAGTGTCATTCCACCCACAGCACCACGTTCCCAGTCATCCTCACACTCCCAGGCCAGTCTACAGCCATCGGTAGCACAGGCATGGGAGAAAAGGTGCCCATACTCGGCAAACCACCCCCGAGCACAGGCTCTGAATACTGGCATTGCGAAACTACTGTCCCTTGAAATGCTGTCATTCAGGCTGGTGGAGACTGACACCTTCCATAACTTCATGGCATTGGCCGTCCCACAATACAATGTGCCCAGCCACTTTTATTTCAGCAGGCAAGCCATCCCTACCCTGCAAAAGCATGTGGAGGGAAAAATTAAACATGCGCTACTAAACGCCGTCAGTAGCAAGGTCCACCTGACCACCGATTAGTGGACCAGTCACCATGGACAGGGACGATACCTTTCCCTCACTGCCAATTGGGTAAATGTTGTGGAGCTGGGTAAAGATCTTGAGAGTGGCGCTGTACGTGTTCTGCCAACTCCAAGGATTGCAGGAATCCAGTCTGTACACATTGACTCCTCATACTCCAGTTCCTCTCAATCATCGCTGCAGGAGTCGTCACGGTCTACCTCCACATGGACCCGTGAACGCTTACCTGTTACGACCGATATGAGCACAGCCGTGGCCAAACGTCAACAGGCCGCATTGAAATTAATTTCTTTGGGGAATCGAAGCCACACAGCGCAGTGCTCTGGAATGCCATCAAGCAGGAGAGTGACGAGTGGTTTGTGCCAGCGAATCTCCAGCCAGGCATGATAGTGTGTGACAATGGCCGAAATCTGGTGGCAGTTCTGGCCTAGGCAACCTCACTCACATCCCATGTCTGGCACATGTGCTCAACTTGGTCGTGCACAGTTTTTTGAGGGACTATCTGTATCTTGATGCACTGCTGCACAAGGTCCGCCTAGAGTGTGCTCACTTGCGGCGTTCCAGCATGGCAAGATCGCGCATTGCAGCTCTGCAGCACCAATTACACCTTCCGGAACATCGCATCATATGTGACCTACCAACCAGGTGGAATTCAATGTGACATATGTTGGAGCGGTTGTGTGAGCAGCAGGCAGCAGTAATGGAGTACCAGCTGCATCAGGCGCAAAAAAGTCGCACTGCGCGCCGTTCACACTTCACCACCACAGAGTGGGCCTCTATGAAGGACATCTGCCACGTTTTGCGTGCCTTCGATGATTCCACGCGGATGGCGAGTGCAGATGATGCACTAGTCAGCATGACTATCCCCCTTACCTGCCTGCTTGAAAAAACACTGCAAGCACTAAGGGATGAGGTTGTGAAAGAGGTGGAGGATGAGGAGTCACAAATGCCATCTGCTTCTGGACAGTCTGCGCAACGTGGTTCCTCACAAAGGCCTAGGCAGGGGACACTTTGTGAGGAGGATGAGGAGGAGTCAATGGAGGAGGAAGACATCTGTCAAGAGGAGGGAGTTACACAAATCTCCAGTAGTCGGTATGTAGAGCGAGGGTGGGGTGATGACGAGCGGGCAGAGATGATGCCTCAAGCTGGGGACAGCGTTTCTTGGCCAGTTGGCAGTCTGCAGCACATGGTTGATTTCATTCTGCAGTGCCTGAGAAACGACCGCCGCATCACCCACATTCTCAACACGGCTGATTATTGGGTGTATACCCTCCTAGATCCTCGCTACCGGGACAACTTACAAAGCCTCATAACACCGTTGAACTAGGAGCGTAAAATGCAAGAGTACCAAGAAACACTGGTGTTTTTTCATCATGTTCTCCATTCCAGCCGAGAGCAGTGCTGCTAGTGCTTAACAAAGCAGCTCAGTGCGTCGAGGCAGTGGAGGAAGCTCAGCACAAACGGAGCAGAAGCAGTGCCTTAGCACAAGGCAAGACCAGTGTGGCCCAACTGTGGCAAAGTTTTGTGTGACCGCCACAAATGTCTACACCATCACAGACGGCTCCAGTCAGCAGGAGGAAACGTTTCCGTCAGATGGTGACAGACTAAATGTCTTGCCCTCTCAGTGTTCTCCCACATGGCTCTTCCCCCTTCAGATTTTGGGTCTCTAAGCTGGATACATGGCCAGAGCTTAGCCAGTATGCATTGGAGGTGCTGGCCTGCCCTGCTGCTAGTGTATTATCGGAACGTGTCATTAGTGCCGCAGGTGGTGTACTAACAGACCGTCGCATGTGACTATCCTTTGATAATGTTGATCGGCTTACTTTTCTGAAAATGATCAAGGCCTGGATCTCGCAGGAATTTGCCACTCCTCTTCCAGATTAAATAATTGATTGGCAACAGTATCCAGGTCTCCTGCTGTGTTCATGTTTCTACCACCTGAACTGTAATCCCTGGGCTCCAACACCGCCAGTTGCTGCTCAGAAGTGCCGTCTGCACAGTCAACACATGCTCCAGTGTTATTGGGGTTCAGTAACGTCAGCTGATCCCCTGCTGTGTATCCGGCAATTTCTCCTGCTCCATCCACACTCACACTACAACAGATATTAAACTTGCTCCAATTAGGCCTCAGCCTACACTTTGTTTCTAGCATTGACCCTGGGCTCCAACACTGCCAGTTGATGCTCAGAAGTGCCGTCTGCACAGTCAACACTTGCTGCCGTGTTATTGGGGTTCAGTAACGTCAGCTGATCCCCTGCTGTGTATCTGGAAATTTTTCCTGCTCCATCCACATTCACGCTACAACAGATATTAAACTTGCTCCAATTAGGCTTCAGCCTACACTCTGTTTCTAGCATTGACCCTGGGCTCCAACACTGCCAGTTGCTCCAGTGTTATTGGGGTTCAGTAACATCAGCTGATCCCCTCCTGTGTGTGCGGCAATTTCTCCTGCTCCCTCCAAATTCACACTACTACAGATATTAACCCCTTCATGACCCAGCCTATTTTGACCTTAAAGACCTTGCCGTTTTTTGCAATTCTGACCAGTGTCCCTTTATGAGGTAATAACTCAGGAACGCTTCAATGGATCCTAGCGGTTCTGAGATTGTTTTTTCGTGACATATTGGGCTTCATGTTAGTGGTAAATTTAGGTCAATAAATTCTGTGTTTATTTGTGATAAAAACGGAAATTTGGCGAAAATTTTGAACATTTCGCAATTTTCACATTTTGAATTTTTATTCTGTTAAACCAGAGAGATATGTGACACAAAATAGTTAATAAATAACATTTCCCACATGTATACTTTACATCAGCACAATTTTGGAAACAAAATTTTTTTTTGCTAGGAAGTTATAAGGGTTAAAATTTGACCAGCGATTTCTCATTTTTACAACGAAATTTACAAAACCATTTTTTTTAGGGACCACCTCACATTTGAAGTCAGTTTGAGGGGTCTATATGGCTGAAAATACCCAAAAGTGACACCATTCTAAAAACTGTACTCCTCAAGGTGCACAAAACCACATTCAAGAAGTTTATTAACCCTTCAGGTGCTTCACAGCAGCAGAAGCAACATGGAAGGAAAAAATGAACATTTAACTTTTTAGTCACAAAAATGATTTTTCAGCAACAATTTTTGAACCACGAAAGTTGTTGTCCAATTTGTCCTGAGTACGCTGATACCTCATATGTGGGGGTAAACCACTGTTTGGGCGCACGGCAGGGCTTGGAAGGGAAGGAGCGCCATTTGACTTTTTGAATGAAAAATTGGCTGCACTCTTTAGCGGACACCATGTCAAGTTTGGAGAGCCCCCGTGTGCCTAAAAATTGGAGCTCCCCCACAAGTGACCCCATTTTGGAAACTAGACGCCCCAAGGAACTTATCTAGATGCATAGTGAGCCCTTTAAACCCCCAGCTGCTTCACAAATTAATCCGTAAAAGTGAAAAAATACTATTTTTTCACAAAAAAAATTATTTTAGCCTCAATTTTTTCATTTTCACATGGACAACAGGATAAAATGGATCCTAAAATTTGTTGGGCAATTTCTCCTGAGCACACCGATACCTCACATGTGGGGGTAAACCACTGTTTGGGCACATGGTAAGGCTCGGAAGGGAAGGAGCGCCATTTGACTTTTTGAATGAAAAATTATCTCCATCGTTAGCGGACACCATGTCGCGTTTGGAGAGACCCTGTGTGCTTAAACATTGGAGCTCCCCCACAAGTGACCCCATTTTGGAAACTGGACCCCCAAAGGAACTTATCTAGATGCCTAGTGAGCACTTTAAACCCTCAGGTGCTTCACAAATTGATCCGTAAAAATGAAAAAGTACTTTTTTTTCACAAAAAATTTCTTTTCGCCTCAATTTTTTCATTTTCACATGGGCAATAGGATAAAATGGATCCTAAAATTTGTTGAGCAATTTCTCCCGAGTACGCTGATACCTCATATGTGGGGGTAAACCACTGTTTGGGCACACGGCAGGGCTCGGAAGGGAAGGCGCGCCTTTTGACTTTTTGAATGGAAAATTAGCTCCAATTGTTAGCGGACACCATGTCGCATTTGGAGAGCCCCTGTGTGCCTATGCAATGGAGTTCCCCCACAAGTGACCCCATTTTGGAAACTAGACCCCCCAAAGAACTTATCTAGATGCATACTGAGCACTTTAAACCCCCAGGTGCTTCACAGAAGTTTATAATGCAGGGCCATGAAAATAAAAAATAATTTTTCTTTTCTCAAAAATGATTTTTTAGCCTGGAATTTCCTATTTTGCCAATGGTAATAGGAGAAATTGGACCACAAATGTTGTCCAGTTTGTCCTGAGTACGCAGATACCCCATATGTGGGGGTAAACCACTGTTTGGGCGCACGGCAGGGCTCAGAAGGGAAGGCACGCCATTTGGCTTTTTAAATGGAAAATTAGCTCCAATCATTAGCGGACACCATGTCACATTTGGAGAGCCCCTGTGTGCCTAAACATTGGAGATCCCCCACAAATGACCCCATTTTGGAAACTAGACCCCCAAAGGAACTGATCTAGATGTGTGGTGAGCACTTTGAACCCTCAAGTGCTTCACAGAAGTTTATAACGCAGAGCCATGAAAAAAAAAAAAAAATTCTTTTCTCAAAAATGATTTTTTAGCCCGCAATTTTTTATTTTCCCAAGGGTAACAGGAGAAATTTGACCCCAAAAGTTGTTGTCCAGTTTCTCCTGAGTACGCTGATACCCAATATGTGGGGGTAAACCACTGTTTAGGCACATGCTGGGGCTCGGAAGTGAAGTAGTGACGTTTTGAAATGCAGACTTTGATGGAATGCTCTGCGGGCGTCACGTTGCGTTTGCAGAGCCCCTGATGTGGCTAAACAGTAGAAACCCCCCACAAGTGACCCCATTTTGGAAACTAGACACCGAAAGGAACTTATCTAGATGTGATGTGAGCACTTTGAACCCCCAAGTGCTTCACAGAAGTTCATAACACAGAGCAGTGAAAATAATAAATATGTTTTCTTTCCTCAAAAATAATTTTTTAGCCCAGAATTTTTTATTTTCCCAAGGGTTACAGGAGAAATTGGACCACAAAATTTGTTGTCCAGTTTCTCCTGAGTAAGCTGATACCCCATGTGTGGGGGTAAACCACTGTTTGGGCACACGTGGGGGCTCAGAAGGGAAGTAGTGACTTTTGAAATGCAGACTTTGATGGAATGGTCTGCGGGCATCACGTTGCGTTTGCAGAGCCCCTGGTGTGCCCCACACAAGTGACCCCATTTTGGAAACTAGACCCCCAAAGGAACTTATCTAGATATGTGGTGAGCACTTTCAACCCCCAAGTGCTTCACAGAAGTTTATAACGCAGAGCCGTGAAAATAAAAAATCATTTTTCTTTCCTCAAAAATGATGTTTTAGCAAGCAATTTTTTATTTTCTCAAGGGTAACAGGAGAAATTGGACCCCAGTAATTGTTGCGCAGTTTGTCCTGAGTATGCTGGTACCCCATATGTGGGGGTAAACCACTGTTTGGGCACACGTCGGGGCTCGGAAGTGAGGGAGCACCATTTGACTTTTTGAATACAAGATTGGCTGGAATCAATGGTGGCGCCATGTTGCGTTTGGAGACCCCCTGATGTGCCTAAACAGTGGAAACCCCTCAATTCTAACTCCAACACACCCCTAAACCTTATCCCAACTGTAGCCGTAACCCTAATCACAACCCTAACCCCAACACACCCGTAACCCCAACACACCCCTAACCCTAACCACAACCCTAATTCCAACCCAACCCTAGGCTATGTGCCAACGTTGCGGATTCGTGTGAGATATTTCCGCACCATTTTTGAAAAATCCGCGGGTAAAAGGCACTGCGTTTTACCTGCGGATTTACCGCGGATTTCCAGTGTTTTTTGTCCGGATTTCACCTGCGGATTCCTATTGAGGAACAGGTGTAAAACGCTGCGGAATCCGCACAAAGAATTGACATGCTGCGGAAAATACAACGCAGCGTTCCCGCGCGGTATTTTCCGCACCATGGGCACAGCGGATTTGGTTTTCCATATGTTTACATGGTACTGTAAACATGATGGAACACTGCTGCGAATCCGCAGCGGCCAATCCGCACCATGTGCACATAGCCTAATTCTAAAGGTATGTGCACACGCTGCAGAAAACGCTGCGGATCCGCAGCAGTTTCCCATGAGTTTACAGTTCAATGTAAACCTATGGGAAACAAAAATCGCTGTACACATGCTGCAGAAAAACTGCACGGAAACGCAGCGGTTTACATTCCGCAGCATGTCACTTCTTTCTGCGGATTCCGCAGCGGTTTTACAACTGCTCCAATAGAAAATCGCAGTTGTAAAACCGCATTGAAATGCGCAGAAAAAACATGGTAAATCCGCCATAAATCCGCAGCGGTTTAGCACTGCGGATTTATCAAATCCTCTGCGGAAAAATCCGCATAGGACCAGAATACGTGTGCACATCCCGAACCCTAACCCTACCCCTACCCCTACCCCTAGCCCTAACCTTAGCCCTACCCCTAACCCTACCCCTAACCCTAACCCTAACCCTAACCCTAACCCTAGTTCTTACCCCAACCTTAGTGGAAAAAAAAAAAAATTATTTATTTTATTGTCCCTACCTATGGGGGTGACAAGGGGGGGGGGGGGGGAGGTCATTTACTTTTTTTTTTATTTAGATCACTGAGATAGGTTTTATCTCAGTGATCAAAATTCACTCTGGAACGAATCTGCCGGCGGGCGCACTGCACATGCGCCCGCCATTTTGGAAGATGGCGGCGCCCGGGAAAGAAGACGGACGGACCACGGGAGGCCAGGTAAGTATAAGGGGGGGGGAGATCAGGGCACGGGGGGGGGGGGGCGTCGGAGCACGGGGGGGTGGATCGGAACACGGGGGGGTGGATTGGAGCACGGAGTGGGGGATCGCTGTGCGGGCGGGTGGATCGGAGCACGGGGGGGATCGCTGTGCGGGGGGGGAATCGCTGTGCGGGGGGGGATCGTAGTGCGGGGGGGTTTGATTGGAGCACGGGGGTGTGATTGGAGCACGGGGGCAGCGGGCAGGAGGACGGGGGAGCGGAGCACAGGACCGAGGGGAGCGGACCACAGATCGGGGGGCTGGGGGGGGGTGATCGGTGGGGTGGGGTGGGGGCACATTAGTGTTTCCAGCCATGGCCGATGATATTGCAGCATCGGCCATGGCTGGATTGTAATATTTCACCAGTTTTAATAGGTGAAATATTACAAATCGCTCTGATTGGCAGTTTCACTTTCAACAGCCAATCAGAGCGATCGTAGCCACGAGGGGTTGAAGCCACCCCCCCTGGGCTAAACTACCACTCCCCCTGTCCCTGCAGATCGGGTGAAATGGGAGTTAACCCTTTCACCCGATCTGCAGGGACGCGATCTTTCCATGACGCATATGCTGCGTCATGGGTCGGAATGGCACCGACTTTCATGACGCAGCGTATACGTCAAAGGTCGGGAAGGGGTTAAACTGGCTCCAATTAGGCATCAGCCTACACTCTGTTTCTCCTGTAATCCCTGGGCTCCAACACAGCCAGTTGCTGCTCAGAAGTGCCATCTGCACAGTCAACACATGCTCCAGTGTTATTGGGATTCAGTAACGTCAGCTGATCCCCTACTGTGTGTGCGGCAATTTCTCCTACTCCCTCCACATTCACACTATTACAGATTTTAAACTGGCTCCAATTAGGCCTCAGCCTACACTCTGTTTCTCCAGTAATCCCTGGGCTCCAACACCGCCAGTTGCTGCTTGGCAGTGTCTTTGGCACGGGTACTCCCTCCTGCCCAGCCTGGTTACAGCACGCCAGCTGTTTCCGGGTAGTGTCAAAGTCACTTTGTCTACAATACATTGTCCTGTCGGGTTGCGGTCGGGTTAGCCGACTCTATTAGCCGACTCTATGGTGCCTGCAGTTTAGGTGCTTCCTATGTGGGCTGCGGGAACTGGCAATCAAGGCTGGTTCCGTAGTGCCAATAGGACAAGCTCCCCCTGTAGGACTGTGGGTTTTCGGTAACTCCGGTCGGCTCGCGGCCTTGCAATTTTTTTGTTCATGTGGACCTTCTGCTGCCTATCTGAGTTCCAGCACCATTAGCTGATTCTTTGGAAGTCAATCTTGAATAAGTCCCCCTTGGTTCCAGTACTGTCAGCTGATTCCAGGCAGAGCCTTTGGCTTAGATGCCTCCTTCTTGTTATCCGAGTTCCACCAACGTCTGGTGGTCCTTGGTAGTGCTTTCTGGCACGGGTACCTCCTGCTTAGTAACCGGGTTCCAGTACCGTCAGCAGGTCCTCGGTAGTTCCATTGGCTTCAGCTACCCATCCGGGTTCCTGTACCGTCAGCTAGTTCTCGGCAGTTCCTCAGCCTTCTTATACCTTCTGCTACATTTCCAAGTTCAACCTTTTTGAAATGGTTTTTGGTAATCACTCTGGATCTCCCTGACCACGACCCTAAAGAAGACGACCCTGAGGACCACCCTGAAGAAGACGACGACCCCGGAGATGACGACCCTGGAGACGACGACCCTGAAGACCACCCTGAAGAAGACGACGACCCCAGAGACGACGACCCTGGAGACGACGACCCTGAAGACCACCCTGAAGAAGACCAAGAAGATGACCCTGAAGAAGATGACCAAAAGGACAAAGAACAAGAAGACAACCACCAAGATACAGAAGAACAAGAGACAGAAGACCAAGAAGCAGAAGAACAAGAAGCTGCAGAACAAAAATCAGAAGAACATTAAGCATAAGACTAAAAAAGATATTATCTAAATTATAATCAGAAGAAGACGAAGCAGTGTATGGGGGTGAGCCCATTCCTCCTCGTGGTGCCCCTGGAAAAAAACCTGCTGCTGCAGGCCAAACTGAACACAGACAAATCCTGTTGTAAATCTTTTGTGACAGGCAGAACGGAAGGTGTAATCTTCAAACTTTTATAGAAAATAACTACAAGAATGCCTGTCACAAATAAGAATATGATGAAAAAGAAGAAGATGAAGAAGTAAAATATGAAGAAGAATAATAGTTGAATAAGAAGAATGTGAAGAATGTAAAAAAAAAATAATAGGAAGGTGAAGAAGATGAATAAGGTTGTGAGGATAATGTATATTATAAGTGTGAGGATAATGTATGTCACGATAATGTAAAAACCATAGCTGAGGGATTTTTTCACTTCTGACCATGGTCCTGAAAGCACATGGCAGCTGAAAACCCCCTCTCTACCCCCTTCCCCCCTGAGTACAACAAACCAGCCCTATGGCAGACACTGGGTAACTTGAAGCTAGTGTGTGAGGAGGGTGTGGCTTTAAACTGCAGGTGACCAATCCTGCAAAGCCACCTGTTGTCCCTCCCTTCTCTCAGGAATTTCTTTTATCTCCAGGGTCTGAGAACATAAATATCTCTGACCTAAGTGAATATAATTAACCAGTGATGTCACAAGGCTGGAGTTGATAAGTCTTTACACTTAACCCAGCCTTTAGTCTTAGTTTTTGCCTGAGGAGCTGTACTATGCACTGGGACATCTGGGCTCTGCCTGCCAGCATGGTTTTGCTTGAAATGAACTGAGAACATGTGAGTTTTACCTTTTCTCATTTAATCCCTTCATTTTATAATTACCTTGTACATATTTTTTCAATTGTCTCTTTTGTAACATCTTTGTAATATTCTTTATTAACACTGCCTATTCTTTTACGGAGTAAAATATCTAAAATACTAGTTTCGTTCTCCTGCTCTAAAACGTACCCTAAGTCTCTGAAGGGAATTGCGCTACTGTTTTGGGTTAGCTTCAGACCCGTTTAATCGAAGCTGGTGGCAGCATACCTTGTTCTGGGTAGTTGGGAGTCGTTGTAGCGACAGCGGCATTGATAATTATTGTTCCTGCCTGAGTGGGAGTAGTTATATCGTCTCGCTGCAGCGTGCCCAATAGCCAGTGCAAAGCAGGCAGCCTTTCTGGTGACTAATTACCCTAGGTGCAGTACCTACTCTGACCTGAGGGTAAGGGGGGTGCCAGAGAGTTGCAAGTTCAAGCAGAACTGTAAAGCGGGATATACATAAATCCCTGCAGTTCGTGGTATATTGAAGAGCAGTGGGATAACTAAAATAAGCCCCTGCTGTAAACTGATAGGCCTAAAGTCACCCCAATCCGTGACATAGGGGTGACAGTCACGGTGTGAATCGTGACAAAGGTGAAGAACAAGTTGATGAAAAAGATGCTGCTGCTGAGGATGATGAAGGAGAAAGTGTAGGAGAAGTAAAAAAGAAGGTGAAGAGCATGGAAGTAGTGAAACATAAATATCTGACAAAATATAAAAAAGCTTAACATAGTCAATATCTTTGAACATCTTTAAAAAAAATGAATTCCTGCTATTCCATTTGATTGGGCTAAACCTCTATGCCTTTAATGTCTCCTCCACCTCCCCCAATACATCCTACATTATTCTTAGTTATTTTCCTTCATGTAGAATTAACCTACAAGGAAAGAAAGGGTTTATTTTAATTCCGATATTTGTGTCCCATTGACTTGCATTGGTTTCTGGTATCGGAATCGGCGATGAGTATCGGTCCGATCCAATCCGATCCGATATTTCCGGATATCGGAAGGTATCACTCAACACTAACCTTGACATATTTCCAAGCAAACCCCGTTTTGGTTTCGTTTTCATGTGTTTTTTTTGTGGCACCGGGAAAAATGGCATGAATCTCGGAAAAAAATGATTAAGGCTGTGAACTAGGAGTCAGGAATGCTTCCAGAGGTGATCCCCATGAGGTCCCTATGTCATTTGAGCAGTGTTTCCATCATTTTCAGACGTTTTTAGACCTTAAAAGGACCCCCGGGGGGGATCGCGGTAAAAATACTCGCGTCTCCCATAGACTTACATTGGGCTCGTTCTGGCCGAGTACCCGAGTATTCCAATCTGCTCGACCCGAGCAGCTAGCACCCGAGCATTTTAGCGCTCGCCCATCACTACTCACTTTGTTTCTTTGCATGGTCTGCCTTCTGCTCCCGAGTTAGCGAAGATTTTTGTACACCATGTCTTCCGACTTCACGGCTTTCCACAGCATATTGTGTCTGACTGAGGGGTCCAATTCACCTCTCGTTTCTGGAGAGCTCTTTGCGGACTAATGAAGGTAAAACTGGACTTCTCTTCCGCCTATCATCCACACTCCAACGGTCAAGTGGAACGAGTCAATCAAGTTTTAACCCCCTACCTTCGGCATTTCTCCAACGTTCATCAGAATGATTGGGTCTCTCTTCTCCCATGGGCAGAGTTCACTTGCAACAATCATCCCAGTGAATCCTCTTCCAAGTGTCCTTTCTTTGTCGTCTTGGGGCAACATCCTGGCATTCCACTTCCCATTTCCCCTGCCTCGGGGAAGACTCCTTGTCCTTGGAATTCTCTGAAATTTGGAGGGAGACTAAAGAGGCTCTTGCAAAAGCCAGTTGCAGGATGAAGCGGTATGCCGATAAGAAATGCCTGGACGCTCCTCGATTTCTTCCGGGCAATAAGGTTTGGCTTTCTTCATGCTACATTAGACTTAAGATACCCTCTCGTAAACTAGGACCACGCTACATTGGTCTCTTTGAGGTCTTACGTCGTATCAATGATGTGGCCTACAAATTGAAATTGCCTGCCTCATTATGAATTCCCAATTCTTTTCAGGTCTCGCTTCTTAAACCCGCAGTGTTTAATCGCTTTCACTCTTTTACACCTCGCGCTTCCCAACCCAGCACTTCGGATGATGTCTTTAATGTAAAAGATATTCTAGCCAAAAAGGTTGTTAGAGGGCGGACCTTTTTCTGATTGATTGGAAGGGATTTGGTCCTCAGGAGAGATCGTGGGAGCCCCGGAAGAAAATCGATGCTCCTCATACCACGAGAAGGTTCCTCTCTAGGTTTAAAAGGAGGGGGGAGTATGGAAGGGGGTACTGTAACGTCTGCGAATACTCACCCGTCCATCGCCTTCCTCCTGCGCACCTCTGAAGGGGTCCCTCACCTCTCCCCGCCTGTCTTCTCAGGCTCGCAGTGCGTCAGCGCTTCACGCATGCGCGGTCGCCCTTTTCCCGCCGCTAAGCCCTCTGGGAGGTCGTGACTCACTGGCTCCGCCCCATCATGGCGGCACCCATCGGATATTTCTTCTTGGCATCTGCACAGGTAAGACGCCTGGTTATCTGTTGCGGTTACACTAGCCTTCCTGCTGGTATACCCCCTTGGTCCCTGGCTCCCCTTCTCTGTTCGCTCTGCTCCGTGTCTCAGCCATACCTACCCTGTGTCTCAGCCGTACCTGCCCTGTGCCTCAGCCGTACCTGCCCTGTGTCTCACCTGTCTGCCCCTTGTCTCAGCTGTACCTGCCCTGTGTCTTGCCATGCCTGCTCAGTGTCAAAGCCATACCTGCCCAGTGTCCACTCGTGCCTTCCAGTTCCGTTTATTCCTGCTAGTTATAACCTTTTTCATTCCTCTCTTCCTGCATTGTGCCACCGCTCCATCTCTGGTCCTCCTGGTCCCATCTACCACCCATATTCCATAGTGTCCGCTTGTTTTTTGTTCTCATGCACTGCCTTCATACTCCAGTCTCTTCCCTCTCTTTGTTTATGCAGCGCCTCAGTGTCCTGGTCGTCGCAGTGGTATTGCTTTCCTTTCAGGGAGAGTGATGCTACGTTTGGAGGTAAAGAAGGATAACTGCATCCAGGTGTCACAAACATGCAACACATTTCACACTCCAGGCCACCAGGGGGAGCGCTTGTGCAACGCCCCAGAGTCCTGGTTCGTTGCAGTAATGTTATTCTTCCACCGGGGGGAGTGATGTTACGTCTGAAGGTAATGAAGGAGATCTTCTGTCCAGGTATCACAGCCACACACACACTTCACACTCCAGTCCACCAGGGGGAGCAAAAGGTTCTATCTACTAGGCCACTCCTCACACTTGGGTAAAACTGGTGGGTTGGGATGGAAGTTAGGAGAGTTCCTGGCTGGGGACCGACGAGGAAAGGTCTCCAGGTCGAGCTGGCTGGAGTCCAGTCAGATCCAGACTGCAGTCTGAGGACGAGGGTGCACGGAACTGCGCCTGCATCCCATGCGGCAGCATCCCAGGAAAGGACACAAAGAGAATTGTGGAGTAGTGAGTGAGAAAAGAAGTCATAAAAACAGGAGTGAAACATCAGTGGGAGACCAGCAGGAAGCAGGCTGCCTCCATCTGAAGCGCAGATCCGGTAGCCAGAACACTGAGGGAGTAAAGAGCTCTATGCCGTTACTTCAGAGACTGGCAGGACAGTTAATTCCACGTTAGCTGCCCGACCTTAATACCGAATAAGACACGGTGGCAACTTGTGGGGGCCGGGGCGTCTCTAGGGTCCCTATAAAAAGCCTCAGGCCATCAGTCATACGGGTTTGTTCTATCTGCCCCTTATTCTTTACACTCCTGCCCCTTATTCTCCAGACTCCTGCCCCTTATTCTCCAGACTTTTGCCCCTTATTCTCCAGACTTTTGCCCCTTATTTCCCAGACTCATGCCCCTTATTCTCCACGCTTCTGCCCCTTATTCTCCACACTGCTGCCCCTTATTCTCCACACTGCTGCCCCTTATTCTCTAGACTCCTACCCCTTATTCTCCAGACTCCTGCCCCTTATTCTCCAGACTCCTGCCCCTTATTCACCACACTCCTGCCTCTTATTCTCCAGACTCCTGCCCCTTATTGTCCACACTTCTGCCCCTTACTCTCCAGACTCCTGCCCCTTATTCTCCACACTCCTGCCCCTTATTCTTCACACTCCTGCCCCTTATTCTTCACACAGGGTCACACAGACAGTTTTGTGTTTTCCATCATAACTCGTACTTTTATTAATCCAATGCCAAATGAATGTAAAATCTAGTCCAGACATTGACAAGGTTCGAAAAAAAGATTTTTACTTGAAATAATAATTTTTTCCTCCAAACTTTGCTTTCATCATAGAATTCTCCCTTTGCAGCAATTCCAGCATTGCAGACCTTTGGCATTCTAGCATTTAATTTGCTGAGGTAATCTGGAGACATTTCGCCCCATGCTTCCAGAAGCCCCTCCACAAGTTGGTTTGGCTTGATGGGCACTTTTTGCACCATACGGTCAAGCTGCTCCCACAACAGCTCAATGGGGCTGAGATTTGGTGACTGTGCTGGCCTCTCCATAACAGGTACCAGCTGCCGGCTTCTTCCCTAAATAGTTCTTGCATAATTTGGAGGTGGCTTTGTGTCATTGTCCTGTTGTAGGATGAAATTGGCTCCAATCAAGGGTATGGCATGGTGTGTAAAATGGAGTGATAGCCTTCCTTATTCAAAATCCCTTTTACCTTGTACAAATCTCCCACTTTACCAGCACCAAACCAACCCCAGACCATCACATTACCTCCACCATGCTTGACAGGTGGCGTCACACTCTTCCAGCGTCTTTTCAGTTGTTTTGCGTCTCACAAATGTTCTTCTATGTGATCCAAACACCTCAAACTTTGATTCTATCCATAACACTTTTTTCCAAATCTTCCTCTGTCCAATGTCTGTGATCTTTTGCCCATATTAATCTTTTCCTTTTAGTAGCCAGTCTCAGAAATGGCTTTTTTCTTTGCCACTCTGCCCTGAAGGCCAGCATCCCGGAGTTGCCT
Source organism: Ranitomeya imitator (assembly GCF_032444005.1). Taxonomy (NCBI): domain Eukaryota; kingdom Metazoa; phylum Chordata; class Amphibia; order Anura; family Dendrobatidae; genus Ranitomeya; species Ranitomeya imitator. Next base: position 830,267,623 of record NC_091284.1, read on the forward strand.
CTTCACTATAGACGTTGACACTGGTGTTTTGCGTGTACTATTTAATGAAGCTGCCAGTTGAGGACCTGTGAGGCATCGATTTCTCAAACTACAGACTCTAATGTTCTTGTCTTGTTGCTCAGTTGTGCAGCGCGGCCTCCCACTTCACTACTCTGGTTAGAGCCTGTTTGTGCTCTCCTCTGAAGGGAGTAGTACACACCGTTGTAGGAAATCTTCAGTTTCTTGGCAATTTCTCGCATGGAATAGCCTTCATTTCTAAGAACAAGAATGGACTGTCGAGCTTCACATGAAAGTTCTTTTTTTTCTGGCCATTTTGAGAGTTTAATGGAACCAACAAATGTAATGCTCCAGATTCTCAACTAGCTGAAAGGAAGATCAGGTTTATAGGTTCTCTAATCAGCCAAACTGTTTTCAGCTGTGCTAACAAACTTGCACGAGAGTTTTCAAGGGTATTCTAACTATCCATAAGCTTTCTTACACAATTAGCAATCTCAAAGTACGATAAGAACAGTGGAGTGATGGTTTCTGGAAATGGGCCTCTATACACCTATGAAGATATTGCATTACAAACCAGACGTTTGCAGGTAGAATAGTCATTTACCACATTAACAATGTATAGAGTGTATTTCTGAATCATTTAAAGTTAACTTCAGTGGAAAAAATTGTGCTTTTCTTTCAAAAATAAGGAAATTTCTAAGTGACCCTAAACTCTTGAACAGTAGTGTATGTCACTGTCCATTTGTTTTTCGTTCTTGCAGAAATGTCCCTGTCCTTTAAGGAATCTCCACTCTAATTCTGTCTTACCCTACATTTCAATAGGAACTGTAGGTGCCGTGTGCCAGCATCATTCTACCACTACAAATCACCCAGGCAATGGAGATGAAGGCTCATCTTGATCTTGAATGTTTTGATGGACACATCTTGGTATCAAAAGATCTTTTCTTGACCTTTTGTTCTTGCGGAATTGTCTCCTCCAGGGAATCTCCATTCAACCCTATATTACCCTACATTCCAATAGAAATTATAGGCGCCATGTACCCACATCATTCCACCACCATAAATCATATTGGCATAGAGTTGAAGACTCATCTTGATCACCGCCCATTTCCCGTACATCAAGAACTTTATCATCTTTGCCTTTCTTCACTGTTCCCGAAATGTCATGTTTCATAGATCGTTAAAGACAATCAGATAAACTTTTTCGGACAGTTCTGAAATTGAAGAAGATTCTTGTAAAAGTAATTTTACTATATGTCCAAGTAGGAAATAAAAGAAGAAAAAAAAAAGATATGGAAAGAGAATTTTAAAGGGAAGTTCACGGTCTCGTAAAAAGTTGACAACCACATGCTGGGTCATCTCCTGTTCTAAGAAGCAATAATCTTCTGAATTCCCTGCTCGCCATGCTGCAGAAGACAGGTATTTACTGTGTGATTTCTGGAGGAGGGACGGCGCGGCGCATTGTGATTGTTCCGGGAGATTTTTCATTTTAGATTTTCTTGGGTCAATTTATTTTTCCAACTGTTCAGTTGTTAAGGTGGCCATGGAGGCATTAACTACATGTGGAGATCCTGAAAGGAAGAAACATGAAAAAGGCGAACCCACCAAACCTCCATACCTGAGTAAAAGATGGATTTGCTTGAGGTTTTTAGGCCCCAATGAAAAAAATGTAGGAAGACCCACTCCACACATACCAGAGGGCCCATGCTGACCCCTGTCCACCACAAAAATCATCTGAAATGTGCACAGGAGCATCAGTCCTGGTGTACGGGAGAGAACCTTTCTGGAATCACATTTCCAATTAAGTGGATGGCCGGGTGCATCACTTACCTGAGAGAAGGTGGAACTTGGATGCTCCATCGGCCAAGATTGGTCTGAGAAATATATCAAAGTGATAAGTTGTCTCCAAATGTCAATGTGATCTGTGAGATCCAAAGAGGCCACACTGATTGACACACAAGCTATATTGCTGCTAATGAGCCCAGGCCAAGATGGGTCAGAGCATGAAGGGACCCACAGGACATCAGGCAGGAGAAGATGGAAATGGACTTCAGAGATGTCAGAATGGTATACAGGGAGCTCCCCATAGTGGTGGCTGCAGACAGGATCTTATCATGTATCTCTGTATACAGGGAGCTCCCCATAGTGGTGGCTGCAGACAGGATCTTATCATGTATCTCTGTATACAGGGAGCTCCCCCTAGTGGTGGCTGCAGACAGAATCTTATCATGTGTCTCTTTATACAGGGAGCTCCCCCTAGTGGTGACTGCAGACAGGATCTTATCATGTATCTCTGTATACAGGGAGCTTCCCCTAGTGGTGACTGCAGACAGGATCTTATCATGTATCTCTGTATACAGGGAGCTCCTCCTAGTGGTGACTGCAGACAGGATCTTATCATGTATCTCTGTATACAGGGAGCTCCCCCTAGTGGTGGCTGCAGACAGGATCTTATCATGTATCTCTGTATACAGGGAGCTCCCCCTAGTGGTGGCTGCAGACAGGATCTTATCATGTATCTCTGTATACAGGGAGCTCCCCCTAGTGGTGGCTGCAGACAGGATCTTATCATGTATCTCTGTATACAGGGAGCTCCCCCTAGTGGTGGCTGCAGACAGGATCTTATCATGTATCTCTGTATACAGGGAGCTCCCCCTAGTGGTGGCTGCAGACAGGATCTTATCATGTATCTCTGTATACAGGGAGCTCCCCCTAGTGGTGGCTGCAGACAGGATCTTATCATGTATCTCTGTATACAGGGAGCTCCCCCTAGTGGTGGCTGCAGACAGGATCTTATCATGTATCTCTGTATACAGGGAGCTCCCCCTAGTGGTGACTGCAGACAGGATCTTATCATGTATCTCTGTATACAGGGAGCTCCCCCTAGTGGTGGCTGCAGACAGGATCTTATCATGTATCTCTGTATACAGGGAGCTCCCCCTAGTGGTGGCTGCAGACAGGATCTTATCATGTATCTCTGTATACAGGGAGCTCCCCCTAGTGGTGGCTGCAGACAGAATCTTATCATGTATCTCTGTATACAGGGAGCTCCCCCTAGTGGTGGCTGCAGACAGGATCTTATCATGTATCTCTGTATACAGGGAGCTCCCCCTAGTGGTGGCTGCAGACAGGATCTTATCATGTATCTCTGTATACAGGGAGCTCCCCCTAGTGGTGGCTGCAGACAGGATCTTATCATGTATCTCTGTATACAGGGAGCTCCCCCTAGTGGTGGCTGCAGACAGGATCTTATAATGTATCCCTGTATACAGGGAGCTCCCCCTAGTGGTGGCTGCAGACAGGATCTTATCATGTATCTCTGTATACAGGGAGCTCCCCCTAGTGGTGGCTGCAGACAATCTTGTTTCCTTTCCTGTCATTTGGCCTCATCACTTCACATTTATCACCTGGTATTAGATACACAGAGCTCCAGCTACTATAACAATGTAGTGATTTCTATAACCACTATTCACTTTGCAGATTTTCTGTACCTCCAGTATCTAGGTTCAGGCTGAGATATGGCCATGTAATAGAACATCTACTCCCAGCGTCTCCTGTCCAGATGTAACGATGACGACGTGCAGGCAGCAATATTCTATCATTGCACACAGCAGTCGTCATTGTCCACCTTTATTCAGTCTCTATAGTGTTTCTAGGCTACGTCTGTGCGGTATCTTTTCCCCAGACCCCCATACACACTGGCTGAGCATGCACTGGGTGAAAGCTGCTCCGTCTCCTGCAGACTCTTCTATGGGACACAACAGTGGATTCCTTGTATCCGCAGCTGCAGGATCAGTGCAGGGGGCTACCGCCCTCTAGTGGAGAATGTCGTCATCACCGAATATTGGCTGTGGATATGATCAGGGCACCAGGGTGATGGGCTCCACCCGAGCAGCGGGCACCTACCCCACAGCAGCTCCAGTATGGCCACCTATCGCCTTCCTGAAGATTACAAAGGTTCCTCAGCAACAGAGTATATTAGGAGCGAAATATCATGATGAAATGATCATAGATGATAAGTTATATAGTGCAGTGAGCAGATACATAGTCGGCCAAGTGCATCACAAGTATCACACAAGTGTGAGGACCAGAAATGAGAACAATGTACAGACGGCACCGGCTGTCTTCCACCATCGTCCTCCTCCCACAGGTACGTGCAACAAGCCCGCTTTGGTCACTGCTGCTCACCCTGGTATATGGCTACCTCCTCCCCACTGTTCTTTATGACCCATTTGATAAATTCTGGCTTCGGTATCCTACATCTGGCTCAACTTGGCTATCTGATCCTGAAGATGAGTCCAGGCCTGCTCCGCCGGATTCACAGAGTCCGGGCCTCCTCCCCGGGATTAACAGAGTCCGGGCCTCCTCCGTGGGATTCACAGAGTCTGCGCCTCCTCCGTGGGATTCACAGAGTCCGCGCCTCCTCCGCGGGATTCACAGAGTCCGGGCCTCCTCCCCGGGATTAACAGAGTCCGGACCTCCTCCCACAGGATTCAGAGTCCGGGCCTTCTCCCCGGGATTAACAGAGTCTGCGCCTCCTCCGCGGGATTCACAGAGTCCGGGCCTCCTCCCCGGGATTAACAGAGTCTGCGCCTCCTCCCCGGGATTAACAGAGTCTGCGCCTCCTCCCCGGGATTAACAGAGTCTGCGCCTCCTCCGTGGGATTCACAGAGTCCGCGCCTCCTCCACGGGATTCACAGAGTCCGGGCCTCTTCCACAGGATTCAGAGTCTGGGCCTCCTCCCCGAGATTCACAGAGTCCGGGCCTCTTCCACAGGATTCAGAGTCCGGGCCTCCTCCCCGGGATTCACAGAGTCCGGGCCTTCTCCCACAGGATTCAGAGTCCGGGCCTCCTCCCCGGGATTCACAGAGTCCGGGCCTCCTCCCACAGGATTCAGAGTCCGGGCCTCCTCCCCGGGATTCACAGAGTCCCGGCCTCCTCCGCGGGATTCACAGAGTCCGGGCCTCCTCCGCCGGATTCACAGAGTCCAGGCCTCCTCCCCAGTATTCACTCCTGAAGGATTTAGGCAATATACTGGGAGCAGTTTGTCTGCATGGCGTAGTCTGCTCTGCATCATACAAGCGCGCTACCCAGAATTAACCCATAATTGAACCAGGAGGTAAATGAAGGTAACTGGACAGTCATTGTAAACAATGTTTCTGTTTGTTTTCACTTTCACCCCTATAATCCTTCACTTTGTTAACTCCCCTGATCCCTACACCTAGTAAGGAACTGTTTATCTCTGCTTCAATCCTCTCCATCCATCTCACCTCCTCCTCTGAACTCTTCCTCAACATACAATCCTCTGTCTCCAAGCACAGACAGCCCCCTCATGTCCTCTCCTGCTCCCACCTGCTAACACTTTCTCTGCTCCTTCTCACTGCTGGTGATATCTCTCCAAATCCTGATCCTCACCACATCCCCACAGTCATTTCTACCTCCCATCCACGCTCCATCACAAATTTCTGTAACCTCTCTAACCTTATACCTATGCACCCAGCCCCCGCTTCCCCAGTCCCACGAACGGGAGCTCTGTGTCTGCAACAAGCTCTCCTACATCCATGATCTTTTTGTTACTACCAAACTTTCCTTCCTCGCCATCACCGAAACCTGGCTCACCTCTTCTGACACAGCCGCCCCTGCTGCACTCTCTTACGGTGGCTTCCACCTTTACCACACACCCCACCAGCAAACATGGTGGAGTTGGTTTTCTCCTGTCAGATAACTGCTCCTTCACCCCAATCCCACTGCCGCCCTATGTTACCCTCCCTTCCTTTGAGGTGCACTCTGTGCGCATCTACTCCCCCTCCAGCTGTCATTTACCGCCCCCCCTGGGCCAACCACCACCTTCTTTGACCACTTCACCACCTGGCTACTTCATTTCCTTTCCTCTGACATCCCCACTATCATCATGGGCGACTTCAACATCCCCATTGACACTTCCCTCTCAGCTGCCACTAAACTTCTATCTCTCACTTCCTCCTTCGGCCTCACTCAATGGTCTTCTACAGCCACCCACAAAGATGGTCACACACTGGACCTCATCTTCACCCGCCTCTGCTCCCTATCTAACCTCTCTAAACCTACGTTCACATTGGCGTTCCGCCAATGTGCGTCGCTGTTGCGCCGGCGACGCAGCGGCGACGCGCCCCTATGTTTAACATAGGGGACGCGTGTGTCGTTTTGGTGGCGTTTTTCGCCACGTGCGTCGTTTCCGACGCTAGCGTCGGACGCAAGAAAACGCTACATGTAGCATTTTCTGTGCGTCCGATTTTCGTCGGAAAACGACGCGCGCGTTTTTGCGCGCGTTTTAGCGTGCGTCGCGCGTTGCGTCGCCGACGCAACGCTAATGTGAACGTAGCCTTACTCCCCTCTTCCTGACCACAATCTACTCCCATTCTCTTCCCTCTCCACTCCATGTCTACAATCCCCACCCCACAAACTTGCACACCCTCGCACAAATCTTAAACACCTTGATCTACACTCTCTCTGGATCCCTCCTCCCTCTCACAGATATAAGTTCCCGACGCAATGTGGATGATGCTGCCACTCTAACCCCACAATAGCTGTAGCTCTCACATAAAGCTCACAAAAACAGACAGCCCTGGCACACCAGCCTGACCAAAGAACTGAGGCGAGCTTCCAGGGCTGCTGAGCGGAGATGGAAAAGATCCCACTCCAAAGAGCACTTCATCGCATTCAAACAGTCCCTCACTACTTTCAAGACCACACTCACCACAGCTAAACAAACCTACTTCTCATCTCTTCCTCCGACTCACAACCCTAAACAGTTATTCAACACCTTCAATTCTCTCCTCCTTCCCCCAGCACCTCCTCCCTCCCCTCAGCTGAAGACTTTGCCTCATTTTTCAAGCAGATCACTATCAGAGAAAAATTTGGCCTACAAGAGCCCCTCATCCAGACTACTCAGCCCTCCTCCTCCAAAACCAGCTTTTCTCCACCATTACAGAAGATCAACTTTCCTCTTTAATTCGCACCTCAGCACCTGTGCACGTGACCCGATCCCATCCTACTTCATCTCAAACCTCACCACAGTCTTCATCCTAACCCTAACCCATCTCTTCAAGCCATCACTAACAACTGGTGTTTTCCCCTCATGCTTCAAACATGCCTCAATTACACTCATGCTCCTCAAAAAGCCCTCTCTTGACCCATCCTCGGTCTAGCTATCGCCCTATATCACTTCTCCCCTATGCCTCAAAACTACCGGAACACCACATCCTTTTTAAACTGTCCTCCCATCTCTCCCTCTTCGAACGCACCAAACCACGGACACTGCCCAAGACTCTCACCTACCATAGAAACCTTCAAAAAAAAAAAAGAAAAAAAAAAAAGAAGGAACCTGAAGACCGACCTCTTCCGACAAGCCTACAACCTGCAGTAACCACTGATCCACCAAACCGCTGCATGACCAGCTCGGACCTCACCTACTGTATCCTCACCCATCCCTTGTAGATTGTGAGCCCTCGCGGACAGGGTCCTCTCTCCTCCTGTATCCTCGCCCATCCCTTGTAGATTGTGAGCCCTCGCGGACAGGGTCCTCTCTCCTCCTGTATCCTCGCCCATCCCTTGTAGATTGTGAGCCCTCGCGGGCAGGGTCCTCTCTCCTCCTGTATCCTCGCCCATCCCTTGTAGATTGTGAGCCCTCGCGGGCAGGGTCCAATCTCCTCCTGTATCCTCACCCATCCCTTGTAGATTGTGAGCCCTCGTGGGCAGGCTCCTCTCTCCTCCTGTATCCTCACCCATCCCTTGTAGATTGTGAGCCCTCGCGGACAGGGTCCTCTCTCCTCCTGTATCCTCGCCCATCCCTTGTAGATTGTGAGCCCTCGCGGGCAGGGTCCTCTCTCCTCCTGTATCCTCGCCCATCCCTTGTAGATTGTGAGCCCTCGCGGACAGGGTCCTCTCTCCTCCTGTATCCTCGCCCATCCCTTGTAGATTGTGAGCCCTCGCGGGCAGGGTCCTCTCTCCTCCTGTATCCTCGCCCATCCCTTGTAGATTGTGAGCCCTCGCGGGCAGGGTCCTCTCTCCTCCTGTATCCTCGCCCATCCCTTGTAGATTGTGAGCCCTCGCGGGCAGGGTCCTCTCTCCTCCTGTATCCTCGCCTATCCCTTGTAGATTGTGAGCCCTCGCGGGCAGGGTTCTCTCTCCTCCTGGACCAGTCGCTCAATTGTTTTGTTTAGGATTAATGTATTTGTTTTATTATTATGTATACCCCTCCGCACATGTAAAACGCCATAGACTAATTGGCACTATAATAAAAATAATAATAATAGTAGAAGGGCGAGACTCCCACCTGCACAGAGTATTTCAGGAGGTTACATTGTGGAAAGAGCCGGCGCCGCCAGAGTATTTTAAAAAGGTGCAAGGTCCAGAGGAGTGCAGACTAGTATTTTTTTTTTTTAGGAAAGAATCCTGCTAATCTGGTCACATGGGTACAGAGACCTGGTGCACAGCAGTGCAGAGTATTTCAGGAGAGCACTGTACTGGTGGGAGGTTACCAGACTGACCATTACATACTGGTGGTGGCCCAGCAGCACAGAGCATTTCCGGAGTTGACGTGTGGAGTCACGGGCAGCACAGACTCAGATATGGAAAGTTATTTGTGAAACTGCAACTTTTAATAGACCCCACATTACAGGTAGACGGTCAGTTGGCGGCCGCAGTGTAGGGTCACCGGTCACCCTGCTGAACGCCCGCCGGGCAAACCTGACCGCTGCATGAGAATAGCAGATTTATAATACACAGCGTAAAAAAAAAAATAATAGATCATTTACAATATTACAACCCAGAGTCAAAGAGTCTCAAAACTGAACCTGGGTGACCACCGATCCCATCACTGTCACAGCTCGCCACTCCCCTTTCCCAGAGCACTGAGCGGCTGCTCTGCCCGGTGGAGCAATGATGGATCTTCATCACCAGACGACCAGCAATGTTTCGCCGTTCAGTGAATGTCCACAGTCTGGATGTCACCGTCCGACCACACGGGATGCGTCCTGGGATTATCTCCACACCATGTGGGTTCACACTCACTTCTTCTGGAAAAACCCCATGATTGACGCCTGCTTGGTTCCCCCCTTGCTGGCAGCCGCCGTCTTCTTCGCAGTCTTTGCCTCGGTTTTGCCGGCTGTGGACGGTTTTGCTGACGGTTTTGACACCGGTAACTCTTCTCCGCTATCCGTGCAGGACTCGCTCTCATACACCTTCTCTGTCACTGCAAAATGGAAGGGAGTCACGAAGGGTTAAATGACATCGAGGGTATCAAATGACGCAACTAGGGCTGAATCACGTGATTCCCCCCCCCCCCCCCATGATCGATAACCCGGGGGGCAACCACTATGGAATAAAAGATCTCTGGCAGGATTCGCCATCGGACACTTCACCGACAGCTTTGTACTTCAGTTCCCAACCATTTCAGGATCTCTGCTTCCCGTCACTGCAGCATGAAATGAAGCCGGGATGGATCTGGCACCAAAATGCCGCCACAACCTGCAGACCCCCACCCTGATTTACAGGGTGTAGAACCAGTGCTCCCGGCAGGTCAATATGATGCCAGGACACGCTGACCCTTGAGATGGTGCGGGCCGTTCTCAGATTCTTCCCGCAGGGTCTCTTACCCATGGAGCCGTCACTGTCCATGAACATCTTGGATTTCAGAACGCGTTTCCGTTTTTTCCCCTTTTCTCTGGGCTGCGTCTGGTAAGAAAACAAAAAAAAAAACAAAACTGATACATTACTCCAAAAAAAAAAAAAAAAAAAAAAAAAAAAAAAAAAGGGTAACAGAGCGCCCCGAGGGGCTTCATATCACCTGCAGTTCTGTCTCCATCTTCACGACCGGCTCAGGAGGAGGAGGAGGAGGAGGAGGAGGCGACGTCGTCTTTACATCCGGAGACAAAGGAACAACTGCAGGTAAGAAATCACAATGTTCAGTCCCTCGAAAAGGGGTAATCGAGAGCCACGGAGCACCAAAACATCACCGCAGATTACATGAATGGTTTATAGTTTGCAGCTGCCCCTTTAAATGCTCTTGGACCACACGCCGTAAACCTGGAGTCGGGGTTAATCCCCTCGATGCCTTAGCGCTAACGCCTTGTGGCGGCCCCCTCGGGAACTGACCTTTTCCAGTCCAGTAAAAAGCGACACAGATAAAATACGGCTGACGCAGTGTCAAGGGCTCCGGCGACCCTCACACACCGGCACATGCAGCCCCCCTAGGCACAGCGGCCGCCGCCAGATCTTATTAACACGGCTCAGAGCTCCACCTGTGACTAAACCTCGCGGCTCGGTGGGACAGCGACGAACGCAAACACACATCAAAGCCAGAGCGGGCGTGGAGAGTGACGAGCAGGCGACACTGGCCGGCGGGCAGCGCTGACGCGGGCGCTCTGTGGTGGGATGGATGGCGATGTTTTGGCAGACGGCATGGCGGGAGATTACTCTGAGCACAACAAACAGTGTGTGGGTGTGAAAGACGCCCGTGAGGGTGAGAACTGCCCGTGCCAGCGCAGACGGGTCACTGCCACCTACCGCCCTCGTCATCGCTGCTGTCAGACTGCGGCTTCTTGATCCTCCGCCGCTTCTTCACCAGCTTGTCCGGCTCCTCGTCACTGTCTGACAACTCCACCCTCTTCGCTTTACTAAAACAGAAAAGTTTAACCAGGAGGTTGTCAGCCTGCGATCTATAGAGACGCGATGTCCCCTCCGTCCGGCCAGAGAGGCGGAGCCGAGGGAAACCGGTGCGAAAACGCCAAAAGCTCAGAGTCATTTACACCAGAATTCTGCTGAAATTGGTTTGATGGATCGCAGGAAAAGGTTTTCCACGTTTTTTTAGACCTTTATAAACTGAAGTGAATTATAACATTCTGCACGACTTGTCCTGCAAAAGATGCTGCATTTTTCGGATTATAAGACGCATTTTCCCCGCAAATTTACAAGGAACATGGTGATGCGTCTTATCTGAAAGTAGCTTACTGAGGGTGGCAGCTGCGGAGGAGGCAGGGTCACTGCTGCAGGAAGCTGGCGGCGGTAGCAGAGGGGCGAAGCTGCGGGCACTGGGTTTCATAAAATGTCGGCAGTGAACGGAGTACCCTTCCCATTCATTTCCCTGCGGTGGGCTTCAGGAAAATGGCCGCTGGAGGCTACGACACATGCACAGATTGAGATCTTGGGACTGCCGACATTATGAAAACCCAGGGCCCGCAGCATCGCACCGCCGGGACACCCGATTCCTCCCAAGCCCAGGGCCCGCAGCATCGCACCGCCGGGACACCCCCTTCGTCCCAAGCCCAGGGCCCACAGCGTTGCACCGCCGGGACACCCGATTCCTCCCAAGCCCGCATCGCCTCCTCACAACCCAGGGCCCGCAGTGTTGCACCGCCAACTCCCAAACCCAGGGCATCACCCCACTCCTGCCACCGCCCTCCTCTAAGCTACAAAAAAAAAAAAAAAAGAAAAATCGTTAAGTCGCACCACCATTTTATTTTAAAATTTTGCCTATTTTCCGCCCAAAATTTGGATTGCGTCTTGTGGTCCACAAAATGTGATAAATAAACCATCACGCGGATGAAGGGAGGGAAAAAGTTATGGCTTTTGGAAGAAAATGAAAAAGGGCAAAAAAAAAAACCAAAAAAAAAACAACAAACAACTGGCCCTGTCGTGAAGGGCAAAGATGCAGACACCTTTTCTTGCTTTTAGCTGCTGCTTTCGGGGGTTCAGGTTCCTTGTTCTCTGGGGACGGGACCTGCTGAGCTGCCGCCTTCTCCTCCTTCAGAGTCTCAGTGGGGGGAGACTCCTTCACTTTATCTGAAAGGAGAGAGAATAAAATGTCAAACGTGACCGGCTGGAAGGAGGAAATAACTGCACACATTGCCGATCCTGCATTATACTCCACAGCTGCACTCACACCCGCATTAAAATATCAGATTTTCGTCATGTATAAATAATCCTGCCAAAAAGAACCATTTCAGAACTTTTTCCACTTTTAATCTCCCATATAATCTGAAAAAAATCCATTTCGAAACCACTGAGCGGAAAAACACAAAACTAAAAAAACGTGGTTGCATAAGTGTGAGCACCCTCTTATAATTGCGATTGTGCTCAGAATCAGCCGATCACATTTATCCCCATGTTACAAAGTAGTCAGCGTTCGGCCGCTGACATGTACAGTGGTTCTGATTAACTCCATGGAAAGCGTCGCTATTCTAGGATTTTCCTGACATTTTCGGGTCAGTAAACAGCTGACAACACAGCAGAGGATCTAAGTGAGGAAAGTTGTCAGTTAGGAGAAGGGACAAACATCAGATCTACCATGGACACTAAAGACATCAAGCAGGAGCTGAACTTTGGCCCAACAGTGACATCACCTGAACTGGATGTCCCTCAAGAAGGAAGAGAAGAAAATTCCTCTGTGAAGCAGCCAAGAGGCCGACAGCAACATTAAAGGAGCTGCAGGAATTTCTGTCTTTTCCTGGTTGTGTCCTGCAGGTGACCAACATCTTCCATTTTCTTCATGTGTCCGGCCTGTGAGGTCGGTGGCAAGCTTTACAAAGAAAAATACCGAGGCCCGGCGATGTTCTGTGAAAACCTCCATTATGTCACTAAAAGCATGTGGGGAACAAGATACGGTCTGAAAAGACCAAAAGGAGGAACTTTTGGGCAATAATTCTGAAAAGTGCAAACCCAATGCTGCGACTCACCAGAAGACCACCATCCCCACAGTGAGGCATGGTGGGGGAACCATTGTGCTTTTGAGGCCATTTTTCAGCAGCAGCTGGAAATAGAGCTTTAGTGAAAGGTTGAGGAGGATTATGAACAGTCCAAATATCAGACAAATATGCATCAAAACCTTCCGGCCTCTGCTAAAAGGCTGAAGATGAGGAATTTCAGTTTTCTACATGACAACGACCCTAAGCAACCTCGAAAAAAAGCAAAAGGAAGCATTTTCCAGAAGATGGACATTCTGGAACGGCCCAGCCTGACCCAGGACCTTAACCCAAGTGGTGACCTGAAGAGGGCGCTGTACACAGGAGATGCCCCGCAATCTGTGGTGACCTGAAGAGGACGCTCTACACAGGAGATGTCCCCGCAATCTGTGGTGACCTGAAGAGGGCGCTGTACACAGGAGATGCCCCGCAATCTGTGGTGACCTGAAGAGGGCGCTCTACACAGGAGATGCCCCGCAATCTGTGGTGACCTGAAGAGGGCGCTGTACACAGGAGATGCCCCGCAATCTGTGGTGACCTGAAGAGGGCGCTCTACACAGGAGATGCCCCGCAATCTGTGGTGACCTGAAGAGGGCGCTGTACACAGGAGATGCCCCGCAATCTGTGGTGACCTGAAGAGGGCGCTCTACACAGGAGATGTCCCCGCAATCTGTGGTGATCTGAAGAGGGCGCTGTACACAGGAGATGTCCCCGCAATCTGTGGTGACCTGAAGAGGGCGCTGTACACAGGAGATGTCCCCGCAATCTGTGGTGATCTGAAGAGGGCGCCGTACACAGGAGATGCCCCGCAATCTGTGGTGACCTGAAGAGGCCGCCGTACACAGGAGATGCCCCCGCAATCTGTGGTGACCTGAAGAGGGCGCTGTACACAGGAGATGTCCCCGCAATCTGTGGTGACCTGAAGAGGCCGCCGTACACAGGAGATGTCCCCGCAATCTGTGGTGACCTGAAGAGGCCGCCGTACACAGGAGATGTCCCCGCAATCTGTGGTGACCTGAAGAGGACGCTGTACACAGGAGATGCCCCGCAATCTGTGGTGACCTGAAGAGGGCGCTGTACACAGGAGATGTCCCCGCAATCTGTGGTGACCTGAAGAGGGCGCTGTACACAGGAGATGCCCCGCAATCTGTGGTGACCTGAAGAGGGCGCTGTACACAGGAGATGTCCCCGCAATCTGTGGTGACCTGAAGAGGGCGCTGTACACAGGAGATGCCCTCTGCAATCTGTGGTGACCTGAAGAGGAGGCTGTACACAGGAGATGCCCCCGCAATCTGTGGTGACCTGAAGAGGACGCTCTACACAGGAGATGTCCCCGCAATCTGTGGTGACCTGAAGAGGGCGCTGTACACAGGAGATGCCCCCGCAATCTGTGGTGACCTGAAGAGGACGCTCTACACAGGAGATGTCCCCGCAATCTGTGGTGACCTGAAGAGGACGCTCTACACAGGAGATGTCCCCGCAATCTGTGGTGACCTGGAGAGGGCGCTGTACACAGGAGATGCCCCCGCAATCTGTGGTGACCTGAAGAGGACGCTCTACACAGGAGATGTCCCCGCAATCTGTGGTGACCTGAAGAGGGCGCTCTACACAGGAGATGTCCCCGCAATCTGTGGTGATCTGAAGAGGGCGCTGTACACAGGAGATGTCCCCGCAATCTGTGGTGACCTGAAGAGGGCGCTGTACACAGGAGATGTCCCCGCAATCTGTGGTGACCTGAAGAGGCCGCCGTACACAGGAGATGTCCCCGCAATCTGTGGTGACCTGAAGAGGACGCTGTACACAGGAGATGCCCCCGCAATCTGTGGTGACCTGAAGAGGGCGCTGTACACAGGAGATGTCCCCACAATCTGTGGTGACCTGAAGAGGGCGCTGTACACAGGAGATGCCCCCGCAATCTGTGGTGATCTGAAGAGGGCGCTGTACACAGGAGATGTCCCCGCAATCTGTGGTGACCTGAAGAGGGCGCTGTACACAGGAGATGCCCCCGCAATCTGTGGTGACCTGAAGAGGCCGCCGTACACAGGAGATGTCCCCGCAATCTGTGGTGACCTGAAGAGGACGCTGTACACAGGAGATGCCCCCGCAATCTGTGGTGACCTGAAGAGGGCGCTGTACACAGGAGATGTCCCCACAATCTGACAGATGTGGAGCTGTGTAAGAAACGAGGGGCGAGAATCTCCAGTTCTAGATGAGCCGAGTGATCGGCCCCAAACCAAAAAGACAGAATGTCAGAAATACACAGTATTAGTACATTTATGCAACCACATTATTTTACTTTAATTTTCACACCTGAGAACAGTGGATTTGTACAGACTATGGGTGATAAGATATTTTACGGTTTATAAGACGCACCCCAAGTTTTAGGGAGAAAAATAGAAAAACAAAACTTTTCTGCTGGCGGAGACAGGAGTGGGGAGAAAGGGGTGTTCGGATGTGCGGGGGCCCTGACGACATTTTGAGAAAGCCCAGAGCCCCCGGACTTCCATGGATTACTATTCGGTAGACTCCGGGAACAAGGCTGCCGGGGGCGGTGCATGTGCTGATGGAGATCTCGGGAGATGAGTTCCCAGCGCCAAGATGTCCATCAGCACATGCACCGCCCCCGGGAGCCATGTTCCCGGAGCCCACCGCATAGTAATCCATGGAAGTGCGGGGGCTCTGGGCTTTCACAAAATGTCGGCAGTGCCCCCGCACCACTGAACACCCGCAGCATCGCACACCCCTTTCTCCCAGTCTGGGGTCCGCAGCATCGCCCCACTCCTGCCTCCTCCAGCAGTGACCCTGCTCCACTGCAGCCGGTAAGGTATATTCACATTATTAGGTGCACTCCCCCTCCAATTTGGGGGAAAAATAGAGGCGCGTCTTATAATCCGAAAAAATATAGTTCTTACCGATAACGGTATTTCTCTGAGCCCATGACGGCACCACGGAGAGAGGGGATCCGCCCACCAAGGACAGGAAACCTACGGATAAAAAGGCGGTACCACTCTCCTGCATCAGTTGTTTACATAGAGAACGATGGGAGACTACTAAAACATTTGTAAATTTTAACTGTTTATCATAACGAGATACCGCGTGTTTAAAGACTATAAATAGACTATGGCACTAATTTGATGTGCGCACCCATAAGTGAAGGGAGGGAATGTACGGGTGCCGTCATGGGCTCAGAGAAATACCGTTATCGGTAAGAACTATATTTTTCTCTGATCGCCCATGACGGCACCACGGAGAGAATTGCATAGATAGTACATTCAGGGAGGGACCACCGCCTCCAGAACCCTTTTACCAAAAGTAAGGTCTGAAGAGGAGATTAGGTCCAATCTATAGTGCCTATAGAATGTGGATGGTGAGGACCAGGTAGCAGCTCTACATATCTGGTCTATGGAAGCTCCGGCCTTCTCCGCCCAGGAAGTTGCCACTGCCCTCGTTGAGTGAGCCTTAACCTCCCCGGGAACGGACACTCCACTTGCCGAGTATGAGAGACTGATGGCGTCCGTGATCCATCTTGCTATGGTGGCTTTGGATGCTTTTTTTCCCCTTCCGGGGACCCTGGAAACACACAAACAGAGAGGGATCCTCCTTACTCTCTCTAGTGGCTTCTATGTAATGTAAGAGACACCTTTTTACATCTAGTGTATGTAATGTTTGTTCCTCCTTATTTTTAGGGTTGGGACAGAAGGAGGGGAGAGATCTCTCTTGGGACCTGTGAAATTTTGAAGCCACTTTCGGGAGATATGCTGGGTCTGTTTTTAAAATGACCCTATCCTCTAGAAATTGTGTGTAGGGAGGATTGGCTGAGAGAGCCTGTAAGTCGCTAACCCTACGGGCAGAAGTGAGGGCGATTAACAGAGCAGTTTTTAGAGATAAATTTTTCAGTGAAGCTTCGCGTAATGGTTCAAATGGAGTACTAGTCAGGGCTTTAAGGACCAAGTTTAAGTCCCATTGAGGAACAACTTTTACTGGAAGAGGCCTCGATCTTCCTGCTGCCCTGATAAATCTAGAGACCCATCTGTTTGAAGCCAAGTCAAAATTGAATAGGGCTCCCAAAGCTGCCACATGAACTTTTAGGGTACTAGTGGCCAACCCCATCTCCAACCCATTTTGTAGGAATTCTAGTATGGAAGTAAGGGGAATTTCTTTCCCTATTCTTACACCTGAAGAAGACAGAAATTTTTTCCATACCTTGCCGTATTGTTTTGTTGTAACCGGCTTCCTACTTTGTAACAGAGTTGAGATTAGCCCCGGAGAGAATCCTCTGCTCTCTAATAATTTCCTTTCAAGAGCCAAGCTGTCAAGTGCAAGTTCTTGACTCGTGGATGACAGACTGGGCCCTGCGACAATAGATCCTGAAGGTCTGGTAATACCCAAGGGTCGGATATTGACATCTTCCTCATCCATGAGAACCAAGGTCTCTTCGGCTAGAACGGGGCAATTAGGATGACCAGCGCCCCGTCCTCCCGAATCTTCCTCAGCACTGCTGGAATCAGAATAAGAGGAGGGAAGGCATAGACAAGATGGTGACTGCAAGATATCAGGAAAGCGTCCACCGCTACTGGGTTCCCCAGAGGAGATAAGGAGCAAAAGGAGGCTACTTTTTTGTTTAGATGGCTCGCGAAGAGATCTATTTTGGGAACACCCCATCTTTCTGTGATCTGGGTGAATATTGACCGATTTAGTTCCCACTCCCCCTGTTTTAGGCTGGACCGGCTGAGGAAGTCTGCTTTCTAGTTGTCTACTCCCCTTACGTGTAAGCTTGTTAGGGATAAGAGGTTGCTCTCGGCTATTTGCAGGATTGAGTCGGTCACTTCCATTAGATTTTTGGAACGGGTACCCCCTGGTGATTTAGGTAAGATACTACCACCCGGTTGTCCGACATTACTCTTACATGGTGAGAGTGAAGGACCCCCAAAAATTCTTGAAGGCCGAATTTTACTGCAAGGAGCTCCTTCATGTTGGAGGATTTGTTTACCAGAGATGGAGACCAAATGCCCTGGGCTACTAGGTCGCCCAGATGGGCCCCCCACCCTGAAGGGCTTGCGTCTGTAGTCAGGACTTTCGAGACCTGAATTACCCATGGGACTCCCTGGGAAAGATTTTCCTGCGATTTCCACCATGTTAGTGAGTGATTGGTGCGAGGAGATAGAGTCAACTGCCCGTCTAAATGCCCTCCTAGATGGATTTGCTCCGATAATATCTGCCATTGAAGGACTCTCGAATGTAATTGGGCCCACTGGACCGCTGGAATACAAGAGGTCATGGAGCCTAAGAGGGACATGGCCTGACGGAGTGTTATGGAGGGGAGAGATTGGGTTCTTGATACTAAACTTTTTAGTTTTTGTATCTTGTTCTCTGGGAGCCGACACTCCATCTTTTTGGAGTCTAGAGTGAGACCTAGGTACTCCTGGACCTGAGAAGGCATTAGTCTGGATTTCTCTATGTTTATTAGCCAGCCCAATTCCTTTAAAGAATGCATCACTATTGCCAGTTGATCCTCGCAATGTTGCGGGAGGAGCCTATCACCAAGAAATCGTCCAGATATGGAACGATTAGGGTATTTTCTTCCCTGAGGTGAGCCATTACCTCTGCTATCAGCTTTGTGAAAACCCTCGGGGCTATGGCAAGGCCAAATGGTAGAGCTGAAAATTGGAAGTGATTTAGGACTCCCCTGATGAGAACTGCCATCCTGAGGAACCTCTGGTGATCCTTGTGTATTGGGACGTGATAATATGCGTCCTTTAAGTCCAGGACCACCATGAAGCATTGGGGAAACAACATTTTGATAGAAGATTTTATCGTTTCCATCTTGAATGCTTGAACGTCCAAGTAATCGTTTAGTTTTTTTAGATTTATAATGGTCCTGAAGGAACCGTCTGGTTTCTTCCTCAGGAATAGAGGGGAATAGTACCCTTGCCCTCTTTCTTGTGGGGGAACCTCCAGAAGTACTCCCTTTTTTACTAGCCCGATGACCTCGTTTTCCAGTGCCAGCTGTTCTTCTGCCGAATATCTTATAGATGTCATCGTAAAAGAGGGACGGGGCCATTTTTTGAATGTCAGCCTCAGACCTGATTCTATGATGTTTAGAATCCATTGACTGGAGGTAATCTTTTTCCAGGCTGGGAGAAAGAGAGATAATCTCCCTCCCACCTGGGGCGAACCTTCATTGAGAAGGCTTCATGGTATCGCTGGGGTTTTTGTTAAAGATGTACCCCTTGTTCTTGTTCCTCTTATCCTCCCACTTTCCCTGGCCTCTCCCAGGGTTCTTACGGAAAAACCTCTTGTTCCGAAAGGGCTTCCGGTAAGAGGGGAGACCTAGAGAGGGAAAGGACTTTTTCTTGTCCCCTGCTTTTTCCAAGATATCATCTAATGTGGAACCGAACAAAAACTCCCCTTCGCAGGGGATAGTAATAATAATAATAATAATCTTTATTTTTATATAGCGCTAACATATTCCGCAGCGCTTTACAGTTTTGCACACATTATCATCACTGTCCCCGATGGGGCTCACAATCTAAATTCCCTATCAGTATGTCTTTAGTACACAATTTTGTTTTTGTTTGTAGATCGCCAGGCCAATTCTTAAGCCAGAGGGCACGCCTGGCCGCATTAGCAAATACTGCCGGCCTGGCAGCTAATCTTATAGAGTCTGCCGAGGCGTCAGCCAGAAAGGCCGCAGCTCCCCTTATTACGGGTAATGTCTTCAGCATCAAGTCTCGGGAAGTTTTCCCCTTTAATTGACCCTCTAGTTGATTTAACCAGATCATTAGGGAGCAGGATGTGCATGCTGCTGCCACTGCCGGTTTCAGGCCTCCTCCCGCTGACTCCCAAGAGCCCTTGAGGAAGACATCCGCCTTCTTGTCCATAGGGTCTTTTGGGACCCACATGTCCTCGAACGGGAGAGCGAATTTCTTTGATGCTTTCGCTATTGCTACATCTAATTTGGGCGCTTTTTCCCAAAAGGAGCAGGATTCATCCTCAAAGGGGTATTTCCTTTTGGGAGTTAGGAGAGTCTTTTTCATGGGTTTTTTCCATTCCTTTTTGATTAGCGCTGCAATTGTTTCATTAAGCGGAAAAGCTCTCCTCTTTTTTTGTTCTAAGCCCCCAAACATAATGTCTTGTGCTGATTTTTTAGGGTGGGAGTCTACTAACCCCATAGTACTCCTCACTGCCTTTATGAGGCCATCAGTGTCCTCTAATGGGAAACAATTGTGACCTCCTGAGGAAGAAGTGGATGACGAAGATGCGGAGGAGGAGTCGGAGGATACCGAACTCGCACTATCGCTGTCAGATTTAGAGACTGGGGACGGGGACCTGTGTCTGGTCCTTCTCCGTTTTCTTCCCCTTTTAAGGGATTTAAAGGTGTCTTCCACCTGCTCTTTAATCAGGTTTTTAAGATCTGTTGCAAACCCGGGCAGGCTTTCTGATACCGTCTGCTGTATGCAGGAATTACATAGCTGCTTCTCCCAGGCGAGTGGAAGATCCTCTTTACAGATGGCACAGACCTTGTGCTTGGTTTTACCTACGCTTTTCCTCCCCTAAAAGAGACAAATAATAATCTTACTGTCTCTAACTTTCACGAAGATCAACTTACCACCTCCAGGACCCATAAATACCGGTTGGGAATTCTCAGCCTCTGGCTTTTTCCCCCCGACGCCGTGCTGGACTCCTTGCTGTGTTGAGACCTTTGGCGTTCTTTGCTGGTGTCCTGGTAACCTTTCTGCTGCCGCCTTTTTTGCTGCTGCGGCGATGCTATAGGTGGAGGTGATTCAGGCAAGGGAGATGCCGGGTCGCTCATACTGCTGCTGCTGGTCTGCGCAAAACAACACTTGCTACGATGGCGCTGACACGACTGCTCCTGAGGCTCCTGCCAATATACTGCAGAGCCACTGGGGGGAAGTAAATCCTCCCATTTAAACTTTCCCGCCGCTCCTCTTTTTTTTTTTTCTTCCTTCCCGGCGCCTGCGCAGTAGCGCCCGGCCGGCACGAGGAGCGCTGAAACGCTGGCGCCTGCGCAGACGCACCTGCGTCTTGTAGAACGCCTAAGCGTCATGTCGGGATCTATGGAGCGTCCAGACTACGGCGAGGAGCGCCGAACGCCGACGCAGTCGCTTCCGCGGCGCCCCGGCGTCTCGCGAGACCAGCGCAGTTCCGGGCATGCGCCGACTTTCCAAGATGGCGCCCGGAGTACAGATATGGCGCTGCTGACCGGCACCCCCGGTCCTATGCAGACCCTTATTGCGCGGCTCTGCAAGCCCGATGGTGTTGCAGTGTGCAGGCTGACGCGAGCTAGAGGAGGGCCACGCCGCACCTCCCGCAACCACAGAGGGACCCCCCTGGATGTTGCCGCTGCTGCATCTTACCTGAGGAGGTGACCGCGAACTCCTTGTCACCTCCTCCACGCACCCTTGAGGCCCACTAGCCCCCAGCGGTGGTGCCTCGGGTCACCACCCCAGCCGAGGCAGAGGGACCCCAGCTGCCTGAATCGGACTGGTTGGCCCCGGAATTCCAACGCTGACTGGTAAGTCCGTAGGTCTCCCATCAAGGACAGGAAACCAACTGATGCAGGAAAGTGGTACCGCCTTTTTATCCGTAGGTTTCCTGTCCTTGGTGGGCGGATCCCCTCTCTCCGTGGTGCCGTCATGGGCGATCAGAGAAAATACGGTAATTGAGATGTTACCATTTGGGGCCCCTCAGTGACTACTCACTCATAGACGCTTTCCCAAAGAAGTTGTTCATGGCGCTGGATTTAGCGGATGGTTTACTGCTGGATTCAGGAACCTGGAGAAAAGAAAAAAAAAAGGGAAAAACAGTGAGAAAGTCTCCAGAAAATAACAGGTCACATATCTACAAAACTTCAACCGCATCCAGAGCTGAACTCCTGCTACTGTACGATACCGGAAACTGTCAGCAACATAACTGCAGACAACATCGCAAAATACACTAATGAATGTACATGGTGACCACAGCAGAATAGTGAGTGCAGCTCTGGGGTATAATACAGGAGGTAACTCAGGATCAGTAATGTAATGTATGTACACAGTGACTGCACCAGCAGAATAGTGAGTGCAGCTCTGGGGTATAATACAGGATGTAACTCAGGATCAGTAATGTAATGTATGTACACAGTGACTGCACCAGCAGAATAGTGAGTGCAGCTCTGGGGTATAATACAGGAGGTAACTCAGGATCAGTAATGTAATGTATGTACACAGTGACTGCACCAGCAGAATAGTGAGTGCAGCTCTGGAGTATAATACAGGAGGTAACTCAGGATCAGTAATGTAATGTATGTACACAGTGACTGCACCAGCAGAATAGTGAGTGCAGCTCTGGAGTATAATACAGGATGTAACTCAGGATCAGTAATGTAATGTATGTACACAGTGACTGCACCAGCAGAATAGTGAGTGCAGCTCTGGGGTATAATACAGGAGGTAACTCAGGATCAGTAATGTAATGTATGTACACAGTGACTGCACCAGCAGAATAGTGAGTGCAGCTCTGGGGTATAATACAGGATGTAACTCAGGATCAGTAATGTAATGTATGTACACAGTGACTGCACCAGCAGAATAGTGAGTGCAGCTCTGGGGTATAATACAGGAGGTAACTCAGGATCAGTAATGTAATGTATGTACACAGTGACTGCACCAGCAGAATAGTGAGTGCAGCTCTGGAGTATAATACAGGAGGTAACTCAGGATCAGTAATGTAATGTATGTACACAGTGACTGCACCAGCAGAATAGTGAGTGCAGCTCTGGAGTATAATACAGGATGTAACTCAGGATCAGTAATGTAATGTATGTACACAGTGACTGCACCAGCAGAATAGTGAGTGCAGCTCTGGGGTATAATACAGGAGGTAACTCAGGATCAGTAATGTAATGTATGTACACAGTGACTGCACCAGCAGAATAGTGAGTGCAGCTCTGGGGTATAATACAGGAGGTAACTCAGGATCAGTAATGTATGTACACAGTGACTGCACCAGCAGAATAGTGAGTGCAGCTCTGGAGTATAATACAGGATGTAACTCAGGATCAGTAATGTAATGTATGTACACAGTGACTGCAGCTCTGGAGTATAATACAGGAGGTAACTCAGGATCAGTAATGTAATGTATGTACACTGACTGCACCAGCAGAATAGTGAGTGCAGCTCTGGGGTCTAATACAGGATGTAACTCAGGATCAGTAATGTAATGTATGTACACAGTGACTGCACCAGCAGAATAGTGAGTGCAGCTCTGGAGTATAATACAGGATGTAACTCAGGATCAGTAATGTATGTACACAGTGACTGCACCAGCAGAATATTGAGTGCAGCTCTGGAGTATAATACAGGATGTAACTCAGGATCAGTAATGTAATGTATGTACACAGTGACTGCACCAGCAGAATAGTGAGTGCAGCTCTGGGGTATAATACAGGATGTAACTCAGGATCAGTAATGTAATGTATGTACACAGTGACTGCACCAGCAGAATAGTGAGTGCAGCTCTGGGGTATAATACAGGATGTAACTCAGGATCAGTAATGCAATGTATGTACACAGTGACTGCACCAGCAGAATAGTGAGTGCAGCTCTGGAGTATAATACAGGATGTAACTCAGGATCAGTAATGTAATGTATGTACACAGTGACTGCACCAGCAGAATAGTGAGTGCAGCTCTGGGGTATAATACAGGATGTAACTCAGGATCAGTAATGCAATGTATGTACACAGTGACTGCACCAGCAGAATAGTGAGTGCAGCTCTGGAGTATAATACAGGAGGTAACTCAGGATCAGTAATGTATGTACACAGTGACTGCACCAGCAGAATAGTGAGTGCAGCTCTGGGGTCTAATACAGGATGTAACTCAGGATCAGTAATGTAATGTATGTACGCAGTGACTGCACCAGCAGAATAGTGAGTGCAGCTCTGGGGTATAATACAGGAGGTAACTCAGGATCAGTAATGTAATGTATGTGCACAGTGACTGCACCAGCAGAATAGTGAGTGCAGCTCTGGAGTATAATACAGGATGTAACTCAGGATCAGTAATGTATGTACACAGTGACTGCACCAGCAGAATAGTGAGTGCAGCTCTGGGGTATAATACAGGATGTAACTCAGGATCAGTAATGCAATGTATGTACACAGTGACTGCACCAGCAGAATAGTGAGTGCAGCTCTGGAGTATAATACAGGATGTAACTCAGGATCAGTAATGTAATGTATGTACACAGTGACTGCACCAGCAGAATAGTGAGTGCAGCTCTGGGGTATAATACAGGATGTAACTCAGGATCAGTAATGCAATGTATGTACACAGTGACTGCACCAGCAGAATAGTGAGTGCAGCTCTGGAGTATAATACAGGAGGTAACTCAGGATCAGTAATGTATGTACACAGTGACTGCACCAGCAGAATAGTGAGTGCAGCTCTGGGGTCTAATACAGGATGTAACTCAGGATCAGTAATGTAATGTATGTACGCAGTGACTGCACCAGCAGAATAGTGAGTGCAGCTCTGGGGTATAATACAGGAGGTAACTCAGGATCAGTAATGTAATGTATGTGCACAGTGACTGCACCAGCAGAATAGTGAGTGCAGCTCTGGAGTATAATACAGGATGTAACTCAGGATCAGTAATGTATGTACACAGTGACTGCACCAGCAGAATAGTGAGTGCAGCTCTGGAGTATATTACTTACAGCGCTTTCTTTGGCTTCGGGTTTTGTGCCTTTCTGAGCCTCTTGGGACTTGGACGCCGGACGTGAGAACATTCCCATGATGCCTTTTGGCTGTTGGGGTGCAGCTTTGGCGGCCGGTGGTGACGTGAACCCATTGACCGCCGGTGTAGTGGATATGTTCTGCGTCTCGTTCGGTTGGTAGTGCGATTTCTGGAGCTGCGCCACTTCCTCCGGAGATCGGGGCACGGCGGCCGGACACTGGATGGCACTGAACCTGGGGAAGGTAGCACAGCGTTATTGATGCTGCAGTGTGGGGGAGGGTCCTGGCTCGGACGCTGTGGATACGGCTTGGCGGTAACGCACTTATTGCAGTTTTGCAGGTTGTTCTTGACGATGTCGTAGTCTGCACTGAAGAGCGGCGCGCTGTCCTTGAGTGTGGCCTTCTGGATGCTGTACACGTGGACGGTGGCCACCACGCTGAGCTTGGACTTTGCAGCTGAAAAAAAAAACAAAAAAAAAAAACAGGAGAAATCAAGAGGTTAAAACCCACAAACACCAAGAGGATGTGGAGCCAAAGTGTGAGAGCAGGTGAGGACGGTACCTTCCAGCTTCTCCTCCTTCACTACCGCCACCTTGTGGAACTGCAATAACAATAGGGGAGATGAGTTAGGCCGCCCTTCCCCCCTGGCACGGTCACAGCAGCGGACGTCCCCCCCCCCCCCACCACGGTCACAGTAGCGGACGCAAACACCCCCTCCCCCCCCTGGCACGGTCACAGCAGCGGACACCCCTTCCCCCCCCCCTTGGCACGGTCACAGCAGCATTACAGTACATAGCACAAATTCCGATGTCCAGCGTATCTCAGCCACCGGATTTGTACGAGCGCCAGGTCTGTGGCGGCGGAGGCCTCAGCAGGACCCCCGGTTACCCTGACAACTGATCGGCAACCAGTGATGGCAGGACAGGGTGGAGGCACTTGGACGGTGCCACTTAAACCTCACTGGTGGCCAGCGGCATTTGTGGGGTTAAACAGAAGGGCTCAGGGCTGTGGCTGTGGACATACAGTTAGGGCCAGAAATATTTGGACAGTGACACAAGTTTTGTTATTTTAGCTGTTTACAAAATATGTTCAGAAATACAATTATATATATAATATGGGCTGAAAGTGCACACTCCCAGCTGCAATATGATAGTTTCCACATCCAAATCGGAGAAAGGGTTTAGGAATCATAGCTCTGTAATGCATAGCGTCCTCTTTTTCAAGGGACCAAAAGTAATTGGACAATGGACTCTAAGGGCTGCAATTAACTCTGAAGGCGTCTCCCTCGTTAACCTGTAATCAATGAAGTAGTTAAAAGGTCAGGGGTGGATTCCAGGTGTGTGGTTTTGCATTTGGAAGCTGTTGCTGTGAGCAGACAACATGCGGTCAAAGGAACTCTCAATTGAGGTGAAGCAGAACATCCTGAGGCTGAAAAAAAAGAAAAAATCCATCAGAGAGATAGCAGACATGCTTGGAGTAGCAAAATCAACAGTTGGGTACATTCTGAGAAAAAAGGAATTGACTGGTGAGCTTGGGAACTCAAAAAGGCCTGGGCGTCCACGGATGACAACAGTGGTGGATGATCGCCGCATACTTAATTTGGTGAAGAAGAACCCGTTCACAACATCAACTGAAGTCCAGAACACTCTCAGTGAAGTAGGTGTATCTGTCTCTAAGTCCACAGTAAAGAGAAGACTCCATGACAGTAAATACAAAGGGTTCACATCTAGATGCAAACCATTCATCAATACCAAAAATAGACAGGCCAGAGTTAAATTTACAGAAAAACACCTCAAGAAGCCAGCTCAGTTCTGGAAAAGTATTCTATGGACAGATGAGACAAAGATCAACCTGTACCAGAATGATGGGGAGAAGAAAGGGAACGGCACATGATCCAAGGCACACCACATCCTCTGTAAAACATGGTGGAGGCAACGTGATGGCATGGGCATGCATGGCTTTCAATGGCACTGGGTCACTTGTGTTTATTGATGACATAAGAGCAGACAAGAGTAGCCGGATGAATTCTGAAGTGGACCGGGATATACTTTCAGCCCAGATTCAGCCAAATGCTGTAAAGTTGATTGGACGGCGCTTCATAGTACAGATGGACAATGACCCCAAGCATACAGCCAAAGCTACCCAGGAGTTCATGAGTGCCAAAAACTGGAACATTCTGCAATGGCCAAGTCAATCTCCAGATCTAAACCCAATTGAGCATGCATTTCACTTGCTCAAATCCAGACTTAAGACGGAAAGAGCCACAAACAAGCAAGACCTGAAGGCTGCGGCTGTAAAGGCCTGGCAAAGCATTAAGAAGGAGGAAACCCAGCGTTTGGTGATATCCATGGGTTCCAGACTTAAGGCAGTGATTGCCTCCAAAGGATTTGCAACAAAATATTGAAAATAAAAATATTTTGTTTGGGTTATGTTTATTTGTCCAATTACTTTTGACCTCCTAAAATGTGGAGTGTTTGTAAAGAAATGTGTACAATTCCTACATTTTCTATCAGATATTTTTGTTCAACCCTTCAAATTAAACGTCACAATCTGCACTTGAATTCTGTTGTAGAGGTTTCATTTCAAATCCAATGTGGTGGCATGCAGAGCCCAACTCGCGAAAATTGTGTCACTGTCCAAATATTTCTGGCCCTAACTGTAGCTGGGTGCACATCGCCCTCTAGTGTCAGAAGCCGGCGGATGCTCCCGCTATAACTGCGGGGGGCCGTACTCACGGGGTAGCCGTCCTGCACACACGTCCCGCTCAGCAGGTAGGTCACGTGCACCTGTGCGCTCACATTCTCCTTCCTCTTCCGAGTGACGTAATCATACAGCATCCTGCAAGAGCGAGCACAGATGTGGAGGCCCGCCACACTGCACAGGAACTACAAATCCCAGCACACCAGGACCTGTCTGTACCCCAATACTCACTGCTTGGCTTGGTTCACATGAACCCCGAGAGTGTGACTCAGCCATTTATAGGTCACCTGGAGGAGAGATAATGAAGGAGCTGAATATGGGCGCGACAGCGGGAAGAGGAGGAAGAGGGGGGCGACAGCGGGAAAAGGAGGAAGAGGGGGGCGACAGCGGGAAGAGGAGGAAGAGGGGGGCGACAGCGGGAAAAGGAGGAAGAGGGGGGCGACAGCGGGAAGAGGAGGAAGAGGGGGGCGACAGCGGGAAGAGGGGGGGCGAGAGGGGGCGACAGCGGGAAGAGGAGGAAGAGGGGGGCGACAGCGGGAAGAGGAGGAAGAGGGGGGCGACAGCGGGAAGAGGGGGGGGCGACGCAGGCAGAGGAGGAGGAGGGGGCGACGCAGGCAGAGGAGGAGGAGGGGGCGACGCAGGCAGAGGAGGGGGGGCGACGCAGGCAGAGGAGGAGGAGGGGGCGACGCAGGCAGAGGAGGGGGGGCGACGCAGGCAGAGGAGGGGGGGCGACGCAGGCAGAGGAGGAGGAGGGGGCGACGCAGGCAGAGGAGGAGGGGGCGACGCAGGCAGAGGAGGAGGGGCGACGCAGGCAGAGGAGGAGGAGGGGGCGACGCAGGCAGAGGAGGAGGAGGGGGCGACGCAGGCAGAGGAGGGGGGGGCGACGCAGGCAGAGGAGGGGGGGCGACGCAGGCAGAGGAGGAGGAGGGGGCGACGCAGGCAGAGGAGGGGGGGCGACGCAGGCAGAGGAGGAGGAGGGGCGACGCAGGCAGAGGAGGGGGGGCGACGCAGGCAGAGGAGGGGGGGCGACGCAGGCAGAGGAGGAGGAGGGGGCGACGCAGGCAGAGGAGGAGGAGGGGGCGACGCAGGCAGAGGAGGAGGAGGGGGCGACGCAGGCAGAGGAGGGGGGGGCGACGCAGGCAGAGGAGGAGGGGGCGACGCAGGCAGAGGAGGGGGGGCGACGCAGGCAGAGGAGGAGGAGGGGGCGACGCAGGCAGAGGAGGGGGGGCGACGCAGGCAGAGGAGGGGGGGCGACGCAGGCAGAGGAGGAGGAGGGGGCGACGCAGGCAGAGGAGGAGGGGGCGACGCAGGCAGAGGAGGAGGGGCGACGCAGGCAGAGGAGGAGGAGGGGGCGACGCAGGCAGAGGAGGAGGAGGGGGCGACGCAGGCAGAGGAGGGGGGGGCGACGCAGGCAGAGGAGGGGGGGCGACGCAGGCAGAGGAGGAGGAGGGGGCGACGCAGGCAGAGGAGGGGGGGGCGACGCAGGCAGAGGAGGAGGAGGGGCGACGCAGGCAGAGGAGGGGGGGCGACGCAGGCAGAGGAGGGGGGGCGACGCAGGCAGAGGAGGAGGAGGGGGCGACGCAGGCAGAGGAGGAGGAGGGGGCGACGCAGGCAGAGGAGGAGGGGGGGCGACGCAGGCAGAGGAGGAGGAGGGGGCGACGCAGGCAGAGGAGGAGGAGGGGGCGACGCAGGCAGAGGAGGAGGAGGGGGCGACGCAGGCAGAGGAGGGGGGGGCGACGCAGGCAGAGGAGGAGGGGGCGACGCAGGCAGAGGAGGGGGGGCGACGCAGGCAGAGGAGGAGGAGGGGGCGACGCAGGCAGAGGAGGGGGGGCGACGCAGGCAGAGGAGGAGGAGGGGGCGACGCAGGCAGAGGAGGGGGGGCGACGCAGGCAGAGGAGGAGGAGGGGGCGACGCAGGCAGAGGAGGAGGAGGGGGGCGACGCAGGCAGAGGAGGGGGGGCGACGCAGGCAGAGGAGGAGGGGCGACGCAGGCAGAGGAGGAGGAGGGGGCGACGCAGGCAGAGGAGGGGGGGGCGACGCAGGCAGAGGAGGAGGAGGGGGCGACGCAGGCAGAGGAGGAGGGGGGGCGACGCAGGCAGAGGAGGAGGAGGGGGCGACGCAGGCAGAGGAGGGGGGGCGACGCAGGCAGAGGAGGAGGAGGGGGCGACGCAGGCAGAGGAGGAGGAGGGGGCGACGCAGGCAGAGGAGGGGGGGGCGACGCAGGCAGAGGAGGAGGAGGGGGCGACGCAGGCAGAGGAGGAGGAGGGGGCGACGCAGGCAGAGGAGGGGGGGCGACGCAGGCAGAGGAGGGAGGGGGCGACGCAGGCAGAGGAGGAGGAGGGGGCGACGCAGGCAGAGGAGGAGGAGGGGGCGACGCAGGCAGAGGAGGAGGAGGGGGCGACGCAGGCAGAGGAGGAGGAGGGGGCGACGCAGGCAGAGGAGGAGGAGGGGGGGCGACGCAGGCAGAGGAGGAGGAGGGGGGGCGACGCAGGCAGAGGAGGAGGAGGGGGGGCGACGCAGGCAGAGGAGGAGGAGGGGGGGCGACGCAGGCAGAGGAGGGGGGGGGCGACGCAGGCAGAGGAGGAGGGGGCGACGCAGGCAGAGGAGGAGGAGGGGGCGACGCAGGCAGAGGAGGAGGGGGGGCGACGCAGGCAGAGGAGGGGGGGCGACGCAGGCAGAGGAGGGGGGGGCGACGCAGGCAGAGGAGGAGGAGGGGGCGACGCAGGCAGAGGAGGAGGAGGGGGGGCGACGCAGGCAGAGGAGGAGGAGGGGGGGCGACGCAGGCAGAGGAGGAGGAGGGGGGGCGACGCAGGCAGAGGAGGAGGAGGGGGGGCGACGCAGGCAGAGGAGGGGGGGGCGACGCAGGCAGAGGAGGAGGGGGCGACGCAGGCAGAGGAGGAGGAGGGGGCGACGCAGGCAGAGGAGGAGGGGGGGCGACGCAGGCAGAGGAGGGGGGGCGACGCAGGCAGAGGAGGGGGGGGCGACGCAGGCAGAGGAGGAGGAGGGGGCGACGCAGGCAGAGGAGGGGGGGGCGACGCAGGCAGAGGAGGAGGAGGAGGAGGAGGGGGGGATATATCGGGCACACATGGGGCCATGTAACACAGCACAGTGTGGCCATTAGAGCACTACTATCCATCATGGCGGCCTCACAATCTTGTTGTGGTCGGTGATCAGCTCGTCGATGTTCTCCAGGTACAGCTCGTCCATGGCGGCGGCCCCGGAGCTTCCGAAGTAGTTTGCCACTGACAGATTTGGCGCCATTAAGGAGTCGCACAGATCAGTATACTGAGCATGCGCCCATACTTCTCACTGATTGGCTACGGTGGAGATGAACGTCCCGTCTGACCAATAACACTGCAGATCAAAAAAAGCACGTGTGGGACCGCCCCTTCCTGTGTGCCGGTGGGAGGAGTTGTGTGCTAACAGTTGCTATGACAATGTGGGCGGTAACTGGCCTGCTGGTTACTATAAGCAACCGAACAGCCCCGTATGAGGAATATTTTGTCGCCATTTTCTGAGAATAAAATGTAAAAACAGTGTTGGACAATCAGCTCCAAGTAGGAGACGAGTAAATACAGTGAGACGTAAAAGAAAAAGGTTATAAAGAATTATGTGTAAAAAATCCCATACGTACAGGCTGCGCCGCCGCGCTCACAGAGGCCGAAGCATCGAACTATGCGAATATGTGACCCTATCTGGGAGAATGGCGTTTTTGTTCACCGCCTCAATACCATAAAAAAGGTGCAAGAAGCGACGATGAGAGCGTTACAGATCAGGAAACACCTCATCTAAAAAAACAATCTGTCACACGGCTCCACCGACCGCAACATGAGCACGGGAGGCTCGGAAAACGGCAACACAGAAAAAAAAACGTGTGAAAATGCAAAATCTGGAAGAAAAACAACATTTTGGTGGCAAAAATGTAATTATTCTTTCTTCACTGCCCAATGGTATAAGTCTGTGACGCACCTGTGGTGTCAATATGATCACCGCACCCCTAGATGAATTCACTGGGGAGTGTAGCTTGTAAAATGGGGTCACTTATGGGGGATTCTGCTGTTCTGTCACATCAGGGGCTCTGTCAATGTGACATGGCACCCTCAAACCAATCCAGCGAAATCTGAACTCCAAAATGGCGCCTCTTCCCTTCTGAGCGTTGTACTGCGCCTCAAAAGTAGTTTTCCCCCACATATGGGTATCGGCGTACTCAGGAGAAATTGCACAACAAATTTTAGGGTCCATTTTCTCCTGTTACCCTTGTGAAAATAAACTTTTTGGGGGAAAATGTTTTTATTTTTTTTATTTTCACAGCTCTACATTTTAAACCTCTTCGAAGGACCTATGGGTTCAACGTGCTACATACATTCCTTGAGTGGTCTAGTTTCCAAAGTGGGGTCACTTGTGAGGGGTTTCCACTGTTTAGGCACAGCAGAGGCTCTGCAAACGTGACATGACAGCTGCAGACTATTTTATCAAAATCTGGGTTCCAAAATATGACTCCTTCCTTTCTGAGCCCTGCCATGCGCCCAAACAGTAGTTTTTCAGCACATATGGGATATCTGTTTACTTAGCAGAAATTGCACAACAAATTTTGGGGTCCATTTTCTCTTGTTATCTTGTGAAAATAAAAAATTAGAGACTAAAATAATTTTTTTGTGGGAAGAGTGTGATATTTTATTTTCACATCTTAACGTTACAAATGTCTGTGAAGCACCTGGGGGTTCAAGGTTCTCAATACACATCTAGATAAGTTCTCTGCGGGGTCTAGTTTCCAAAACGGTGTTACTTCTTGGGGGTTTCCACTGTTTAGAAACATCAGGTGTTCTCCAAATGGGACATGGTGTCTGCTAAATATTCCAGCTAATTTTGTGTTCAAAAAGTCAAATGGCGCTCCTTCCCTTCCAAGCCCTGCCATGCGCCCAAACAGTTGGTTTACCCCCACATATGGGTATCGATGTACTCAGTCAGGAGAAATTGCACCGCAAATATTGGAATCCATTTTTTCCTGTTACCCTTGTAAAAATATAAAAATTTGGGCCTAAAATAAAATTTTTGGGAAAAAAGTTAAATGTTTATTTTTTCCTTCCACATTCCGTTAATTCCTGTGAAACACCTGAAGGGTTAATACACTTCTTGAATGTGGTTTTGAGCACCTTGAGGGGTGCAGTTTTTAGAATGGTGTCACACTTGGGTATTTTCTGTCATGTACACCGCTCAAAGTCACTTCAAATGTGAGGTGGTCCCTAAAAATAATGGTTTTGTAAATTTTGTTGGAAAAATGAGAAATCGCTGGTCAACTTTTAACCCTTATAATGTTCTAACAAAAAAAAAAATTACGTTTCCAAAATCGTGCTGATGTAAAGTAGACATGTGGGAAATGTTACTTATTAACTATTTTGTGTGGCATAACTTTGATCTAAGAGCATAAAAATTATAAGGTTGAAAATTGCAAAATTTTTGACGAATTTCCATTTTTTTTTTCACAAAAAAAGCACAAGTCATATTGAAGAAAGTTTACCACTATCATGAAGTACAATATGTCACGAGAAAACAATGTCAGAATCACCGGGATCCGTTGAAGTGTTCCAGAGTTATAACCTCATAAAGGGACAGTGGTCAGAATTGTATAGTTTGGCCTGATCATGAAGGTGAAAATAGACTTGGGGGTGATGGGGTTAAATATGCAAGCGATATTAAATTGCCCTCTGACTAAAGAGATCTTGAGCGCCCCGTCAGGGCAAGGGGTTACTCGGAACCAGGTCCTGCAGTTCACAGGGGGATGTCACGGTGGCTGACCCGGTCCGTGGCCCTGGGACATCCGTATAAAAGTGGGAAAGGTCTTTAAAGGGATAGAATTTATGTTCGTGACTCCACCTGTGGTATTCGGTCAGAGTGACCGATGCTGCTTTAAGGGGTCTGCTGGGGTGATGTTATGGCAGCTAGATAGTATACCTTCCCACAGGTGAAGTATGTCCCCAGGGCTTCCCGGTGTGTATATGGTGGATGATGAGAGGCGCAGTGAAGAACGAGGACACAAGAGTACAGTCTCTTTACCTTTACTGAAGACTTCAGCATCCACAGTCCAGGGCACCAGATCACAGGGCAGGCAGAGTCCGGCCGGTTTGGAGGCAAGTCCAGAGTTCCCTTGTCCAGGTGGAAATCAGTAGCCTTCCCTTGCGCTGCGGTGGTGTAGTCCCTTACTGCCTATGGTGTCACATAAGGGTCTCACAGATGTGGTGTTTCGCTCTCTCTGTCCCCCATATAGGATAGGACAAATCCCGTATGGCTAGTGACTTGAGCCTGTTTATAGGGTCTCTTTGATAACCCGGCTCTGTAGCTGTCACCGTGCCTCCTGGGTGTAAGTGCGGGTAACCTGCAATTCGCTGTCCTGCCGGTCTCTGAAATAAGGTGTAGAGGTCCTTACTCCCTCAGTGTTCCGGCTACCGGGATTCTGCACCTCAGAAGGAGGCAGCCTAAGCGGGGCTGGTCGCCTTCTGGTATCCTCTCCTTTGCTTCGACTTCCTTCACGTTCACTGCAATACAATTCTGCCTTTCAATGTCTTTTCCTGGGAGCTGCAGCTCTGAGGGCATGCACAGCTCCGTTACCCTTCTGTCCTCCTCAGACTCTTGTCTGGAACTAACTGAGCTGAGCTCAGCCAGCAACTCACTAACTCTCTCTACAGACTACCATTTATATATCTATATACATAATTGTCTAAGGGTCACTTCCGTCTGTCTGTCTGTCCTTCTGTCACGGTTATTCATTCGCTGATTGGTCTCGGCAGCTGCCTGTCATGGCTGCCGCGACCAATCAGCGACGGGCACAGTCCGATTAGTCCCTCCCCTGCACTCACTGCCCGGCGCCCGCTCCATAATCCCCTCCACTCACCGCTCACACAGGGTTAATGGCAGCGGTAACGGTCCGCGGTATAACGCACTCCGTTATCGCTGCTATTAACCCTGTGTGTCCCCAACTATTTACTATTGATGCTGCCTGTGCAGCATCAATAGTAAAAATATGTCATGTTAAAAATAATTAAAAAAAAACAAAAAACCTGCTATACTCACCCTCCGCCGACTTTTCCGCTCCACGCCACGCTCCCGGGATCGCTCCATTGCAAGCGGCAGCTTCCGGTCCCGTCCCAGGGCTGGTGTGCGACAAGGACCTGCCGTGACGTCACGGTCATGTGACCACAACGTCATCATAGGTTCTGCTCACACCAGCCCTGGGACCGGAAGCTGCCGCTTGCAGGGAGCGTCGCAAGGAGCGGAAAAGGCGGCGGATGGTGAGTATAGCAGGGCTTCAACGGGCCTTCGGAAGGTGAGTATATGTTTATTTATTTTTTATGTCTCTATACTACGTGGCTCTGTGCTGAGCAATATACTACGTGGCTGAGCAATATACTATGTGGCTGGACAATATACTCCGTGGCTGGGCAATATACTATGTGGCTGGACAATATTCTACGTGGCTGGACAATATACTCCGTTGCTGGGCAATATAGTACGTGACTGGGCAATATACTACGTGGCTGGGCAATATACTACGTCGCTGGGCAATATACTACGTGGACATGCATATTCTAGAATACCCGATGCGTTAGAATCGGGCCACCATCTAGTATATATATATATATATATATATATATATATAGGGAGTGACCTAATAAATAGGAGCAGAAGCTCCCCCTGGTGGTCTGGAGTGTGAAGTGTTGCATGTTTGTGATACCTGGATGCAGTTATCCGTCCTTGCCTCCAAACGAAGAATCACTCTCCCCGAGAGGCAAGCAATACCACTGCAACGACCAGGACCCTGGGGAGCCACAGATCTGTCTTTACTATGACCTAAATAAGCCTCCTATGGTATATGGCCTCCACACTGTCTGCCCTTATGAACTATAACCACCACACAGCCCTCTATACAGTATGGTTACCGCAGCCCCCAATATAAGGTCCCAAACAACACCCAATACAGTATGGTCACCCTCTTGTTATGTCCCCACAGCCCCTATTGTAATGCCCCTATAACCAGCCTCTTATGTCAACATAGCCAGCCTCTCTTATGATGTCGCTACAGCCCATTTTATGTCCCAAAAGCCAGCCCCTTATGTCCCCATAGCCCCTATTATGCCCCCATAGCCGACCCCTCATGTCCCCATAGCCAGCTCCTCTTGTGATGTCCCCACAGCCCCTCTTATGTCCGAACAGCCAGCTGCTTATGTCCCCATAGTCACCCCCTATTGGAATATCCCCATAGTCAGCCTCTTCTGTCCCCATAGCCAGCTCCTCTTGTGATGTCGCCACAGCCCCTCCAGCTGTCTCCTCTTCCATCTGATGTAGCAGTGGGTGTTACAACCATGTACGCCTGTGCTATGGCCACCATTGTGCTGAATGCCTGAGGCTGGAGGAATGTGACCGGCGGCTGCAGGAGTTTAGCAATGTCAGGGGTTTTATCTCCGAAATGCGACCCCCTCGGGAAGGCAGGAGGTAGCGCCCTTAGCAGGTGTCTACGTTACCTACCCCTCATCCGGGTTGGATGTGGGTGTTAGTCCAGAGAGGCCGTTTGTGTTGAAATTGGAGATACATTGCAAACTGTAGAAGAGTATAAAGAAGAATAAGATGCCACAGCACTGACTATAAGGACGGACCTCCAGGCTGGATGTATACAGGGGGCACCAGCACTGACTATAAGGACGGACCTCCAGGCTGGATGTATACAGGGGATATGTGTTGTGAATTCTGTTGTCGAACTCCCTCCTGTGGTCGTGAATGGTACTTCGGCGAGTTCTGTCTATGGGCTCCCTCTGGTGGCTGTGAGTGAAGCTGCTGCTTCTGAGGTTCCTTACACAGGTGACGTGGTTTATCCTTTGGTTGGCTGCTCTATTTAACTCCACTCAGATCGTTACTCCATGCCAGCTGTCAATGTTCCTGCATTGGTTCAGTTCGCTCTTGGATCTTTCTGGTGACCTGTCTTCTCCAGCAGAAGCTAAGTTCCTGATAGTTATTATTTGTTCATTGTTTCCTTGTCCAGCTGGTTATCATGATTTTGTCTTGCTAGCTGGAAGCTCTGGGATGCAGAGTGGCACCTCCCCACCGTGAGTCGGTGCGGAGGTCTCTTTTGCACACTCTGCGTGGTCTTTTGTAGTTTTTTGTGCTGACCGCAAAGATACCTTTCCTATCCTCTGTCTGTTTAGTAAGTCTGGCCTCCCTTTGCTGAAACCTGTTTCATTTCTGCGTTTGTGACTTTCATCTTTACTTGCAGTCAATATATGTGGGGGGCTGCCTTTTCCTTTGGGGAATTTCTCTGAGGCAAGGTAGGCTTTATTTTCTTTCTCTAGGGCTAGCTAACTCTTAGGCTGTGAAGAGGCGTCTAGGGAGAGTCAGGAACGCTCCACAGCTATTTCTAGTTGTTGTGATAGGATTAGGGCCTGCGGTCAGCAGAGCTCCCACATCCCAGAGCTTGTCCTGCGTGAGTTTAACTATCAGGTCGTGCCGGGTGCTCCTAACCACCAGGTCATAACAGTACAGCTGGCCCAAAGTATTAATGCATCTCAATAGAGGGATAAGAGAAGTTCTGAGACCATTTTTTTTTCTTTGCACTGTGTTTTGTCTTCCTTTTCCCCTAAACCTTTGGGTGGTTCAGGACACAGGTGTAGATATGGACATTCAAGGTCTGTCCTCTTGTGTGGATTATCTCACTGCAAGGGTACAAAACATTCAAGATTTTGTGGTTCAGAATCCGATGTTAGAGCCTAGAATTCCTATTCCTGATTTGTTTTCTGGGGATAGATCTAAGTTCTTGAATTTCAAAAATAATTGTAAACTGTTTCTAGCTTTGAAACCCCGCTCCTCTGGTGACCCCGTTCAACAAGTAAAAATCATTATTTCTTTGTTGCGTGGTGACCCTCAAGACTGGGCATTTTCCCTTGCGCCAGGAGATCCTGCATTGCGTGATGTTGATGCGTTTTTTCTGGCGCTTGGATTGCTTTATGATGAACCAAATTCAGTGGATCAGGCAGAGAAAATCTTGGTGGCTTTGTGTCAGGGTCAGGATGAAGTGGAGGTGTACTGTCAGAAGTTTAGAAAGTGGTCTGTGCTTACTCAGTGGAATGAGTGTGCCCTGGCGGCAATTTTCAGAAAGGGTCTTTCTGAAGCCCTTAAGGATGTCATGGTGGGATTTCCCACGCCTGCTGGTCTGAATGAGTCTATGTCCTTGGCCATTCAGATCGATCGGCGCTTGCGTGAGCGCAAAGCTGTGCACCATCTGGCGGTATTCTCTGAGCATAGGCCTGAGCCTATGCAGTTTGATAGAACTTTGACCAGAGCTGAACGGCAAGAACACAGACGTCGGAATGGGCTGTGTTTTTACTGTGGTGATTCCACTCATGCTATCTCCGATTGTCCTAAGCGCACTAAGCGGTTCGCTAGGTCCGCCACCATTGGTACGGTACAGTCTAAATTTCTTTTGTCTGTTACTCTGATTTGCTCTCTGTCGTCCTATTCTGTTATGGCATTTGTGGATTCAGGCGCTGCCCTGAATTTGATGGACTTGGAGTTTGCCAGGCGCTGTGGTTTTTTCTTGGAGCCCTTGCAGTATCCTATTCCATTGAGAAGAATTGATGCTACGCCTTTGGCCAAGAATAAGCCTCAGTACTGGACTCAATTGACCATGTGCATGGCTCCTGCACATCAGGAGGATATTCGCTTTTTGGTGTTGCATAATCTGCATGATGTGGTCGTTTTGGGGTTGCCATGGCTACAGGTCCATAATCCAGTATTGGATTGGAAATCTATGTCTGTGTCCAGCTGGGGTTGTCAGGGAGTACATGGTGATGTTCCATTGTTGTCAATTTCGCCTTCCACTCCTTCTGAAGTCCCTGAGTTTTTATCAGATTACCGGGATGTATTTGATGAGCCCAAATCCGGTGCCCTACCTCCTCATAGGGATTGTGATTGTGAAATTAATTTGATTCCTGGTTGTAAGTTTCCTAAGGGCCGTCTGTTTAATTTATCTGTGCCAGAGCA
Organism: Ranitomeya imitator; assembly: GCF_032444005.1. Taxonomy (NCBI): domain Eukaryota; kingdom Metazoa; phylum Chordata; class Amphibia; order Anura; family Dendrobatidae; genus Ranitomeya; species Ranitomeya imitator. The sequence goes on from NC_091284.1 coordinate 830,305,803, forward strand.
CGCCGCTATGCGGAGTTATATAAAGGAATCCTTGGAGAAGGGTCATATTCGCCCGTCGTCGTCACCATTGGGAGCAGGGTTCTTTTTTGTGGCCAAGAAGGATGGATCTTTGAGACCTTGTATTGATTACCGCCTTCTTAATAAGATCACAGTAAAATTTCAGTATCCTTTGCCGCTGCTGTCTGATTTGTTTGCTCAGATTAAGGGGGCTAGTTGGTTCACCAAGATAGATCTTCGAGGGGCGTATAATCTTGTGCGAATTAAACAGGGCGATGAATGGAAAACAGCATTTAATACGCCCGAGGGCCATTTTGAGTACCTGGTTATGCCATTCGGGCTTTCTAATGCTCCATCAGTGTTTCAGTCCTTTATGCATGACATCTTCCGAGAGTACCTGGATAGATTCATGATTGTATATTTGGATGACATTTTGGTCTTTTCGGATGATTGGGAGTCTCATGTGAAGCAGGTCAGAATGGTGTTCCAGGTCCTTCGTGCGAATTCCTTGTTTGTGAAGGGGTCAAAGTGTCTCTTTGGAGTTCAGAAGGTTTCATTTTTGGGTTTCATTTTTTCCCCTTCTACTATCGAGATGGACCCTGTTAAAGTTCAGGCCATTTACGATTGGACTCAGCCAACATCTGTGAAGAGCCTGCAGAAGTTCCTGGGCTTTGCTAATTTTTACCGTCGCTTCATCGCTAATTTTTCTAGTATTGCTAAACCGTTGACTGATTTGACCAAGAAAGTTGCTGATGTGGTCAATTGGTCCTCTGCGGCTGTAGAGGCTTTTCAGGAGTTGAAGCGTCGTTTTTCTTCTGCCCTTGTGTTGTGCCAGCCAGATGTTTCGCTCCCGTTTCAGGTTGAGGTTGATGCTTCTGAGATTTGAGCAGGGGCTGTTTTGTCGCAAAGAAGTTCTGATGGCTCGGTGATGAAACCCTGTGCCTTCTTTTCTAGAAAATTCTCGTCTGCTGAGCGCAATTATGATGTTGGCAATCGAGAGTTGTTGGCCATGAAGTGGGCATTCGAGGAGTGGTGACATTGGCTTGAAGGAGCTAAACATCGCGTGGTGGTCTTGACGGATCACAAGAATTTGACTTATCTCGAGTCTGCCAAACGGTTGAATCCTTGACAGGCTCGATGGTCGCTTTTTTTCTCCCGTTTTGATTTTGTGGTTTCATACCTTCCGGGATCTAAGAATGTGAAGGCTGATGCCCTGTCAAGGAGTTTTGTGCCTGACTCTCCGGGTGTTCCGGAGCCGGCGGGTATTCTTAAAGAGGGGGTAATTTTGTCTGCCATCTCCCCTGATTTGCGGCGCATGCTGCAGAAGTTTCAGGCTGATAGACCTGACCGTTGTCCTACGGAGAAACTGTTTGTCCCTGATAGATGGAGTTATCTCTGAGGTTCATTGTTCGGTGTTGGCTGGTCATCCTGGAATCTTTGGTACCAGAGATTTGGTGGCTAGATCCTTTTGGTGGCCTTCTTTGTCACGGGATGTGCGTTCTTTTGTGCAGTCCTGTGGGACTTGTGCTCGGGCTAAGCCCTGCTGTTCTCGTGCCAGTGGGTTGCTTTTGCCCTTGCCGGTCCCGAAGAGGCCCTGGACGCATATTTCCATGGATTTTATTTCTAATCTCCGTTTCTCAAAGGATGTCGGTCATTTGGGTGGTTTGTGATCGCTTCTCTAAGATGGTCCATTTGGTACCCTTGTCTAAATTGCCTTCCTCCTCTGATTTGGTGCCATTGTTTTTCCAGCATGTGGTTCGTTTGCATGGCATTCCAGAGAACATCGTCTCGGACAGAGGTTCCCAGTTTGTTTCGAGGTTTTGGCGGTCCATTTGTGCTAAGATGGGCATTGATTTGTCTTTTTCTTCGGCTTTCCATCCTCAGACTAATGGCCAAACCGAACGAACTAATCAGACTTTGGAAACATATCTGAGATGCTTTGTTTCTGCTGATCAGGATGATTGGGTGTCCTTCTTGCCTTTGGCTGAGTTCGCCCTTAATAATCGGGCCAGCTCGGCTACTTTAGTTTCTCCTTTTTTCTGTAATTCTGGTTTCCATCCTCGTTTCTCTTCAGGGCAGGTTGAGCCTTCGGACTGTCCTGGTGTGGATACGGTGGTGGACAGGTTGCAGCAGATTTGGACTCATGTGGTGGACAATTTGACATTGTCCCAGGAGAAGGCTCAACGTTTCGCTAACCGCCGGCGCTGTGTTGGTCCCCGACTTCTTGTTGGGGATTTGGTTTGGTTGTCATCTCGTTATGTTCCTATGAAGGTTTCCTCTCCTAAGTTTAAGCCTCGTTTCATTGGGCCATATAAGATTTCTGAAGTTCTTAATCCTGTGTCATTTCGTTTGGTCCTTCCAGCTTCTTTTGCCATCCATAATGTGTTCTATAGGTCGTTGTTGCGGAGATATGTGGCGCCTATGGTTCCCTCCGTTGATCCTCCTGCCCCGGTGTTGGTTGAGGGGGAGTTGGAGTATGTGGTGGAGAAGATTTTGGATTCTCGTGTTTCGAGACGGAAACTCCAGTACCTGGTCAAGTGGAAGGGTTATGGTCAGGAAGATAATTACTGGATTTTTGCCTCTGATGTTCATGCTGCCGATCTTGTTCGTGCCTTTCATTTGGCTCATCCTGATCGGCCTGGGGGCTCTGGTGAGGGTTCGGTGACCCCTCCTCAAGGGGGGGTACTGTTGTGAATTCTGTTGTCGAACTCCCTCCTGTGGTCGTGAATGGTACTTCGGCAAGTTCTGTCTATGGGCTCTCTCTGGTGGCTGTGAGTGAAGCTGCTGCTTCTGAGGTTCCTTACACAGGTGACGTGGTTTATCCTTTGGTTGGCTGCTCTATTTAACTCCACTCAGATCGTTACTCCATGCCAGCTGTCAATGTTCCTGCATTGGTTCAGTTCGCTCTTGGATCTTTCTGGTGACCTGTCTTCTCCAGCAGAAGCTAAGTTCCTGATAGTTATTATTTGTCCATTGTTTCCTTGTCCAGCTGGTTATCATGATTTTGTCTTGCTAGCTGGAAGCTCTGGGATGCAGAGTGGCACCTCCGCACCGTGAGTCGGTGCGGAGGTCTTTTTGCACACTCTGCGTGGTCTTTTGTAGTTTTTTGTGCTGACCGCAAAGATACCTTTCCTATCCTTTGTCTGTTTAGTAAGTCTGGCCTCCCTTTGCTGAAACCTGTTTCATTTCTGCGTTTGTGACTTTCATCTTTACTCGCAGTCAATATATGTGGGGGGCTGCCTTTTCCTTTGGGGAATTTCTCTGAGGCAAGGTAGGCTTTATTTTCTTTCTCTAGGGCTAGCTAACTCTTAGGCTGTGAAGAGGCGTCTAGGGAGAGTCAGGAACACTCCACAGCTATTTCTAGTTGTTGTGATAGGATTAGGGCCTGCGGTCAGCAGAGCTCCCACATCCCAGAGCTTGTCCTGCGTGAGTTTAACTATCAGGTCGTGCCGGGTGCTCCTAACCACCAGGTCATAACAGATATGTCACGATTCACACCATGACCGTCACCCCCACGTCACAGATCGGGGTGACTTTAGGCCAACAGACGGCTATCATGTGCAGGGGGCTTATCTTAGTTATCCCTCCACTGCTACAATGTGATGGAAAAACACACAAGGCTATTGACCTCTTAGTTTACAGCAGGGGCTTATTTTAGGTATCCCACTGCTCTTCAATATACCACGAACTGCAGGGATTTATGTATATCCCGCTTACAGTTCCACTTGAAACTTGCAGCTCTCTGGAGCCCCCCTTACTCGCAGGTCAGATTAGGTACTGCACCTAGGGTAATTAGTCACCAGAAAGGCTGCCTGCTATGTACTGGCTATTGGGCACGCTGCAGCGAGGCAATTTAACTACTCCCACTCAGGCAGGAACAATAATTATCAACGCCGCAGTCGCTACAATGACTCCCAACTACCCTGTACAAAGTTATGCTGCCACCAGCTTCGATTAAACGGGTCCGAAGCTAACCCAAAACAGTAGCATAATTCCCTTCAGAAGACTTAGGGTACGTTTTAGAACAGTAAGAACGAATCTAGTATTTTAAATATTTTACTCCATTAAAATTAGGCAGTGTTTATGAAAAGGTATAAAAGATGTTACAATATGAGACAATTGAAAATATGTACAAGGTAATTATAAAAATAACAGGGGTTAAATGAGAAATTAACACTTACATGTGTTCAGGACATTGCAGGCAACCAGGCTAGTTCTCATATGTCCCAATGCATTAGGACTGGCAGTCAGGATCCTCAGGTCAAAACTAAACTGCTGGGGGTCTGGCAGAAACTGATAAACCGCAGCCGGTGACATCACCAACAGGGCTGGCTTACCCAGACCCTCCTTTCTCTTCAGTATTACTAGATTTAACACAAGTTTGTCTAATGCCTGTATCTCCGCTACAGAACATGTCAGGATCATAACACACCCAGCATTCATCTTGTATTAAGATTTGCTCTCTATAGATACTAAATTCAGGCTAGTAGGGACACTCAGTTCCAGAGAAATCCGTACTCTGTCCCTGTTGGACTTGGAGTCTCCTGCTTACAGTGATGGATAGATGCGCCAATGGACTTTAGCAATATGTACTCATTATTTTCCTAGCCTAAATCATTGGCCCAATATCTTGCAATATTAGGAGAAAGGACTTCATGTTTTACAAGGAAGATCCAACCAGTTTAAGCTGGTAAAACTGTCTATGCATCTATACCGATCGTAAAAGTTCCTTTAGGAGGGGCATGAGGGATTTGGGAGCTGAAAGTCAGGAATGCAGCAAGAAGCCATAAAAGCTCTTCTACACACACATTCAGAAACAAAGGGAGCCAGAGAGATAAGGGGGGGTTAGTCCACAGCTACAAAATCATATTCTATTTCATACAATATCGTGACACCTCCCCCTTTTGGTCTGCGCTGCGGAGGCAGAACCCCTCAGTATGCCTCCATGCGCACCTCAGTAGGTTCAACCTGGCGGGACAGTCCATCTGCATTGCCATGATCCCTGCCTGTATTGTGCTCAATGGTGAAGTCAAACTGCTGAAGGGCAAGGCTCCAGCGTAGCAACCTGCCGTTGGTTCCACACATGGTGTTTAGCCAGCGCAGAGGGTTGTGGTCGGTCAGCACGGTGAAGGTGTGACCGTACAAGTAGGGCTGCAAGCGTTGCAGGGCCCAGACTATGGCCAGGCACTCCTTCTTGAAGGTGGAGTAGGCCACTTCCCTCGGCAAAAGTTTCCGCCTCAGGTACAACACGGGGTGCTCTTGGTCCTCCGAGTCAACCTGGCTGAGTATAGCACCGAGGCCAAACTCGCTGGCATCATAGTAACATAGTAACATAGTAACATAGTTAGTAAGGCCGAAAAAAGACATTTGTCCATCCAGTTCAGCCTATATTCCATCATAATAAATACCCAGATCTACGTCCTTCTACAGAACCTAATAATTGTATGATACAATATTGTTCTGCTCCAGGAAGACATCCAGGCCTCTCTTGAACCCCTCGACTGAGTTCGCCATCACCACCTCCTCAGGCAAGCAATTCCAGATTCTCACTGCCCTAACAGTAAAGAATCCTCTTCTATGTTGGTGGAAAAACCTTCTCTCCTCCAGACGCAAAGAATGCCCCCTTGTGCCCGTCACCTTCCTTGGTATAAACAGATCCTCAGCGAGATATTTGTATTGTCCCCTTATATACTTATACATGGTTATTAGATCGCCCCTCAGTCGTCTTTTTTCTAGACTAAATAATCCTAATTTCGCTAATCTATCTGGGTATTGTAGTTCTCCCATCCCCTTTATTAATTTTGTTGCCCTCCTTTGTACTCTCTCTAGTTCCATTATATCCTTCCTGAGCACCGGTGCCCAAAACTGGACACAGTACTCCATGTGCGGTCTAACTAGGGATTTGTACAGAGGCAGTATAATGCTCTCATCATGTGTATCCAGACCTCTTTTAATGCACCCCATGATCCTGTTTGCCTTGGCAGCTGCTGCCTGGCACTGGCTGCTCCAGGTAAGTTTATCATTAACTAGGATCCCCAAGTCCTTCTCCCTGTCAGATTTACCCAGTGGTTTCCCGTTCAGTGTGTAATGGTGACATTGATTCCTTCTTCCCATGTGTATAACCTTACATTTATCATTGTTAAACCTCATCTGCCACCTTTCAGCCCAAGTTTCCAACTTATCCAGATCCATCTGTAGCAGAATACTATCTTCTCTTGTATTAACTGCTTTACATAGTTTTGTATCATCTGCAAATATCGATATTTTACTGTGTAAACCTTCTACCAGATCATTAATGAATATGTTGAAGAGAACAGGTCCCAATACTGACCCCTGCGGTACCCCACTGGTCACAGCGACCCAGTTAGAGACTATACCATTTATAACCACCCTCTGCTTTCTATTACTAAGCCAGTTACTAACCCATTTACACACATTTTCCCCCAGACCAAGCATTCTCATTTTGTGTACCAACCTCTTGTGCGGCACGGTATCAAACGCTTTGGAAAAATCGAGATATACCACGTCCAATGACTCACCGTGGTCCAGTCTATAGCTTACCTCTTCATAAAAACTGATTAGATTGGTTTGACAGGAGCGATTTCTCATAAACCCATGCTGATATGGAGTTAAACAGTTATTCTCATTGAGATAATCCAGAATAACATCCCTCAGAAACCCTTCAAATATTTTACCAACAATAGAGGTTAGACTTACTGGCCTATAATTTCCAGGTTCACTTTTAGAGCCCTTTTTGAATATTGGCACCACATTTGCTATGCGCCAGTCCTGCGGAACAGACCCTGTCGCTATAGAGTCACTAAAAATAAGAAATAATGGTTTATCTATTACATTACTTAGTTCCCTTAGTACTCGTGGGTGTATGCCATCCGGACCCGGAGATTTATCTATTTTAATCTTATTTAGCCGGTTCCGCACCTCTTCTTGGGTTAGATTGGTGACCCTTAATATAGGGTTTTCATTGTTTCTTGGGATTTCACCTAGCATTTCATTTTCCACCGTGAATACCGTGGAGAAGAAGGTGTTTAATATGTTAGCTTTTTCCTCGTCATCTACAACCATTCTTTCCTCACTATTTTTTAAGGGGGCCTACATTTTCAGTTTTTATTCTTTTACTATTGATATAGTTGAAGAACAGTTTGGGATTAGTTTTACTCTCCTTAGCAATGTGCTTCTCTGTTTCCTTTTTGGCAGCTTTAATTAGTTTTTTAGATAAAGTATTTTTCTCCCTATAGTTTTTTAGAGTCTGTACCAAGTCTGTCGGCATCAGTCTGTACCAAGAATGGTCGGCTGCTGCCGACTGCTTGCAACACAGGGGCATTGCACAGTGCTGTTTTCAATGCCTGGAAGGCCCCCTCACAGCCGTCAGTCCAGTTGACGATGTGGGGTATCATCTTCCTGGTGAGGTCTGTCAAGGGTTTTGCCAGGCTACAATAGTGCTGTACGAAGCGCCTATAGTACCCTGCAGTGCCCAGGAAGGACATCACCTATTTCTTTGTCCTGGGAGTGGGCCAGTTCATGATCGCTCCCACTTTCTCAGGCTCTGGCTTTAGGGTGCCTCCGCCTACCCGGTGCCCCAGGTAGTGGACCTCCCTCATGCCCATCTGGCACTTTCCCGGCTTGATAGTCCAGCTCGGTGAATTCGCCTGAGCACCTCCTCGAGATGCTGCAGGTGTTCCTTCCAGGAGGGACTGAAGATGGCAATGTCATCCAAGCACGCCACTGCGTACTTCTCCAGTCCCTGAAGCAGGAGGTTGACCATCTGCTGGAAAGTGACTGGGGCATTCTTCATGCCGAAGGGCATGACCGTGGACTCGAACAGTCCAAAGGGTGTGATAAAGGCGAAATTCTCCTGCCCCTCGGGGCTCAGGGGAATTTGCCAGTATCCTCGACTCAGATCCATTATTGTCAGGTATTTTGTGCCAGCTAACCTCTCAAGCAGCTCCTCGATGCGCGGCATTGGGTGCGAGTCAGAGGCTGTGATGGCGTTGAGCCCCCTGTAGTCCATGTAGAACCGGGTTGTCCGGTCCTTCTTTGGCACAAGAACTACAGGTGAGGCCCACGCGCTCTTTGACCGTCGAATCACCCCCAGCTGTAACATCTCATCGATCTCCTGGCGCATAACCTGCTGCACCTGGTCGGAGATTCGATAGGGTGCTCGCCACAGTGGGGCATGATTCCCGGTGTCCTCCTCGTGGACTGCTAACTCAGTCTTCCCAGGTCGGTTGGAGAACATGACCCGGAAGGGTTCCAGTGTGGTTTGCAACTGCAACCGCTGGGGTTCAGTTAACGAGGCGCTTACCTCCACGTCCTCAATGGACCCACCAGTCTTGGCTTGGGCCAGCATGTCGAGGAGGGTGTCTTCCTCCCCGTCTTCGGGTAAGCTGCAGACCGGTAGGACGAAAGGTTCACGTTCGTGATGAGCCTTCATCATGTTGACGTGAAAGGCCTTTCGCCTACCCCGAGCGTGGTCAAGCGTGACCACGTAAGTGACCGGGTTGAGCTGTTGGTGGACGACGTACGGGCCCTCCCAGGCTGCCTGAAGCTTATCCGTTGGTACGGGGACCAGCACCCACACCTTTTGACCCACGTGGTAGGTCCGCTCCCGGGCGTTCTGGTCGTACCAGTGCTTCTGGTCAGCCTGAGCCTGCGTTATGTTGTCATGCACCAACTGCATCAAGGTCTGCATCTTGTCATGGAAGCGCATGACATACTCCACTATGGACACTTCGGAAGGGTTCGGCTCCTCTTCCCAAGATTCTCTTACCAACCCAAGGGGTCCCCGGACTCGCCTGCCGTACAGGAGCTCGAAGGGGGAGAACCCCGTCGAGGCCTGCGGAATCTCTCGGTAAATAGCAGGTGTGGAAGGTACCGCTCCCAGTCGCGCCCTTGGGTCTCAACCAGCATGCGTAGCATATGTTTGAGGGTACCATTGAAGCGTTCACACAAGCCATTGGTCTGTGGGTGATACGCACTCGATACCAGGTGCTTCACCTGCATTCTCTTACAGAGAGCCTCCATTAGGCGAGACATAAATTGGGTCCCTTGATCAGTAAGCATCTCCCTGGGAAATCCTACATGTGAAAAGATGGCCAACAGGGCATCCGCCACCTTATCTGCCCTAGTTGATGACAGAGCTACTGCCTCTGGGTACCGGGTAGCGTAGTCTACCACAGTAAGGATGTATTGCTTTCCAGAGCTGCTGGAGACGGCCAGCAGGCCCACAATGTCCACCGCGATTCTCTGGAAAGGCTCCTCTATCACTGGCAAAGGGATCAGGGGAGCCTTAAGAGCAGGCCCCGCCTTCCCCACTCTTTAACAAGTGATACAGGAGCGGCAGTAGTTTGACACATCTGTCACCATCTTAGGCCAATAGAAGTGTTGAGACAGCCGGGCCTTAGTTTTGCTGATCCCCAAGTGTCCAGCTAGCGGGATCTCATGGGCAATCCTAACAACTCACCCCGGAATTGCTGCGGGACGACCAGCTGTCTTTCCCTCAACCACTTCTTTTGCGATTTTCCGGGTACTGTCTCCCGGTACAACCTCCCTCGTTCCCAGAACACCCTCTCCTTCTCAGTCACGGAGGTGGGCGTCTCGGCGAGTTGTCTCAAACTCTCTAGGCTCGCATCTGTGTGCAGAGCGGCCTGAAACTCCTGGCTAGGGGAAGCCAGAAGCGATGTCAGGGTCCCTTCCCCATGGGAACCCTCTTGGACCTGCTCTGGGTCCACCTCTGGTTCAGTCACAGCGATGACTGAGGAGGGTCCGGAAGGCAGACAGTTATCTGCGTTCCGGGCACTCTGACTGCAGGTGACAGCACCTACGTAGGCTGTCTCCCCGGGAATTTCTACAGACCCATCAGCCGGCGCTGCTATGGGCTCTACCTCCCCATCCACCCCCAACACTCCAGGGGCAGTGCTACTTATGGGCCAGATACCTTCCTCTGTGGCACTGGTCAATTTCATGGCATTACCTTTCTCACGGTTCCCATGCTTCTCCCCATTTCCTGTAGCACCGACACTTGCCCCTTCTAGGGGTTCCTCAGCCGTCTCACTCTGCAGAGCGACGTGGCTGAGCACACCTGTACCTATGGACAGGGCCGCCATCAGGGCATTACAGCCGTGACTGGCGTAAGGGGCCCGGTGAGCAGAGGGGGCCCGCATCGGGCCCCCTCTTACCTGCTCACCGGGCCCCTACCGGCAGCCGCAGGCTGAAGCGGGCCCTTAGCGGTGGCCGGCGCTACAGCTGTACGCTATTGACATGCGAGCCCGCGCCCGCACGTCAATAGTTAACAGCCGCCAGCCGCAGCGTGCAGGTCGCCGGCGTCTGACGTCATTGTCAGTCGCCGGCGAGAGCACAGTGCAGCTGCGTGGAGAGATCAGGAGCGCGGCAGGTAAGCAGAACTTTTTTTTTTTTATTGAGAGCGGCGATCCGGGGGGGGGGGGGGGGGCCCAGGGCAGTAAAGCTGGAGTCTGGACACAGGAGGGGGGGGCAGAAAACTGGACACAGAGGGGGCAGTCAAGCTGGACACAGGGGGGGCAGTCAAGCTGGACACAGGGGGGGCGGTAAAGCTGGACACAGGGGGGGGCAGTAAAGCTGGACACAGGGGGGGGCAGTAAAGCTGGACACAGGGGGGGCAGTAAAGCTGGACACGGGGGGGCAGTAAAGCTGGACACGGGGGGGGCAGTAAAGCTGGACAAATGGGGGGGCAGTAAAGCTGGACACAGGGGGGGGCAGTAAAGCTGGACACAGGGGGGGGCAGTAAAGCTGGACACAGGGGGGGCAGAAAACTGGACACAGAGGGGGCAGTAAAGCTGGACACAGGGGGGGCAGTAAAGCTGGACACAGGGGGGGCAGTAAAGCTGGACACAGAGGGGGCAGTAAAGCTGGACACAGAGGGGGCAGAAAGCTGGACACAGAGGGGGCAGAAAGCTGGACACAGAGGGGGCAGTAAAGCTGGACACAGGGGGGGCAGTAAAGCTGGACACAGGGGGCGCAGAAAACTGGACACAGAGGGGGCAGTAAAGCTGGACACAGGGGGGGCAGTAAAGCTGGACACAGTGGGGGCAGTAAAGCTGGACACAGGGGGGGGCAGTAAAGCTGGACACAGGGGGGGGCAGTAAAGCTGGACATGGGGGGGGCAGTAAAGCTGGACACAGGGGGGGGGCAGAAAGCTGGACACAGAGGGGGCAGTAAAGCTGGACACAGGGGGGGGGCAGAAGGCTGGACACAGAGGGGGCAGTAAAGCTGGACACAGAGGGGGCAGTAAAGCTGGACACAGAGGGGGCAGTAAAGCTGGACACAGAGGGGGCAGAAAGCTGGACACAGAGGGGGCAGAAAGCTGGACACAGAGGGGGCAGTAAAGCTGGACACAGGGGGGGGCAGAAAGCTGGACACAGAGGGGGCAGAAAGCTGGACACAGAGGGGGCAGAAAGCTGGACACAGAGGGGGCAGAAAGCTGGACACAGAGGGGGCAGAAAGCTGGACACAGAGGGGGCAGTAAAGCTGGACACAGGGGGGGCAGTAAAGCTGGACACAGGGGGGCAGAAAGCCGGACACATGGGGGGCAGAAAGCCGGACAGAGATGGGGCAGAGTGCCGGACAGAGATGGGGCAGAGTGCCGGACAGAGATGGGGCAGAGTGCCGGACAGAGATGGGGCAGAGTGCCGGACAGAGATGGGGCAGAGTGCCGGACAGAGATGGGGCAGAGTGCCGGACACTGATGGGGCAGAGTGCCGGACACTGATGGGGCAGAGTGCCGGACACTGATGGGGCAGAGTGCCGGACAGAGATGAGGCAGTATTGGAAACAGATGGGGCAGAGTGCTGGACAGAGATGGGGCAGGATTGGACAGAGATGGGGCAGAGTGTTGGACAGAGATGGGGCAGAGTGTTGGACAGAGATGGGGCAGAGTGCTGGACAGAGATGGGGCAGGATTGGACACAGATGGGGCAGAGTGCTGAACTCAGATGGGGCAGAGTGCTGGACACAGATGGGGCAGAGTGCTGGACACAGATGGGGCAGAGTGCTGGACACAGATGGGGCAGAGTGCTGGACACAGATGGGGCAGAGTGCTGGACACAAATGGGGCAGGATTGGAAACAGATGGGGCAGAATGGAGACAGATGGGGCAAGATTGGAGACAGATGGGGCAGGATGGATACGATGGAGACAGATGGGGCAGGATGGGGAGATCATATGGGGCAGAATGGATACTCATGAGGGCAGGATGGGAGAACATATGGCTGGAGCCTGGAATGAGACACACGGGGGCTAGGATGGTGAATATTACCATAGGGGCTAATTAAGGGATATTATTAGTGCAGTGATGTACAATAAAAGTTGCAGCTGAACCGCGCATAAAGGGACCAAAACCACATAAACAATATATAACAAAAAATAAAGCAAATAAGCACACACTCGTACAGCCACTAGAACTGACAACTGGGTGGCTACTAGAGGCTGGACGGAACCACCCGAGAAGCGGACAGAGGGATCCACCCAGGGCCGCTGTGTAGGAGCGACTCAATACCTGCACTGATAGTGCGGTGGGCCCCCTACCAGATATAAAGTATAAAATGGTAAATGTAAAATGAAAACACAACTGTGTAAAGATAGCGGACTTACCAAAACATAGATGCTGCAGCGTCAGCAGAAGAGGCAAACATGTAGTTCTACGGTAAGGAGCCCAGAACCACGTGGATGGAGCACCGTGCAGGCCAGCAAACCTGGAGGGGCTACGGCGCTGCGCTGCGCCGAGAGGTGGATGTGACAATGAATGAATGCACGTGGGTGCTGTGCAGGGAAGCCCTGATGCAGGAAAGGGCTGAACGCACAGGCGGACCTGCAGGGGAGCGGGCACAGAATCGCTGTGTAGTAGCTGCGTAGAGCAAGGGAATGCCCCGGCCGGTGGCGTCCCTGGATACGAGCAGGGGGAAGATGGCCGACAGAAGACTCAGCGTGTGACGTCACAGCTACGGAGCGGTACTGGGACCAGAATTAACCGTATCCAGCTCCGTAGCTGTGACGTCACACGCTGAGTCTTCTGTCGGCCATCTTCCCCCTGCTCGTATCCAGGGACGCCACCGGCCGGGGCATTCCCTGGCTCTACGCAGCTACTACACAGCGATTCTGTGCCCGCTCCCCTGCAGGTCCGCCTGTGCGTTCAGCCCTTTCCTGCATCAGGGCTTCCCTGCACAGCACCCACGTGCATTCATTCATTGTCACATCCACCTCTCGGCGCAGCGCAGCGCCGTAGCCCCTCCAGGTTTGCTGGCCTGCACGGTGCTCCATCCACGTGGTTCTGGGCTCCTTACCGTAGAACTACATGTTTGCCTCTTCTGCTGACGCTGCGGCATCTATGTTTTGGTAAGTCCGCTATCTTTACACAGTTGTATTTTCATTTTACATTTACCATTTTATACTTTATATCTGGTAGGGGGCCCACCACACTATCAGTGCAGGTATTGAGTCGCTCCTACACAGCGGCCCTGGGTGGATCCCTCTGTCCGCTTCTCGGGTGGTTCCGTCCAGCCTCTAGTAGCCACCCAGTTGTCAGTTCTAGTGGCTGTACGAGTGTGTGCTTATTTGCTTTATTTTTTGTTATATATTGTTTATGTGGTTTTGATCCCTTTATGCGCGGTTCAGCTGCAACTTTTATTGTACATACCTCCATAGCAGGATTGGCACTTACCTGCCCTGACTCCAGCTGCTAGGGACCTTGGGTTTAAGATTAGCGCTTGTGTGTTTCCTCTTTTTTATTATTGCAGTGATGTATTTATTTTATTTTTTGAGTATACTGTTTTAAATGGGGGGGCGGTCCTGTTACTGTGTAGAGTGATACTATGTTGCCTTCTTCATGTGGTGTAATGTAGAAGTTGGGAAAATTAAGTAATGTGTTCTACAAGCGGAACTCGAGATAACTGTTTTATTTCCTGCAGAGATGAGTCCTGGCTGGATGAAGTGATGGCGGTCTGTGCTGGATGAAAGATGAAGGACTTCACCTAGAGACGTCACTGGTGAGTCAGTGTTACCTATACACTGACACTATACACTGTATACTATATACAGAGGTCCTGTGTACAATGTCACCAGTGATCACTGTATTACCTATACATTATATACAGAGCTCCTGTGTGTAATGTCACCGGTGATCACTGTATTACCTGTACACAGACACTGCTTACTAATTACAGATCTCCTGTGCATAATGGCACTGATGGTGATAGTATTGTGGGTTTTTTTTATTACTGATCAGTATTGTAGTATTCAGTCATTTGTGGTAATATGCGGTCTGGTCATGGTGTAGCGGTATTTGTTCCTTGTATTTTATATTATTCGATCACTGTGGTGGTAATATGTCATCTGGTCATAGTGTTGTGGTATTTGTTCCTTGTATGTAGTATTATAGGTCATTTTAAAAATTGAAAAATAAATAACAATATACCTAAATTGTATTGCATATTTTAACAAATATTTAGTAGGTTACAGCAGAGTAGGGCCCGGCCAAAAGTGTCTACCGTGTTATGGTGTCGGCTTAAAAAATCTTTTGGCCAAAACAAAAGCTGCCGGCTATATGTGTGATCTGGTGATGGGAACTGTCAATGTGTGATAGGTGAGAAGTGGAGATTTTCCAAGAGAGAGCGGTGGGACTGTGGACAGTTCGTGGGGTGGAGCCTGGAGGCGGGGCTGGGGTGGAGCCTGGGCGGAGTTTCAAGGGGGCTCCGAAAATTTTGCCAGTATGGGGCCCCAAAATTTCTAGTGGCAGCCCTGCCTATGGACACATTAACCTTTGCAGAAAAATGGGTATCAGGTTCAGTTGGCACAGATACGACATTTTCACCATCAATCCTAGGGAAAAAATGGTTATCAGATGCATCATTACAAGATAAAGCATGGTCAGGTAACACATGCGATTTCCCATCATCATCATCATCATCAGCTAGGTTAACGTTACCCTTATTAGCAGATTGGGGAGGGGTGTCAGGGACGTAGTATGCAACCATCCTCCCCAAATCAGTCCCCAACAAAACATCAGTGGGCAAATTATCAGACAGCCCCACTTCCCTCACCCCGCTCCCGGCACCCCAATCAATATAAACCCGGGCCATTGGTAAGGGACAGCTGATGCCCCCAATCCCAGTGACAGTTAGGGTTTTCCCTGGAATGATTTCTTCATAGGCCGCCAGTTTGGGTCGGATGAGGGTTCGTTCAGCCCCGGTGTCCTTGAGGCCTGTAGCAACATGGCCTCCCACAGTGACGTGCTGTACGTTGTCACACACCCTCCCAACCACACCACCCACCAAAAGAACTGCTGCGTTAGGCCCTGGGGCCTTGGACGGGGGATTCTTCTGCTTGTCTGGACAGTGGAGACTGATATGACCAGTCCCCTTGCAGTAGAAACACTGGCGAGGTTCGGTGGTAGGTCTGGTGCTGTTGGCCACGGGGACAGGACCTCTGGTGTGCTGGCTGGCAGGGGTACTGGCGTTGGTTGCAGGCTTACCCCCTCTCCAGCTGGTGGTGACTGGCTTCTGCACTTCCGATCTACGGTTGGCCTCATAGGCATCGGCCATATGCGCTGCTTTTGTCAAGTCTTTGGGTTCTCTGTCCATCACGAACTGTCGAACCTCAGCTGGGCAAAGATGTAAGAACTGGTCTTTGATCATCAGGTCTCCCAGCTGCTCAAAGGTGGTCACTGACGGTCCTTGGATCCGCTGGTTAAAGTGGGTCCTGAGTCCACGCACCACATCGCCGTAGCTGTCGTGTGGGCCACGTTGGAGGTTCCGGAACTTTCTACGGTACACCTCAGGTGTAAGCTGGTAATTGGCTATGAGGGCCTGCTTGACGGCCTCATAGTCACCATCTTGTTCTTGAGGGAGGGCAGCAAACGCCTCCAGAGCTTTGCCTCTCAGCCCTGGTGTCAGGTATCATGCCCATTCATCTGTAGGCAGCTGGTACTGTCTGCAGGCTTTCTCAAATGCCCGCAGAAAAGTGTTCAAGTCCCCGTCCTTTTCCATAACAGGAAAGTGATCGGGCCGGGGCTTCGGTATCTGAGCGCTGCTGGGCTCACGGCTGGACTGGGACGACCCCTGCATTTGCAGTCGGGTTAACTGCAGCTGGTACTCCCGCTCCGCTTGCCGCTTGGCTCGGGCCTCCTGCCGGTATTGCTGAATCAGCTGCCCACATCCCTCATGGTCGTCAGTGGGGAATTCTTCCAAGGCCGCCAGCAGGTGGGGGTCCAATTCGCCCTGATTACTAATAGGGCCGGCATCCAATGGTTGGACCTCTGCTGCAGCACCATGTTCGCTTGTGCTGGCTTCTGCGGCCACTGGGCTCTGAGAGTTGTCTAGAGCAGCTTCCCATTGCACCAGATCTGCGACCAGTTGGGCTTTGTTTTTGCCTGCAAAGTCAATGTGCTGTGACCTGCATAAGGCAATAAGTGTCTCTGGTGTGCTGCTCATAAAAGGTTTCTCCCAGCACAACCGTGGTTGCCAAATAAAAAATAGGACAGAAAAACGAAGAGAAAGGGAAGGGATAATTACCAGTACATGCAATTGTCTCAGGACTAATAAACACTGAGTTTGTTCTCCAAACGTATTTGCGCAGAGTCCTCGCAAGAACTTTGCAAGTTTTTAGTGAGAGGAATGATCACTCAAACCAAATCACTAATGCTCTAATGTCCCACCACCTTGCCACCAATTTGTCACGATTCACACCGTGACCGTCACCCCCACGTCACAGATCGGGGTGACTTTAGGCCAACAGACGGCTATCATGTGCAGGGGGCTTATCTTAGTTATCCATCTACTGCTACAATGTGATGGAAAAACACACAAGGCTATTGACCTCTTAGTTTACAGCAGGGGCTTATCTTAGTTATCCCACTGCTCTTCAATATACCACGAACTGCAGGGATTTATGTATATCCCGCTTACAGTTCCACTTGAAACTTGCAGCTCTCTGGCGCCCCCCTTACTTGCAGGTCAGATTAGGTACTGCACCTAGGGTAATTAGTCACCAGAAAGGCTGCCTGCTATGTACTGGCTATTGGGCACGCTGCAGCGAGGCGATTTAACTACTCTCACTCAGGCAGGAACAATAATTATCAACGCCGCAGTCGCCATAATGACTCCCAACTACCAAGTACAAAGGTATGCTGCCACCAGCTTCGATTAAACGGGTCCGAAGCTAACCCAAAACAGTAGCGTAATTCCCTTCAGAAGACTTAAGGTACGTTTTAGAACAGGAAGAACAAATCTAGTATTTTAAATATTTTACTCCATTAAAATTAGGCAGTATTTATGAAAAGGTATAAAAGATGTTACAATATGAGACAATTGAAAATATGTACAAGGTAATTATAAAAATAACAGGGGTTAAATGAGAAATTAACACTTACATGTGTTCAAGACATTGCAGGCAACCAGGTTAGTTCCTATATGTCCCAATGCATTAGGACTGGCAGTCAGACTCCTCAGGTAAAAACTAAACTGCTGGGGGTCTGGCAGAAACTTATAAACCGCAGTCTGTAACATAACCAACAGGGCTGGCTTACCCAGACCCTCCTATCTCTTCAGTCTTACTAGATTTAACACAAGTTTGTCTAATGCCTGTATCTCCGCTACAGAACATGTCAGGATCATAACACACCCAGCATTCATCTTGTATTAAGATTTGCTCTCTATAGATACTAAATTCAGGCTAGTAGAGTGTTGTGAATTCTGTTGTCGAACTCCCTCCTGTGGTCGTGAATGGTACTTCGGCGAGTTCTGTCTATGGGCTCCCTCTGGTGGCTATGAGTGAAGCTGCTGCTTGTGAGGTTCCTTACACAGGTGACGTGGTTTATCCTTTGGTTGACTGCTCTATTTAAATCCTCTCAGATCGTTACTCCATGCCAGCTGTCAATGTTTTAGCATTGGTTCAGTTCGCTCCTGGATCTCTCTGGTGACCTGCCTTCTCCTGCAGAAGCTAAGTTCCTGATAGTCATTATTTGTTTATTGTTTTCTTGTCCAGCTGGTTTTCATCATTTTGTCTTGCTAGCTGGAAGCTCTGGGATGCAGAGTGGTCCCTCCGCACCGTGAGTCGGTGCGGAGGTCTTTTTTGCACACTCTGCGTGGTCTTTTGTAGGTTTTTGTGCTGATCGCAAAGTTACCTTTCCTATCCTCTGTCTATTTAGTAAGTCTGGCCTCCCTTTGCTGAAACCTGTTTCATTTCTGCGTTTGTGACTTTCATCTTTACTCACAGTCAATATATGTGGGGGGTTTCCTTTACCTTTGGGGAATTTCTCTGAGGCAAGGTAGGCTTTATTTTCTTTCTCTAGGGCTAGATAGTTCTTAGGCTGTGACGAGGTGCCTAGGTCTGGACAGGAGCACTCCACGGCTATTTTTAGTGTGTGTGATAGGATTAGGGCTTGCGGTCAGCAGAGCTCCCCCATCCCAGAGCTCGTCCTGTATGAGGTTTAACTATCAGGTCATTCCGGGTGCTCCTAACCACCAGGTCATAACAGTAGAGACACTCAGTTCCAGAGAAATCCTTACTCTGTCCCTGTTGGACTTGGAGGCTCCTGCTTACAGTGATGGATAGATGCGCCAATGGACTTTAGCAATATGTACTCATTATTTTCCTAGCCTAAATCAATGGCCCAATATCTTGCAATATTAGGACAAAGGACTTCATGTTTTACAAGGGAGCTCCAACCATTTTAAGCTGGTACAACTGTCTATGCATCTATACCGATCGTAAAAGTTCCTTTAGGAGGGGCATGAGGGATTTGGGAGCTGAAAATCAGGAATGCAGCAAGAAGCCATAAAAGCTCTTCTACACACACATTCAGAAACAAGGCTGGATGTATACAGGAGGCACCAGCACTGACTATAAGGACGGACCTCCAGGCTGGATGTATACAGGGGGCACCAGCACTGACTATAAGGACGGACCTCCAGGCTGGATTTATACAGGGCGTACCAGCACTGACTATAAGGACGGACCTCCAGGCTGGATATATACAGGAGGCACCAGCACTGACTATAAGGACGGACCTCCAGGCTGGATGTATACAGGAGGCACCAGCACTGACTATAAGGACGGACCTCCAGGCTGGATGTATACAGGGGGCACCAGCACTGACTATAAGGACGGACCTCCAGGCTGGATGTATACAGGGGGCACCAGCACTGACTATAAGGACGGACCTCCAGGCTGGATTTATACAGGGCGTACCAGCACTGACTATAAGGACGGACCTCCAGGCTGGATGTATACAGGGGGCACCAGCACTGACTATAAGGACGGACCTCCAGGCTGGATGTATACAGGGGGCACCAGCACTGACTATAAGGACGGACCTCCAGGCTGGATGTATACAGGGGGCACCAGCACTGACTATAAGGACGGACCTCCAGGCTGGATTTATACAGGAGGCACCAGCACTGACTGTAAGGACGGACCTCCAGGCTGGATGTATACAGGAGGCACCAGCACTGACTATAAGGACGGACCTCCAGGCTGGATGTATACAGGAGGCACCAGCACTGACTATAAGGACGGACCTCCAGGCTGGATGTATACAGGGCGTACCAGCACTGACTATAAGGACGGACCTCCAGGCTGGATGTATACAGGAGGCACCAGCACTGACTATAAGGACGGACCTCCAGGCTGGATGTATACAGGGGGCACCAGCACTGACTATAAGGACGGACCTCCAGGCTGGATTTATACAGGGGGCACCAGCACTGACTATAAGGACGGACCTCCAGGCTGGATGTATACAGGGCGTACCAGCACTGACTATAAGGACGGACCTCCAGGCTGTATACAGGGGGCACCAGCACTGACTATAAGGACGGACCTCCAGGCTGGATGTATACAGAGGGCACCAGCACTGACTATAAGGACGGACCTCCAGGCTGGATGTATACAGGGGGCACCAGCACTGACTATAAGGACGGACCTCCAGGCTGGATGTATACAGGGGGCACCAGCACTGACTATAAGGACGGACCTCCAGGCTGGATGTATACAGGGGGCACCAGCACTGACTATAAGGACGGACCTCCAGGCTGGATGTATACAGGAGGCACCAGCACTGACTATAAGGACGGACCTCCAGGCTGGATGTATACAGGAGGCACCAGCACTGACTATAAGGACGGACCTCCAGGCTGGATGTATACAGGGGGCACCAGCACTGACTATAAGGACGGACCTCCAGGCTGGATGTATACAGGGGGCACCAGCACTGACTATAAGGACGGACCTCCAGGCTGGATGTATACAGGGGGCACCAGCACTGACTATAAGGACGGACCTCCAGGCTGGATGTATACAGGAGGCACCAGCACTGACTATAAGGACGGACCTCCAGGCTGGATGTATACAGGGGGCACCAGCACTGACTATAAGGACGGACCTCCAGGCTGGATGTATACAGAGGGCACCAGCACTGACTATAAGGACGGACCTCCAGGCTGGATGTATACAGGGGGCACCAGCACTGACTATAAGGACGGACCTCCAGGCTGGATGTATACAGGGGGCACCAGCACTGACTATAAGGACGGACCTCCAGGCTGGATGTATACAGGGGGCACCAGCACTGACTATAAGGACGGACCTCCAGGCTGGATGTATACAGGGGGCACCAGCACTGACTATAAGGACGGACCTCCAGGCTGGATGTATACAGAGGGCACCAGCACTGACTATAAGGACGGACCTCCAGGCTGGATGTATACAGAGGGCACCAGCACTGACTATAAGGACGGACCTCCAGGCTGGATGTATACAGGGGGCACCAGCACTGACTATAAGGACGGACCTCCAGGCTGGATGTATACAGGGGGCACCAGCACTGACTATAAGGACGGACCTCCAGGCAGGATGTATACAGGGGGACCAGCACTGACTATAAGGACGGACCTCCAGGCTGGATGTATACAAGGGGCACCAGCACTGACTATAAGGACGGACCCTCCAGGCTGGATGTATACAGGGGGCACCAGCACTGACTATAAGGACGGACCTCCAGGCTGGATGTATACAGGGGGCACCAGCACTGACTATAAGGACGGACCCTCCAGGCTGGATGTATACAGGGGCACCAGCACTGACTATAAGGACGGACCTCCAGGCTGGATGTATACAGGGGGCACCAGCACTGACTATAAGGACGGACCTCCAGGCTGGATGTATACAGGGGGCACCAGCACTGACTATAAGGACGGACCTCCAGGCTGGATGTATACAGGGGGCACCAGCACTGACTATAAGGACGGACCTCCAGGCTGGATGTATACAGGGGGCACCAGCACTGACAATAAGGACGGACCTCCAGGCTGGATGTATACAGGAGGCACCAGCACTGACTATAAGGACGGACCTCCAGGCTGGATGTATACAGGAGGCACCAGCACTGACTATAAGGACGGACCTCCAGGCTGGATGTATACAGGAGGCACCAGCACTGACTATAAGGACGGACCTCCAGGCTGGATGTATACAGGAGGGTACCAGCACTGACTATAAGGACGGACCTCCAGGCTGGATGTATACAGGGGGCACCAGCACTGACTATAAGGACGGACCTCCAGGCTGGATGTATACAGGGGGCACCAGCACTGACTATAAGGACGGACCTCCAGGCTGGATGTATACAGGAGGGCACCAGCACTGACTATAAGGACGGACCTCCAGGCTGGATGTATACAGGGGGCACCAGCACTGACTATAAGGACGGACCTCCAGGCTGGATGTATACAGAGGGGGCACCAGCACTGACTATAAGGACGGACCTCCAGGCTGGATGTATACAGGGGCACCAGCACTGACTATAAGGACGGACCTCCAGGCTGGATGTATACAGGGGGCACCAGCACTGACTATAAGGACGGACCTCCAGGCTGGATGTATACAGGGGGCACCAGCACTGACTATAAGGACGGACCTCCAGGCTGGATGTATACAGGGGGGCACCAGCACTGACTATAAGGACGGACCTCCAGGCTGGATGTATACAGGGGGCACCAGCACTGACTATAAGGACGGACCTCCAGGCTGGATGTATACAGGGGGCACCAGCACTGACTATAAGGACGGACCTCCAGGCTGGATGTATACAGGAGGCACCAGCACTGACTATAAGGACGGACCTCCAGGCTGGATGTATACAGGGGGCACCAGCACTGACTATAAGGACGGATCTCCAGGCTGGATGTATACAGGGGGCACCAGCACTGACTATAAGGACGGACCTCCAGGCTGGATGTATACAGGAGGCACCAGCACTGACTGTAAGGACGGACCTCCAGGCTGGATGTATACAGGAGGCACCCAGCACTGACTATAAGGACGGACCTCCAGGCTGGATGTATACAGGGGGCACCAGCACTGACTATAAGGACGGACCTCCAGGCTGGATGTATACAGGGGGCACCAGCACTGACTATAAGGACGGACCTCCAGGCTGGATGTATACAGGAGGCACCAGCACTGACTATAAGGACGGACCTCCAGGCTGGATGTATACAGGGGGCACCAGCACTGACTATAAGGACGGACCTCCAGGCTGGATGTATACAGGGGCGTACCAGCACTGACTATAAGGACGGACCTCACAGGCTGGATTTATACAGGGGGCACCAGCACTGACTATAAGGACGGACCTCCAGGCTGGATGTATACAGGGGGCACCAGCACTGACTATAAGGACGGACCTCCAGGCTGGATGTATACAGGGGGCACCAGCACTGACTATAAGGACGGACCTCCAGGCTGGATTTATACAGGGGGGCACCAGCACTGACTATAAGGACGGACCTCCAGGCTGGATGTATACAGGGAGGCACCAGCGCTGACTATAAGGACGGACCTCCAGGCTGGATGTATACAGGGGGCACCAGCACTGACTATAAGGACGGACCTCCAGGCTGGATGTATACAGGGGGGCACCAGCACTGACTATAAGGACGGACCTCCAGGCTGGATTTATACAGGGGGCACCAGCACTGACTATAAGGACGGACCTCCAGGCTGGATGTATACAGGAGGCACCAGCGCTGACTATAAGGACGGACCTCCAGGCTGGATGTATACAGGGGGCACCAGCACTGACTATAAGGACGGACCTCCAGGCTGGATGTATACAGGAGGCACCAGCACTGACTATAAGGACGGACCTCCAGGCTGGATGTATGACAAGGGGGCACCAGCACTGACTAGTAAGGACGGACCTCCAGGCTGGATGTATACAGGGGGCACCAGCACTGACTATAAGGACGGACCTCCAGGCTGGATTTATACAGGGGCGTACCAGCACTGACTATAAGGACGGACCTCCAGGCTGGATGTATACAGGAGGCACCAGCACTGACTATAAGGACGGACCTCCAGGCTGGATGTATACAGGAGGCACCAGCACTGACTATAAGGACGGACCTCCAGGCTGGATGTATACAGGGGGGCACCAGCACTGACTGTAAGGACGGACCTCCAGGCTGGATGTATACAGGAGGCACCAGCGACTGACTATAAGGACGGACCTCCAGGCTGGATGTATACAGGGGGCACCAGCACTGACTATAAGGACGGACCTCCAGGCTGGATGTATACAGGAGGGCACCAGCACTGACTATAAGGACGGACCTCCAGGCTGGATGTATACAGGGGGCACCAGCACTGACTATAAGGACGGACCTCCAGGCTGGATGTATACAGGAGGCACCAGCACTGACTATAAGGACGGACCTCCAGGCTGGATGTATACAGGGGGCACCAGCACTGACTATAAGGACGGACCTCCAGGCTGGATGTATACAGGAGGCACCAGCGCTGACTATAAGGACGGACCTCCAGGCTGGATGTATACAGGGGGCACCAGCACTGACTATAAGGACGGACCTCCAGGCTGGATGTATACAGGGGGCACCAGCACTGACTATAAGGACGGACCTCCAGGCTGGATGTATACAGGGGGCACCAGCACTGACTATAAGGACGGACCTCCAGGCTGGATGTATACAGGAGGCACCAGCACTGACTATAAGGACGGACCTCCAGGCTGGATGTATACAGGAGGCACCAGCACTGGCTATAAGGACGGACCTCCAGGCTGGATGTATACAGGGGCACCAGCACTGACTATAAGGACGGACCTCCAGGCTGGATGTATACAGGAGGCACCAGCACTGACTATAAGGACGGACCTCCAGGCTGGATGTATACAGGGGGGCACCAGCACTGACTATAAGGACGGACCTCCAGGCTGGATATACAGGGGGCACCAGCACTGACTATAAGGACGGACCTCCAGGCTGGATGTATACAGGGGGCACCAGCACTGACTATAAGGACGGACCTCCAGGCTGGATGTATACAGGAGGGCACCAGCACTGACTATAAGGACGGACCTCCAGGCTGGATGTATACAGGGCGTACCAGCACTGACTATAAGGACGGACCTCCAGGCTGGATGTATACAGGAGGCACCAGCACTGACTATAAGGACGGACCTCCAGGCTGGATGTATACAGGGGGCACCAGCACTGACTATAAGGACGGACCTCCAGGCTGGATGTATACAGGAGGCACCAGCACTGACTATAAGGACGGACCTCCAGGCTGGATGTATACAGGAGGCACCAGCACTGGACTATAAGGACGGACCTCCAGGCTGGATGTATACAGGAGGCACCAGCACTGACTGTAAGGACGGACCTCCAGGCTGGATGTATACAGGGGGCACCAGCACTGACTATAAGGACGGACCTCCAGGCTGGATGTATACAGGAGGCACCAGCACTGACTATAAGGACGGACCTCCAGGCTGGATGTATACAGGGGGCACCAGCACTGACTATAAGGACGGACCTCCAGGCTGGATGTATACAGGGAGGCACCAGCACTGACTATAAGGACGGACCTCCAGGCTGGATGTATACAGGGGCACCAGCACTGACTATAAGGACGGACCTCCAGGCTGGATGTATACAGGAGGCACCAGCACTGACTATAAGGACGGACCTCCAGGCTGGATGTATACAGGGGGCACCAGCACTGACTATAAGGACGGACCTCCAGGCTGGATGTATACAGGAGGCACCAGCACTGACTATAAGGACGGACCTCCAGGCTGGATGTATACAGGAGGCACCAGCACTGACTATAAGGACGGACCTCCAGGCTGGATGTATACAGGAGGCACCAGCACTGACTATAAGGACGGACCTCCAGGCTGGATGTATACAGGGAGGCACCAGCACTGACTATAAGGACGGACCTCCAGGCTGGATGTATACAGGAGGCACCAGCACTGACTGTAAGGACGGACCTCCAGGCTGGATGTATACAGGGGGCACCAGCACTGACTATAAGGACGGACCTCCAGGCTGGATGTATACAGGGAGGCACCAGCACTGACTATAAGGACGGACCTCCAGGCTGGATGTATACAGGGGGCACCAGCACTGACTATAAGGACGGACCTCCAGGCTGGATGTATACAGGGAGGCACCAGCACTGACTATAAGGGACGGACCTCCAGGCTGGATGTATACAGGGGGCACCAGCACTGACTATAAGGACGGACCTCCAGGCTGGATGTATACAGGGGGCACCAGCACTGACTATAAGGACGGACCTCCAGGCTGGATGTATAACAGGGAGGCACCAGCACTGACTATAAGGGACGGACCTCCAGGCTGGATGTATACAGGAGGGCACCAGCACTGACTATAAGGACGGACCTCCAGGCTGGATGTATACAGGGAGGCACCAGCACTGACTATAAGGACGGACCTCCAGGCTGGATGTATACAGGAGGCACCAGCACTGACTATAAGGACGGACCTCCAGGCTGGATGTATACAGGGGGCACCAGCACTGACTATAAGGACGGACCTCCAGGCTGGATGTATACAGGAGGCACCAGCACTGACTATAAGGACGGACCTCCAGGCTGGATGTATACAGGGGGCACCAGCACTGACTATAAGGACGGACCTCCAGGCTGGATGTATACAGGAGGGCACCAGCACTGACTATAAGGACGGACCTCCAGGCTGGATGTATACAGGGGGCACCAGCACTGACTATAAGGACGGACCTCCAGGCTGGATGTATACAGGGGGCACCAGCACTGACTATAAGGACGGACCTCCAGGCTGGATGTATACAGGGGGCACCAGCACTGACTATAAGGACGGACCTCCAGGCTGGATGTATACAGGGGGCACCAGCACTGACTATAAGGACGGACCTCCAGGCTGGATGTATACAGGAGGGCACCCAGCACTGACTATAAGGACGGACCTCCAGGCTGGATGTATACAGGGGGCACCAGCACTGACTATAAGGACGGACCTCCAGGCTGGATGTATACAGGAGGCACCAGCACTGACTATAAGGACGGACCTCCAGGCTGGATGTATACAGGAGGGCACCAGCACTGACTATAAGGACGGACCTCCAGGCTGGATGTATACAGGGAGGCACCAGCACTGACTATAAGGACGGACCTCCAGGCTGGATGTATACAGGGGGCACCAGCACTGACTATAAGGACGGACCTCCAGGCTGGATGTATACAGGAGGGCACCAGCACTGACTATAAGGACGGACCTCCAGGCTGGATGTATACAGGAGGCACCAGCACTGACTATAAGGACGGACCTCCAGGCTGGATGTATACAGGGGGCACCAGCACTGACTATAAGGACGGACCTCCAGGCTGGATGTATACAGGGGGCACCAGCACTGACTATAAGGACGGACCTCCAGGCTGGATGTATACAGGGGGCACCAGCACTGACTATAAGGACGGACCTCCAGGCTGGATGTATACAGGGGGCACCAGCACTGACTATAAGGACGGACCTCCAGGCTGGATGTATACAGGGGGCACCAGCACTGACTATAAGGACGGACCTCCAGGCTGGATGTATACAGGGGGCACCAGCACTGACTATAAGGACGGACCTCCAGGCTGGATGTATACAGGGGGCACCAGCACTGACTATAAGGACGGACCTCCAGGCTGGATGTATACAGGGGGCACCAGCACTGACTATAAGGACGGACCTCCAGGCTGGATGTATACAGGGGGCACCAGCACTGACTATAAGGACGGACCTCCAGGCTGGATGTATACAGGGGGCACCAGCACTGACTATAAGGACGGACCTCCAGGCTGGATGTATACAGGGGGCACCAGCACTGACTATAAGGACGGACCTCCAGGCTGGATGTATACAGGAGGCACCAGCACTGACTATAAGGACGGACCTCCAGGCTGGATGTATACAGGGGGCACCAGCACTGACTATAAGGACGGACCTCCAGGCTGGATGTATACAGGAGGCACCAGCACTGACTATAAGGACGGACCTCCAGGCTGGATGTATACAGGGGGCACCAGCACTGACTATAAGGACGGACCTCCAGGCTGGATGTATACAGGGGGCACCAGCACTGACTATAAGGACGGACCTCCAGGCTGGATGTATACAGGAGGCACCAGCACTGACTATAAGGACGGACCTCCAGGCTGGATGTATACAGGGGGCACCAGCACTGACTATAAGGACGGACCTCCAGGCTGGATGTATACAGGAGGGCACCAGCACTGACTATAAGGACGGACCTCCAGGCTGGATGTATACAGGGGGCACCAGCACTGACTATAAGGACGGACCTCCAGGCTGGATGTATACAGGGGGCTACCAGCACTGACTATAAGGACGGACCTCCAGGCTGGATGTATACAGGAGGGCACCAGCACTGACTATAAGGACGGACCTCCAGGCTGGATGTATACAGGGGGCACCAGCACTGACTATAAGGACGGACCTCCAGGCTGGATGTATACAGGAGGCACCAGCACTGACTATAAGGACGGACCTCCAGGCTGGATGTATACAGGGGGCACCAGCACTGACTATAAGGACGGACCTCCAGGCTGGATGTATACAGGAGGGCACCAGCACTGACTATAAGGACGGACCTCCAGGCTGGATGTATACAGGGGGCACCAGCACTGACTATAAGGACGGACCTCCAGGCTGGATGTATACAGGGGGCACCAGCACTGACTATAAGGACGGACCTCCAGGCTGGATGTATACAGGAGGCACCAGCACTGACTATAAGGACGGACCTCCAGGCTGGATGTATACAGGAGGCACCAGCACTGACTATAAGGACGGACCTCCAGGCTGGATGTATACAGGGGGCACCAGCACTGACTATAAGGACGGACCTCCAGGCTGGATGTATACAGGGGGCACCAGCACTGACTATAAGGACGGACCTCCAGGCTGGATGTATACAGGAGGGCACCAGCACTGACTATAAGGACGGACCTCCAGGCTGGATGTATACAGGGGGCACCAGCACTGACTATAAGGACGGACCTCCAGGCTGGATGTATACAGGAGGGCACCAGCACTGACTATAAGGACGGACCTCCAGGCTGGATGTATACAGGAGGCACCAGCACTGACTATAAGGACGGACCTCCAGGCTGGATGTATACAGGGGGCACCAGCACTGACTATAAGGACGGACCCTCCAGGCTGGATGTATACAGGGGGCACCAGCACTGACTATAAGGACGGACCTCCAGGCTGGATGTATACAGGAGGGCACCAGCACTGACTATAAGGACGGACCTCCAGGCTGGATGTATACAGGAGGCACCAGCACTGACTATAAGGACGGACCTCCAGGCTGGATGTATACAGGGGGCACCAGCACTGACTATAAGGACGGACCTCCAGGCTGGATGTATACAGGAGGCACCAGCACTGACTATAAGGACGGACCTCCAGGCTGGATGTATACAGGAGGCCACCAGCACTGACTATAAGGACGGACCTCCAGGCTGGATGTATACAGGGAGGCACCAGC
The DNA here is from genome assembly GCF_032444005.1 of Ranitomeya imitator. Taxonomy (NCBI): domain Eukaryota; kingdom Metazoa; phylum Chordata; class Amphibia; order Anura; family Dendrobatidae; genus Ranitomeya; species Ranitomeya imitator. The sequence goes on from NC_091284.1 coordinate 830,334,717, forward strand.
ACTGACTATAAGGACGGACCTCCAGGCTGGATGTATACAGGAGGGCACCAGCACTGACTATAAGGACGGACCTCCAGGCTGGATGTATACAGGGGGCACCAGCACTGACTATAAGGACGGACCTCCAGGCTGGATGTATACAGGGGGCACCAGCACTGACTATAAGGACGGACCTCCAGGCTGGATGTATACAGGAGGGCACCAGCACTGACTATAAGGACGGACCTCCAGGCTGGATGTATACAGGGAGGCACCAGCACTGACTATAAGGACGGACCTCCAGGCTGGATGTATACAGGAGGCACCAGCACTGACTATAAGGACGGACCTCCAGGCTGGATGTATACAGGAGGCACCAGCACTGACTATAAGGACGGACCTCCAGGCTGGATGTATACAGGGGCACCAGCACTGACTATAAGGACGGACCTCCAGGCTGGATGTATACAGGGGGGCACCAGCACTGACTATAAGGGACGGACCTCCAGGCTGGATGTATACAGGGGGCACCAGCACTGACTATAAGGACGGACCTCCAGGCTGGATGTATACAGGAGGCACCAGCACTGACTATAAGGACGGACCTCCAGGCTGGATGTATACAGGAGGCACCAGCACTGACTATAAGGACGGACCTCCAGGCTGGATGTATACAGGGGGGCACCAGCACTGACTATAAGGACGGACCTCCAGGCTGGATGTATACAGGAGGCACCAGCACTGACTATAAGGACGGACCTCCAGGCTGGATGTATACAGGAGGCACCAGCACTGACTATAAGGACGGACCTCCAGGCTGGATGTATACAGGAGGCACCAGCACTGACTATAAGGACGGACCTCCAGGCTGGATGTATACAGGGGGCACCAGCACTGACTATAAGGACGGACCTCCAGGCTGGATGTATACAGGGGCACCAGCACTGACTATAAGGACGGACCTCCAGGCTGGATGTATACAGGGGGCACCAGCACTGACTATAAGGACGGACCTCCAGGCTGGATGTATACAGGAGGCACCAGCACTGACTATAAGGACGGACCTCCAGGCTGGATGTATACAGGGAGGCACCAGCACTGACTATAAGGACGGACCTCCAGGCTGGATGTATACAGGAGGGCACCAGCACTGACTATAAGGACGGACCTCCAGGCTGGATGTATACAGGGGGCACCAGCACTGACTATAAGGACGGACCTCCAGGCTGGATGTATACAGGGAGGCACCAGCACTGACTATAAGGACGGACCCGCTCCAGGCTGGATGTATACAGGAGGCACCAGCACTGACTATAAGGACGGACCTCCAGGCTGGATGTATACAGGGAGGCACCAGCACTGACTATAAGGACGGACCTCCAGGCTGGATGTATACAGGGGGCACCAGCACTGACTATAAGGACGGACCTCCAGGCTGGATGTATACAGGGGGCACCAGCACTGACTATAAGGACGGACCTCCAGGCTGGATGTATACAGGAGGGCACCAGCACTGACTATAAGGACGGACCTCCAGGCTGGATGTATACAGGAGGCACCAGCACTGACTATAAGGACGGACCTCCAGGCTGGATGTATACAGGGGGGCACCAGCACTGACTATAAGGACGGACCCTTCCAGGCTGGATGTATACAGGGGGCACCAGCACTGACTATAAGGACGGACCTCCAGGCTGGATGTATACAGGGGGCACCAGCACTGACTATAAGGACGGACCTCCAGGCTGGATGTATACAGGTGGCACCAGCACTGACTATAAGGACGGACCTCCAGGCTGGATGTATACAGGAGGGCACCAGCACTGACTATAAGGACGGACCTCCAGGCTGGATGTATACAGGGAGGCACCAGCACTGACTATAAGGACGGACCTCCAGGCTGGGATGTATACAGGAGGGCACCAGCACTGACTATAAGGACGGGACCTCCAGGGCCTGGATGTATACAGGGAGGCACCAGCACTGACTATAAGGACGGACCTCCAGGCTGGATGTATACAGGGGGGCACCAGCACTGACTATAGAGGACGGACCTCCAGGCTGGATGTATACAGGGAGGCACCAGCACTGACTATAAGGACGGACCTCCAGGCTGGATGTATACAGGAGGGCACCAGCACTGACTATAAGGACGGACCTCCAGGCTGGATGTATACAGGGAGGCACCAGCACTGACTATAAGGACGGACCTCCAGGCTGGATGTATACAGGGAGGCACCAGCACTGACTATAAGGACGAGACCTCCAGGCTGGATGTATACAGGAGGCACCAGCACTGACTATAAGGACAGGACCTCCAGGCTGGATGTATACAGGGAGGCACCAGCACTGACTATAAGGACGGACCTCCAGGCTGGATGTATACAGGAGGGCACCAGCACTGACTATAAGGACGGACCTCCAGGCTGGATGTATACAGGGGGCACCAGCACTGACTATAGAGTGAGGCGGACCTCCAGGCT